>NC_043707.1:130019664-130028260 GCF_006229205.1 Suricata suricatta
CCATCCCTCACCCCATCTCCGGCTGGGCACCCGCCAGCCCATGTTCCCCGCCTCTCGTGGGCCTTCCAGAGATTTCCCCCTCTACACAAGTGCGTACAAGTCCTGTTCAGTCACAGTCGCTGTTCTTTCCCCTTAAGTCATTTTGGGAATCGATTATTCCATAGCAGCCTCGGAAGAGTGTCTTCGCTCCCCTTTTTTCTCTTGAAGATCTTTTTTCTTTTTCTTTTTTCTTTCTTTCCACACACTTCCCCCCCTCCTCCACCACCACCACCCCACCCCCAACTGTGGAAGTGCTTTATTGGCAGTAGGATCAAACGTTCAGAAAGTTCTCAGCTGGACGGGGACCAGGCAGTCACAAGGACAGACGCCGCCATGAGTGAGGAGAGGTAGACGGCTTAAAGGAAAGCCCCTCATCGGGCGTGTCTAGGTCCCGGCGCTCCACAGCGGCCCGTGGCTCCGACCATCTTGTTCCAGGGCTTCCCAGCTGCCTTGGCCTTGGGAGGCGTCATAGTTCCTTGGTCCCACCAGAGTGAGGACTGGGGGCCAGGAGTGACCACAGGGCATCAGACCTGCTGAGTCCAGTATGGCCAGGGGAGTGCCGGGGTCAGGCGGGGAGCGGGCAGGGGCAGGGGACATCTGGGCAGGGCCACCTGGCCAGGCTGCCTTGACCTCAGGCAGAGCGGGCGCTTGGCATCAGTGAGAAAATTGTTAAAAAGTGCCCCCTCCCAGGGCTCCTGGGTGGTTCAGTCGGTTAAGCGTCTACCTCTTAATAGGCTCAGGTCACAATCTCACAGTTTGAGAGTTCGAGCCCCATGTCACACAGACTGCTTGGGATTCTCTCTCCCTCGCTCTCTTTCTTCCCCTCTCTCCCCCTCAAAATAAATAACTTTTGTAAAAGTGCCACCTCCTTCCTCACTCCCTCAGTTTCCTCTGCACGCTTATTGGAGCTGCGGACAGACTGCGGCCCCTGAGACGGCAGAGTCCCTTATCCCTGCCCGGGTCCTGCGTGGTCAAGGTGGCAGACCTGCACTTCCTCAGGGCCTGTGTGACCTATCCCCTGGGGCTCTGTCCACACCCTTTCATTCCAGGGGCAGAGTTGTCCTAGAAGGACCGGGCTCTCTTCTAACCCCAGCGGAGTCCCCGGCTCCCTGCTGTAGGGGGCCTAGGAGGCCAGCGCTCGCCGGGTTTAACCGCCGGGCTTACCGGCCAGTCAGGCCGCCACTGGGGCTTCGGAAGGGTCCGCGGGGAGAGCCGTGTGTGTCCACGAGAACGTGTAAGAGACTGAGGGCTGCTGGCTGGCTGGGCCGCCGGCTGTGGCCAGGGGACAGCTGCACTCGCCCAGATGTGCGTGCATCTTGAGCACAGCCCGTGGGTCTGCCCCGGGTGGGGGTGGGGGCGTCCCTGGAGTGAGCCAGCTGTGGTGGTGCGGTGTCCGTGTCCGTGACCGTGTCGGGAGAGCCCCGGTCTCCGCTGTGCCTTGACTCCGTCTGGATGAGGGCTGTTCGGCCCAGGCCCCTGGGTTCTTCATTCAGTCTCGCTTAACCCTTTGGTGTTGATTCTCTTTTCTTTTCTCAAGGGGCTGAATCCAGGCAAAGCTATTGCTGAAATCAAGAAAATGATGGCCACCTATAAGGGGAAGAAGGCGACAGCGTAACTGTCCCCACGCTGACCACAGCTTAAGCAGCCCGGCTGGACGTACTTTATATCTGATTTGAGTCCCTTCAGGGATCTTGATTTTCCATGAATACAGCATGTGTAATAAAGATTTTAAGAAATAAATGTTATTCTACTTTATTAACAAAAGGTACACTTGTTCCTTGTACTTGCTGAGGAGGAATGCACAGGTGCCGGGGGAAGGGTCCTTACCCTTGAAGCGGCCCGGGCTCCGGAGCTGAGCCCCTGGGGTCGGGTGGGGGCCCGGGGGACAGGCCTGCCAAACCTGGGGCTGTTCCCTTTGCCCCTCCCCAGCGGGACACCCTTGGGCAGCTTCCTTCCCCTCCTGCTGCTTTTCACCTCTCTGCCCACCTGTCCAGCGGGGTCCTGACAGCGCCCGTCCTATGCGGCGAGAACGTGCGCACTCACATTCTTCAGCCCTCGCTAAGTCAGACAGACACCCTCCAGCACAGAACGTGACCCGGATAGGCTGTGACCTTGAGTTCCACGGCTGACCTCAGGGGACCTCTCCTGGGAAGCACGAGTTCCCAGCACTGCCACCGCCCCCCCCCCCACTGCTGACCGCCCGAGGTACTTCCTCCCAGACCTTTAGGTCATGACCGAGAGGCTTACGGGAAGGCTTTCCCTTCAAAAGTGCAACATAGAGCCCCAGGCGGCTCAGGTCATGATCTCACGGCTCCTGGGGTCACACCCCATGTGTCGGGCTCTGTGCGGACAGCTCAGAGCCTAGAGCCTACTTCAGATTCTGTGTCCCCCTCTCTCTCTGCCCCTCCCCCACGTGCATGCGCTCTCCAAAAGAAACATTTTTCAAGAAAGATTTCTTTTTACCTACTTTTAAGTAATCTCTTCACCCACCATGGGGCTCCAACCCCAAGACCGAGAGTCACGTGTCCCACGGACTGAGCCAGCCAGGTGCCCCAAGAATCACTTCTTTTTAAGGCTGAATAATACTCCACTGTGTGCAGACCACGTTTTGCCGGATCCATCTGTCCCTCAGCGGACACCTGGCTGCTTCCACGTTTTAGCTGTCGTGAATAATAGCTTTCTATTCTCGCCCCACAATATATAAGGGCCTCTCTGATGCTGATAAAGATCTGCCTGTGTGTGTGTGAGAGAGAGTGTGTGTGTGTGTGAGTGTGATTTATCGTCCAGCTTGGGCTCTGGAACCGCTGGTTAAGTGCTCCCTGGGGCAGGTGCACAGGGATTCTCCGCCGCTGTCCATGCAGGCGGGCCCTCCTTTCACTCAGCAGCACTCCAAGGCTGCGCTTTAATCCCAGTAGTGAGATCATCCAGGAAACAAAGGCTTCTTGCATTGGGAGGCGGGCGGCTAAGAAAAATGTCTGACTCACCCAGGATGAACCTTTAATGAGCGTTGGTGGCTTTGAAAAGGGACAGTTCAAAAGTCTAGTCTCCAAGCGTTACTCATTATGAGAGGTGAGGTGCGGGGGGCGGGGGGGGGGGGGGGGGGGGGGGGGGGGGGGGGGGGTTCAAGATTAGCAAGATTTGTTCCTGCCATCTAGGAGCCAAGGTTGCCAAATAAAATTTAAGTGAAGAAAAAAAAAAAAAAAAAAAAACGAGCGCCTGGGTGGCTCAGTCGGTTAAGCCTCCGACATCGGCTCAGGTCAGATCTCACGTTCGTGGGTTCGAGCCCCGCGTCAGGCTCTGTGCTGACAGCTAGCTCAGAGCCTGGAGCCTGCTTCCGGTTCTGTGTCGCCTGCTCTCTCTGCCCCTTCCCCTCTCATGCTCTGTCTCTCTCTGTATCAAAAATAAATAAAACATTTTTAAAAATTAAAAAAAACCATTATTAGAAATTGAGAACAAGGTCACATTCCTTGGATTCACGGATAACTTGACTTTGCTTCTAATACCCAGATCCGCTGAGAAAGAGTTCTTCTCACGAATAACACAATGGCTTAGAAAGACTGCTGGTGCGAGGCAGTGTCCGGGGAGTCATCACTGCACATCTGCCTCGGGACATGTCACATTCGCAGCTGCGGGCCACCCCGCCTCCACAGGGGCCAAACGGGAACACATTGTGAACCGATAGTTGTATTTACTGCTTTTTTGATCTTTCCCTGGATTGCAGGCAACTGCTTCTGTTTTAACAGTTATAAGACTTGTTCTAATAAAAACTGCAGACCTGAGCAGAGGACAGTCGTCTGTCCTTTATGCTACTTCTGTGCCCCGACTGTGTCCAGACGATGTGCCTTCATTTGCAAAAGTAATACTGTGGAATTCTTCCAGTTTCTCCAGTTTTTTTTTTTGAACAGAAAAGGAGAGAGTTTATTGAAAACTATATACAGTTGGTCCAGTCCCTATCAGAGGCTCAATCCTGGCCCAGCCCTCCCACCCCTCAGGCCGTGGCTCAGCCCCCTGTTGGGGGGCTAGGTTGGAGCTAGGGCGGGGGCCCGGACTCCCTTGGGAAGCTTGGCCACCAGAAACCCTCCCCCACCCACTACAGATGTTCACCTGTGAATTTACAACTCTAAATGGCCTGTAGGTGGGCAGGGGACAGGGAATAGGTCCCTGCCCTGACCTAGTTAAAGCCTGGATGTGGAAACACTATTCTTAAACTTGGACCCAAGAGGCTCAGCGAGGCTGTCCGGAAGTCCTGGCTACTCTTCTCACGGGAGGCCTTCCTGGACATGGAGGCTGACAGGCCTCCTACCGCCCCAACCCAAGTGCCAGGCCTGGGGACATCACCCTCCCTCCCATCGCTGACTCAGGGTCCAGGGCTCTTGAAATACTCCTCAGGCAGAAGCCTCAGGTCAAGAGGTGAGTGTTGGGGAGGTCACTGTTGGGGGTCCAGGACCCTCCTGGGCACAGGGCTGTTTTCGGGATCAGGGCGTTCTGCTGTAGGAATAGTCTGCTTTGTTATGCATTACCAGCCGATCGTCCACGAAGTAGAAGCTGTCAGACTGTGTTTCATACGGGTGACGGATCATCTCGTTGATCAGCTCCTCAGAGAGAGGGGGGAAGTCGTAGATGTGTTCACGGGTGTTCTTGCTGCTGGGGATGCAGAAGCCAAAGTGGAAGTCAAAACTTTTGAGGAGCTGGTTGCGAAAGTAGTGCCTCTGGATCATGCGGAAGTTGTTGACAGGCTTGTCTCCCACTGTGAACTCCACCGTGGCTCCCACCTACCTCAGGCAGAGGAAGGCAGGTGTGAACTGATAGCGTCCAGCATTGGGGTCCAGATCCCGCCGGTTGATGGGCAAGCGCTCTGAGGCTGGGGGCTTCTTGATTTCAAAGAGGACAGTGCCTGAGTCCATGTCTCTGAACCCAGCCATCGCTTCTTACCTGGTCGTTGGGCAACTTGGAACTTCTGTGCCTCTGTTTTCCTATCTATAAAATAGGCATTGACAGCATTCACCTACCAGAATTGTGGTTCAAGCCTCAATGAGAATAAGTGTAAGTTCTCACTCCAAAAAAAGTAAATATGCAACGTGATAAATGTGTTAAGGGAATTCTTTATACCTCAAAAAAGCTGGAAAATCTTTTTAAAATAAATACTTAACATTAATATTCAAAAAGATGGGGCACCTGGGTGGCTTAGTCAGTTGAGTATATCTGAGTTCAGCTCAGGTCATGATCTCATGGTTCGTGGGTTCGAGCACCGCATCAGGCCCTGTGCTGACAGCTCAGAGCCTGGAGCCTGCCTTCGGATTCTGTGTCTCCCTCTCTCTCTGACCCTCCCCTGCTCATGCTGTCTCTTTCTCTCTGAAAAATAAATAAATGACATAAAATTTAAAAAATAAAACATTAAAAAAATTTTAAAGATGAACGGGAAAGCATCTAGCCTGCGGTAGAGCAGATGCTCCAGAAACACAATTCAGCTGATTGGTCTCAAAAACCCAGGGCGTGGAAGCCCTGCTCAATGCCATGGGGACTACACAGGCCTTCCGTTCCCGGCCCCTTGAACGTGACCACCCAGGACATTTCTCACGTCTAGCCAGAGTGAGGACCTCCCTCCCATTCAGAGGATGGTTTTCTGGGCAGACCCACCAGTGCTCATTTCCCCTGTCACACTGACCACCCGGTGGAGGGACAGAGGGCCACCAACTGACCCAACACCCAAATGCTCTCTGGCCCTTCTCTTTGTCCAGGAGACTGAGACAAATTGCTGAAACCCCACTTTATGTGTCTAGACAGCCATCGTCTTGTCATGGGGTTTGTCGCTAAGTGAGAAAAATCAGCTTTCATTGCAAAAATCTAGTGAAACTGGAGAAATTGAGAAATAAGGCAACACTCTAGAATAAACCGGTCCAAACTAGTGACTTCTCAGTCCTTTGGCCACTTGGACCACACATATTTTACTCCTTTCTCATGAGTCCGCAAGGGAGCCGCAAGGAGCCTTTCCTGCAAGGAAAGGTCCTGAACCACAGGTGCCTGGAGCCCAGCCCACAAACCACTCAGAGGACCACACGGTGAGAGCCACTTCCCCAGAGGTAACCCCGGCCGGCAGAGCGTTTCACATCCTCTGTGGTTTGGGAGAAAGCTTCCCCTGGCTTCCTGCCCCATCAAGGCCAAGGCGATGGGCAGAGCAGCAGGTGCAGCTCCTCCCCAGATAGGCTCACAGGTGGAGCCTCCTCAAAGCCAAGCAACCGGAGCAATGGGAATGGGGGACCCAATCTTGTGATAAGGTCCCTGAGCCCCCCGCTTTGACGAAGCTTCTAGCCCAGTGCCAGGAGCTAAAGAAAGCAACTGACTTCTACTAAGCACTTTCTCACTTCACCCTCTGAGCCACGAAGGAGCACAGAGACGGAAAGTGACTTTTTAAAGCTCATAGAGCTAGAAAGTGTCTGATGTACATCCCAACCCAGGAGAGATGCCAGAGCCCAGCCCCAACCCTGGTACCACACTGCCTCTTGGCAAGGCCGCCCTGGCAGGCCACTTCTCCAAACCTAGCCACTGTGCCTGCTGTTGGGGTCTCGGCTCCCAGGGAGGTGGTCCATCGGGCACACTGAGCTAAGCTCTCAGGGGAGACATGGGGACCGTGAGAAGTCAGACTGTCCGCACTGGAAATGCCATCAGCAGATGACACAGGACTTCTCATCTGAACCGAGTGAAGCCAGCCGTACCCCCCCCCCCCCGCCCAGGTTGGGAAGCTGCTCAGCCAGCAGCCTGCCAGCTCAGTAAGTGGCTCCGCTGTCCCCCACCTGCTCAGAACTGAAACTGGAAGCATCTTTGATTCCACACTCCTGCTCCTCCACATCCCATCCATCAGCAGGCCCTGCCAACATTTGCCCCTTTAGCAAATGTACATATTGAGTTCTTGCTATGCATCAGGCACTGTCAAGGCCTTCCCTTCTTTCCCATCTGGAGTCCACCCTACCTCATAAACCCCCATCAAAGCTCTGGCTTCTTCCAGCCCTTTCCATGACAGGTTATTGATGGAGTTTTTCTCGGCCTGCCTTTGGCTGCTCCCCGTGTCTGTTTTACTCACTGTCATGTTCCCAGCTCCTGGAGCAGTGCCTGGGATGCCCTAGATCATATTGGATTGATGACAATGGGCCGGGCCAGTCCCATCCTTGGCCCTAATATGGTCCTTCCCTGATTTGCCCCAGACCCTGGGGTCTCTGATTCACCTTCGCCTTTGGAGGTCTTTAGTCCAGAGGCCACCAACCCCAGGGTCAGGGGACACCGTGTCTGCACCTGTCACGATGGGCAGTGGGATAATGCTGCATACAGGTATGAGGCCTCTATGTGTCCCACCTGCTCAGGTCTCACTGCAGTCATGAGGTGAGGCTTCTGGGGTCGGGGTTATACCCGACCTCTGCTATTGCTCTGGCATTTAAATTTTTTTTAATGTTTATTTTTGAGACAGAGAGAGAAAGAGAATGAGCAGGGGAGGGGCAGAGAGAGAGGGAGACACAGAATCTGAAGCAAGTTTCAGGCTCTGAGCTGTCAGCACAGAGCCCGATGCGGGGCTCGAACCCACAAACTGCGAGATCATGACCTGAGCCAAAGTCGGATGCTTAACCAACTGAGCCACCCAGGCACCCCTTCTCTGGCATTTTAGAGGCCTCCCGTGCATCACTGCAGCCTCCCCGTGTCCACGCAGATCTCTGGGGGCATATCTGACTGTGTGAGTCTCTGGGCAGGTGTGTGTCTTCCTTCTTTGACATTTACTGAGCTGTGCCAGGTCCCAAATGTTTTACATTTTTCCTCACAAGAGCCTCACAACTCTGAAAGCAGGCATTGCTAATGTCTTTGCCACCCTGTAGGTTAAAAAAGGAGGCCCAGAGAGTTAAGTGACTTGCCCAAAGTCACCCAGCCTGGAAAAGATGGAGGCCAGCTTGACCCAGCATGCATTGCCCCTAACCAGTATGGCCTGTGGCTGGGTCTGACCGTGTGTGTGTAGTGCCTTAGTACGGGTTGTTATATCTATGTTTCTGAGCATCACACCACTGCAGTGTATGTGAGTGTCTCTGTGTGTGACTCTGTGTGTGTCTGAGGTTGTTGTGTACCTGTGTGTTGTTGTGCCAGAGTTGTCCTGTTTCCCTGAAACAGAGCCCTGCCTCTGTGTGCGCGCCTGCGGGTTGCTGCTCCGTCTCTAAATATCTCACGTCTGCATGTGAATCTGTAGGGGGGAGGTGGGGTGTTGTGCACTTGTGTTTGTGTGTCTGAGGGTTACGGTCTCTGAGAGTGTATCTGTGTGTGTTCATGGGTCTGAGGACTGGCCGTCCGGAGTCCCTGACAGTCCCTGTCGGAGTCCCCACTCCCTGCCCTGCTCCCGGTCAGTCCGCCTCTGCGCGGGCGGCGGAAGCAACTAGGACTACAAGTCCCGGCGGCCCGCGCGCGGGGCGGACGTGGGGCCGCAGTGGGCCGGGCGGGGCTTGGCTGCGCTCACACCCCGACTGCGGCACCTTCCCAGCCGCGCCAGCTGCCGGCTCCCGTGCAGGTGCCCCGAGCCACCTCGCGC
>NC_043707.1:130028360-130068324 GCF_006229205.1 Suricata suricatta
GGGGCATCGCGACGCCCGGGCCCGGGCCACGGGCCGCAGCGCCGGGGCCGGCGATGAGCGCGAGGAGCCGGCATGAGCGCAGGTGAGTGCGCAGCTGGGGCCTCCCGGAACCGGGCGCGGTCCTCGGGCCTCCAGTCGTCGCGCCTGCTGTAACGCGACACCCCCACCGTAGGCTCGCAGGCCAGGGGAACGACCCCCGGGGGGCATCCCCGCGCCAGTCCCGGCCCCCTCCTGGAGGAGTCGGCGCGGGGCTCTTCTCGGAGAGGCGAGGAGCCCGGGATGGCGCCGCGCGGGGCCGGCGCCTCCCTGCTTCCCCGCAGCGCTGGGCTCTGTGCACGAGGGTGATTGGCGGCGCGCGGGGAAGGGGCGCGGGGAGATGCCCCACTCCCACTGGGCTCCCTCCCGCAGTGACGGATGTCCAGGACGGGGAGAAGTACGCATGTGTGGGGAAGATGCGTGGATTCCGGGGCCTCTGGGCACTTACTCCTCTTGGGTGAATGAAGAATGAATGAATGGGGTTGGAGACGCCAGGCCGCCGAGTCCCTGGGTCAGAGCGTCCTGGACACAAATACCACTCCTGCCCCAGGCCTCCAGAGGAAGCCTGTTAACACCCGGTCCCAGGACCACACCCTGCCTGTTACCCTTCCCAGACCAGGGGTCCCAAGCGCACCCTTTTCAGTCTAATTTAATTCCCACCTGCTGGGAAGGGGCCCGGTAGACTGCTCTTCTCCGGGAGGGTCTCATCTCTGTGTCAGTCACTCAGCAGAGGGCCCACCAAAGTTTGAGCCTCCTCTAGAGCTGCAGAGCCCTCAGTTCTGGTCTCTCCCTCCCCCTCCCCTTCCCCACCACTCCACACCACACCGCCCCCACCCGGGACTCCTAAGATACCCTCAACACCAGACCCAGAGATCAGGTTACTGCTAGCAGGCTGCTCCCCCCCCAGCCTGGGGGAGGAAAGGAGCTCTGGCCACTGGAGAAGCATACTTCTGGAGGAGCAGTACTGCTGCTCTGGGCCACTGCCAGGTCACCAGCAGGAAGCTGGGGCTTCCGCAGGAAACAAGAAGTTCTCAGATGGCTTCCACTGCAGCCCCTCCACTCTGGAGTGCTGGCGGCATTCCCCCAGGGCTGCAGAGTCAGGCCAGGTTCAAGTCTAGTCTTGACCACCTGTATCTGTGTGACTCTGGACATATTAATCAACCTCTCTGTGCCTCATTTTACATGGGATCTGAAAACATTCTTTGCATGGCACGGCTGTGAGGATGGAAACTAAGGAATGTGTTCATTCAGACCCACTCGTTTCTAGCTTCTGCCCTTTCAAGCTTTCAAGTAGGACTCTGGGGGGAGGGACTCTGAAGCTTTGTTCCTCGGTTTCCCTGACTGTAAAATGAGGTAAGAATCATCCCTCCCTCAGTGTTGCCTGAAGATCAGTCACTGTTCTTCATTACGAACATTTGCTTCATTTGCTCTGGGCCAGCCTGAGCTGGTGACACTGAAAGGGATCAGACACTGCCCTGATCGTCCTGTGCCTTCCCGGGGAGGGGGGGTGGGGGGGGTGGGAGCTGAGATGTGACGGAGATACACAGGCACTTGACTGTGTTTTGACAGGTGTCCTGCTGCAGGGAGAGAGTGCCCTGGGCTTGATCTTGCCAGGAGACCAGAGTTTTCTAGCTGTTTTGTAGACTAGCGTTTTCTACCCATGTGACTTCCTCCGTCAAGCCCCCCTTTCTTTTCTTCCTTCCTCCCGAGGTTGACTGGGAGAGCATCCTCCTGAAAGGAGGGTGTGTGGTGGCACCAGGAAGAACTTCCCAGAGGGAACAGTGTGCAGAGCCTGAGGGAAGCAAGCAAAGGGTGGGGGGGCTGGGGAACCAAAATGACCTCTGGCAGGGCCCTTGAAGACGAGGTTCACACTTCTGCGCCTGGCAGCTGACGGGCCCAGAGGCAGGGGTCTCTGCTGTGGTGGGGGCACGCGTTGGTCCGTTCATTCATTCAGTCAATGGTTCCGGAGTCCCAGCCTCATGCCAGGGCACTGTGAGCAGGACGGGGACGCCCATGCAGGCCAAATGGTGTGATGGCTGCTTGTGGTTGAGGCTGAGGCGGACAGAGAGGCCTTCGGAGCAAGGCAGATCCTTTCCAGCTGCGACAAGTTGGTGGGCACACTGCCTCTCAGACACTCAGCCTGCTCACCTGTCAAATGGGATAAATGGCAGGATTGTTGCAGGATGAGATCAGATCAGCGAAATGACCCTCTCTGGGTGGCCCAGCAGGCCGCAAGCTTCTTCCCTGTCCCCAGTCAAGCACTTAGCCCCGAGAGGCTGTGGAGTGTGCACAGGGGAGGGGAGGAGGGGCACGCTGCGGGATTCAGACGGGGTGATGGGAACATAGAGGGGAGCCTGGGAAATGGGGCAGAGCCAAGCCACACCTGCGTGGCAGGGAAGCCAGCCACCGCCACGTGTACTGGCCCACATCTCAGGGACTTTAAACACCCTGGGCGGCGGCTGCTCACACTTCCTCCTGTGCCAGCTGCTCAGGGTTGTGGTCCCAGAGAGGGGAAGTGGAAGCCCAGAGAGGTTAAGGTCCTTGCCTCACAAAACACAGCATGTAGGAGAGCCAGGGGCTCTGACGAACACAGGAAGACGGCCATGAGGACACAAGTGCAGTGGTTAAGAGCATGGACCCTAGGGGTCCCCGGGCGGCTTAGTCATTAAACGTCCGACTCTCGGTTTCGGCTCAGGTCATGATCTCACGCTTCTGTGAGCTCTGTGCTGACAGTGTGGAGCCTGCTTGGGATGCTCTCTCTGCCCGTCCCCTACTCATGCTGTCTCTGTCCTTCTCAAAATAAATAAATAAGCTTAAAAAAAAAAAGAGCACGGCCCCCTGTGCAAGGTCGCCAGGATCCAGATCCCACAACTCACTGGCTCTGTGGCCCCTTACTTCACCTCTTCCAGCCTCAGTTTCCTAATCTGTAAAACAGGGAAAAAAGGAGTCCCCTCTCTGTAGTGTTACGGTGAGGATCGAGTGAGTTCATGTGAATCAGGCCCACGGAACAATGCCCGGCCCGTGTCAACCCCCATTCACCCTGAGGTGCTGTTCCCCTGACACCTCGGAACAGCTGAGGTCAACCCTAAAGATGAAAACTCCCCATCCTGCCACTCAGGGAGCTAGTCTCTGGCAGGAGAGATGGCTGGGATTCCAGTAGTACCTGGGACTGTCACCTTTTGAAGTGGGGCAGGAGAGGGCTGTGGCTTTTTGGTGGCCAAAGACCTGAGACCTCAGCTTGCCAGGCTGTGTCACTGCCCGCCTCCCCCCAGGGTCTGGGGCCGAGTGATCCCCACCCCAGGCCACACCAGATAGCGGAGGGCCCTCCACTGCGTGGTGTCTGTGGGCTGCTGTGGGGAAGGGAAGGAGGCGATCCCGACAGGCCTCACTCACAAGCCGGACGGGGCGGGACCAGAGAGTGAAAGGGACCGTCTCCAGAGACCTGGGCTGGGGCCTGTGTGAGCCCCAGGGTAGAAGGCTGACCTGTCCTCCTGCCCCTCTGGCTTTGAGACCCTGCTGCTGGCCAGAGACCTAGGCTCTGTGTGTGTGTGTGTGTGTGTCCGTGTCCCCTGGAGCTGACAGTTCTATTTGTGTTCTGAGTCAGCCAAGTGGACAGGGGCGGGACTGGCCGGAGGTGGGGCTTGCGTTAATGGGGTTGTTGACTCATCAAGTTCAGAGAGGCCGAGGGAGGTGCAGGCCAGGAGCCCTGGTCTCTGAAAGTGCCCACACAGGCCCTGGAAGCACTCAGTCTGGCTCCAGCTTCCTGGCTCTGTCGTTTACCTGCGGGTCTTTGTTCCTCTGAGCCTCAGTTTCCTTGTTTGTAAAATGAGTCCGCCCCCCCACATTGATGGAAAGTAAATGAGCGAATTCATGGAAATGCTTGGAGTGGGTCTTGTCACCCAGGAAGTGCTTTGTGGCTGTTGGCTGTTCTCTTTATGGTCATTACCATAGGAATTATTGTCACTGTCATTACGTGGAGATATGGGGGCTGGGGCAGGAGTGCACCGGCCCTGCCTGGCCCCACAGGGACCCGTGGCCCCCGATCCTCAGGGCGGTTTCGGGTGGAACAGCAGAGCAAGAAAACCCTGGAGGCAGCCTGCCTGGACTTGCAGCCTGACACTACCGTGGCATACTTGCTGTGTGGTTTTGGTCAAGTTACTCAACCTCTCTGAGCCTCCTTTTCTTCTATAGAAAGGTAGTTGAGCTCACATGGCAGGGTTATTGTGTCAACCGTGTAAAAAGGGCCAGGAGCAGAGGCTGCATGCGCGCAGTAGGCTTTCAGTAGCGGTGGGTGTTTTGAAAGCTTCAGAAACCCCAGTGTTTGGGGACAGAGCTGCTGAGGGGCTGGGGATGTTGTGATGGTGGCAGCAGCCTGGGACACTCTGGGCTCGTTGGTGGAAACTTCTAGGCCAGGCTCTGCAGGGCTCTCTTCTGAGTAGGAGAAGGGACTGATGGGAGCTGGGAAGGCCCACAGGTGGCCCCCACCCGCCCGGCCCTCCCATCCCTCTAAGCGAGCTTTTCCAGAGGCTCCTGGGAACCGTGCAGGCAGCCAGGCATCGCTGCCCAGACCCCTGCATGTCTGAACCCCACAAAGGCTGCCATGAGCCCCCCTCCCCGCGTCTGCAGCCCTGCCAGGTCCACAACTCTGTAGTCGGGGAGACGGGTGGAAAGAGGGTTTCTGCAACAGAGCCACCTCGTGCTAGTCTCTGAGCCTCAGTTCTCCCATCTGTAAAATGGGGGTGATAGCCCTCCCTCTGCAGAGGGTTAAGTAAGGAACCCTGGTAACTCCTCAGCCCAGAGCTTCTCTTTGCAGCTGAGCCCTCCTCTCTGCCCACCCCCTACACTGGCTGGGCTCCCCCCCCCCCCAGTACCCCCTTTGGAGTGGAGGCCCCTTCCCTGGCTGCTGTCAGCGGCGCGCCTGACATCTCGCCTTCCCAGCACCTCTGCTGGGCGGGGAGTTGACCAAGGAGCAGCATCCCTGATCCCTGCCCTCAGAGTGGGGACCACACAGAAAAGGGGGGGGACACATAGCACCCAGGAAGCTACCGGCTGGATGTGTGAGGGCTTTGGAAGCTCAGGGTGCCCGTCAGGCCCTGTCCCCCACCCCGCTCTGAGCCTCCAACCAGCCAGAGGGGACTAGATGCGCAAGGGACCGGGACACCAGTAGAACTGCTAGGTAACAGCACTTAGATCCGTCAGACCAGTTTATAAATCAGCAATGCTTTTTTTTCTTTTCACTTAAGTCTTTTACTTAAGGTACCAGCATGAGTAGCAAGGTCATGGTTTTGCGCCTAAAATCGCCTGTTGTCTTCCAGCTCGCCTCATTCCCCTCGTGTCTCTCTCCCAACTGTGAACCCCTGATCACAGATGCAGCTTTCCAGGCTTTTTAAAAATTTTATTTTATTTTTTTTATTTTTGAGAGACAGAGAGAGACAGTGTGAGCAGGGGAGGGTCAGAGAGAGAAGGGAGACACAGAATCTGAAACAGGCTCTAGGCTTTGAGCTAGCTGTCAGCACAGAGCCCGACACAGGACTCCAACCCACGAACTGTGAGATCATGATCTGAGCCAAAGCCGGACGCTTAACTGAACTGAGCCACCCAGGCGCCCCTTTCCAGGTGTTTTTGAGAGAGAGAGAGAGAGAGAGAGAGAGAGAGAGAGAATGAGAATGAGAATGAGGATGAGCCGGAGAGGGACAGAGAGAGAGAAGGAGACACAGAATTCAAAGCAGGCTCCAGGGTCCAAGTGGTCAGCACAGAGCCCGACATGGGGCTCGAACTCATGAACCGTGAGATCATGACCTGAGCTAATGTCGGATGCTTCACCAGCCGAGCTGCCTGGCGCCCCGGCAGACCTCACTTTAGCCCCAGCATCGGCAACAAGCTGGTATCTGCAGCGTCTTCAGAATTAGGCGCTGCCAAGAAACCGGGGGGCGGGCCGGGGGGGGGGCAGGTCCCAAGGGGGTTGTGCTGCATCACTGTCCTGACACCAGGACCCCCACTCACGGAAAGCGCCCCTTCCCTCAGGCCAGAAACTTCGTCTCACACAGCTGTGAATGCGGTTGTCTTGAACAACCTTATGGTCCTTTCTTGTGCCCTTCAGAACCGAAGGTCTGACTGCCTTCGGTGCCTCGCCCTTTGGCTTTGCAGGGCGAGGGCCCAAAGCACCACTCAGGTCTGTGCCTTGGTCTCGGCGGGCGAGTTCTCCAAAGCCTTATTCAGTGACTACACGCGGGACCCCATCAATGGAGCATTTCTGGCCGCTGCACACGCGTCAGTGTTAATAAAGGACTCCGTCTGTGCCTGAGAGATGGCAGGGACAGCGGGGACTGTCTTTTCCCAAAACGCCACAGATCTGTTACAGCAAACAGAACCGGGACCGTCCAGGAAAACAGTCACGCCGGCTCCTCCTTTCTGACCACGGGCGGCTGGGTGGAAACAGCTGCAGCTTCGATCGGGGCCACAGAATGATAGTGCGGGTCATGGGTGAAGACACAGGAGAAGGAGCAGCCCCCCCGCCACGGCCTCTCTCCTTTGTGCCCACAGACAGCAGCCCCCTCGTGGGCAGCACGCCCGCCGGCTATGGGACCCTGACGCTAGAGACGTCTGCAGATCCCCTCAGCTCCTCAGTTTCATCCGTGGTACGTGGGCGGGTGTGGCGGGCGGGCCACCCAGACCCCCGGCTCCTCCTCCAGCCCGCCCCGCCCCCGCCCCGCCCCCACCTCGGCCCTCTCTTTCGGCCTCCACGCAGAGGCTCAGCGGCTACTGTGGCAGTCCATGGAGGGTCATAGGCTATCACGTCGTGGTCTGGATGATGGCGGGGATCCCTTTGCTGCTGTTCCGGTGGAAGCCGGCGTGGGGGGTGCGGCTGCGGCTGCGGCCCTGCAACCTGGCCTGCGCCGAAACACTCGTCATCGAAATAAGAGACAAAGAGGTGAGTCAGGCCAGCAGGGGCAGCCTGGCACTGGGGAGGGTGGCGGTGGGTCAGGGTCCATTGTGGGGGCAGGAGGGCAGTGAATCCTGCTTGGGTTCTTAGCCAGTCTGGCCCCTGAGTCTCTTCGGTGGAACCTTACACAGGTTGTCCTTTCTGGACCTCGGCTTTCCCATCTGAGCAGTGGGTAGAAGGGGCAGGTTAGGTGGCTCCGGAGGGGATCATCTTTGTCTTTGGCCCCTGCCTTCTCCAGCAGGGGCCACGGGGCGGGAGGGTGGGGCCTGGGAAGGGAGGGGTCTCTTCTGGGACCAAGCCCCGCCCCCCGTGCGTTCCAGGATAATTCGTGGCAGCTGTACACTGTGCAGGTGCAGACTGAGGCCATCAGTGAGGGCAGGTGAGGCCGCCGCGCCACCCTTCCCAGAAGCCCCAGCTCCCCACCAGCCCCCTCCCACAGAAGCTCTGACCCTGGTGCCTTGCACCCCAGGGAGGGACCGTGGCTCCCTGGGGATAGGGTGGTGCTAGAATGTTCCAGAGCGCCCCAGTAACCCCGACGCCCCTCCCAGCGCGGAGCTGCCCGCCCAGGTCCAGGTGGAGGACGGCCGGAGCCAGGCGGCTGTGGGGGCCGAACCGGAGGGTGCGTGGAAGGACACCGCCCAGTTCTGCAGGAAGGAAGAGGCAGTGAGTGGACCGCTGGGTCTAGACTCGTCCTTAACCCTCCGCAGGCCTCACTTTCTCGCCCTATACGATGGGTTGGACCCCACACTCCCCGGCACCTCTGGTCCCGTGGTCCCAAATGTCCAGGATGCCGGCTGAGCACCTTCACACATCCAGGCCCCCTGCCTCTTTCCTGTGACTCCCGGCCTCTACTCCTACCCTCCCCACTCCGCACCCCACCCCCCGCCCTGGCTCCTCCTGGGGCTGCCTCCAGCCTCTTCTCTCTCCTACCCAGCAGCGGATGCTGCGATATTACCTCTTCCGGGGCCAGCGCTACGTCTGGATTGAGAGCCAGCAAGCCTTCTGCCAAGTCAGGTAGGGGTCAGGGCCGGCGCGCACACCCCGGTGCTGGGCCGGGCAGGAGACGTGGCATGAGGTGGCCCAGCGTGGGGCCCCCCCGCAGCTCTGTGTCTTGGTCCCCTGCGACGTGAGTCTCTGTAACCAGGACAAAGAGAATCCCTGCACTCTAGGTTTGTCTCGAGGGGGAAATACGAAAGCTTCTTGTAAAGTGAGCCATGGGCCAAAGCGGTAACACCGAATCAGACCTTAGGCTCTGGCCTGGGACTCTCCTTCTGGGGTCTCCTCTCTGCTCTGCCACCTACTTGAGAAATGTGAGCTCAGGACATGTCTTCGGGTGCAAGAAGCTTGTGTGGAAGGTGCTCCCGGGGAGCACTGGGGAGGTGAGGGGGGACCAGGAGGTATCACAGGGAGGTCGGTCCCCTAGGGGACCTTCTCGAGCCCGTGTGGAGCTCAGGGTGCCCTCACCCGAGGGGTGAGGAAGCTGGGGATACTTACCCATCGCCCCCCACACTGCTGCCCACATTGGTCGCGGGCTGCTGTCCGTGGACGTGAACTCCTGGGCGCTTCCTGGCTCATGGCAGAGTAACCCGCCTATGAAGACAGGCGTTTGCGGTGCCACCCTGTCTGCAGAGGTGAGCACCCCGTGGACGAAGGGCCAGCGCCAGCCTCTGCCATGAGACGAGGATAGCACAAATGGGTGACGTGCTTGTCACGTAATAGGTGCCAGGCCCTGGCCACGCGCTTTTCGCAGCTCCCGTTTATTCCACCCGCAGCCCTCTGAGGTGGGTGCTGTCACCATCCCTGTTTCGCAGGGAGGGAAACTGAGTCACAGTAAGGTTGAGTCGCTTACAGAAGGCGTCATCATTGTACCTGATCCTCCCGTCACTAAATAAGAGTGGCTCTTGTCGCCGTTAAATATTGTCATCATCTCTCATCGCTCTTCCTTGCTGAGGTGGTGTGGGGCCAGTCAGAGGGACAGAAGGACAAAGTTAAGCCCCTCCCAGGAGCTCAGTGGGCCCGGAGAGGCCTGGAGCCCCGAGTCCCTGGCCTGCATGGCGCCCGGGCTCCGTCATCCATCCGAGTCCCCCTCCCTGCCCCCCCGCAGCCTGCTAGACCGCGGCCGCAGCTGCAAGGACGTCCACCGCTCCTGCTCTGGCCTCAGCCTCCAGGACCAAGCCGTGAGGTGGGTGCTGCCCCAGACCAGAGGTTCCCTGCGCTCCAGGGACCCCATCTTGCTCCCCTGAGTGTGGCCTTCTATGGCTGTAAGATGAGGTGCTCCGTCGCCCCTGGAGGGCCCACCGCCGCTGCCCCTCCATCTTTTGGCCCTGCCTCTTTTGCAGGAAGACCATCTATGGCCCCAACGTGATCAGCGTGCCAGTCAAGTCCTATCCCCAGCTGCTGGTGGACGAGGTAGGGCTGTCCCTGGGCCTCGCCCCAACTCTGGCCTGGATGGGCTGTGTGACCTTGGCCGGGGGCTTGCCCTCGCTGGGCCGATCTCCAGCGGAGACCAGAGCAGCTGTCCCCTCCTCCATAGGGGACAGTCCTCTCAGACCCCGTCATCTTAGGGCAAGCAGTTGGAGGCTCTGATCCGGGCTGAGGCTGGGAATAAAGGCCCGGAGGCACGCCACGCAGGCTGGGCTTCTCCTGCATGTGGGAGCCGCGCCTTTCTGTGCTTTAGCCACTGGAACCGTCTGGCAGCCGTGACGCAGGGACACTCGGTTCACGTGCAAAGAACCCCAGGCTTCCAAGGGGTGACATGGCACAGGGGACAAAGGGATAAGGACATCCTCGAGGACACTGAGCATCGCAGCCCTCTGAGCCAGAGGCAGACGCCCACAAAAAGGGGGCGAGGCTTCTGGAGTCTGGCCTGACGTAACCCCCAGGCAGCCACTTGGGAGCTGTGTGGTTTGGGGCAAGTGACTTGACCCTACTGTGCCTCAGTTTCCTCATCCGCAAAATGGAGTGACGGTGGCGTCCGCCCTGTGGGATTGTTGTCACCATTGGATGATACTCAGATCATGTGCTTAGCAGGGGCCTGGCATGTAAATGCCTGTGTCCTCCCTAGAGCAGAGACCCCAGAGGGGTGGGGGTGGGGGCTCCAGAGATGTCTGGATGGGGCTGAGCAGGGAACCCCCAGGGCTGCGGGCCCTGATGCTGCCTCCCTGCCCCTCCCCAGGCACTGAACCCCTACTATGGGTTCCAGGCCTTCAGCGTCGGGCTGTGGCTGGCCGACCGCTACTACTCCTACGCCTTGTGCATTTTGTTCATCTCCACCGCCTCCATCTGCCTGTCGCTCTACAAGACCAGAAAGGTGGGTGCCGTGACATGGCTGGGGCGGGGGGCAGGCAGGTCCCTAAGGGGGCCACCACCCACCCACTCTCCACGTGCCCCCCCTGCCCACAGCAAAGCCAGACTCTGAGGGACATGGTGCAGCTGTCCGCACGGGTGTGTGTGTGCCGGCCTGGGGGAGGTGAGTGCTGGGGAAGCAGGGAGGCCGCAGGAGGTGGTGGTGGCAGGGTTAGGGAGTGCCCTGGGCCATGCTGAGGCCCCATGCTTGCCCACAGAGGAGGAATGGGTGGACTCCAGCGAGCTGGTGCCAGGAGACTGCCTGGTGCTACCCCAGGAAGGCGGCCTGGTGCCCTGTGATGCTGCCCTGGTGGCTGGAGAGTGCATGGTCAACGAGAGCTCTCTGACAGGTCAGGCCCTGGCCGCGGCCTCCCGTCTTCCTCCCCTGCCAGCACGCCCCTCTGCTTGCGTCCGGACTTTGAGGTTTTTCTTTTCCTTTTGCTCTTGGGGTAGGGGCAGCAGGGCAGCACTTGCTAATCCTACACCCTCAGTAAGAGATTGCCACTCCGGGCACCTGGGTGGTTCAGTCGCTTAAGCTCAGTCCGACTTCAGCTCAGGTCATGATCTCACAGTTGGTGGGTTCAAGCCCCGTGTCGGGCTCTGTGCTGGCAGCTCAGAGCCTGGAGCCTGCTTCAGATTCTGTGTCTCCCTCTCTCTCTGCCCCTCCCCTGCTTGTGCTCTCACTCTCAAAAATAAATAAATGAACATTAAAGAAAAAAGATTGCTACTCTGGCGGACAGCATCTGGCTTTGTAGAGGTTAAGGCCCCACTCCCTACCCTGTGGTTTATTGGTTTGAGTTATAAAAGGAATACAGATTGTTATAAAATAATCCCAACAGAATGAGAGCGTTTTCCCCAACCCCCCTCCCCCAACTACGTGTGTACACGGGCACACACGCTTTCCATCTTCCCCGATGGAGGGGTCCCGGTACCTGGCTGGCACATGTCCTTCCAGGATTGCCCGGCTGTGTCTTTTGTGTCTTTTGCCCTCTCTCAACCTCAGTGTCCCTCTCTGTAAAATGGGGGCAAGGAATTCCACACCCGTGGTTACAGGAGTTAAATGAGACCTAGGGCTTCAGGAAACAATTCTGTGCTTGGCGCTGGTCACTGGGAAGGGGTGGCACAGAGGCCCCTCACAGCTTCATCCCGGGTCCCTCCCAGGGGAGAGCGTTCCAGTGCTAAAGACGGCCCTGCCAGAGGGGCCCGAGCCCTACTGCTCCGATACTCACCGGCGGCACACACTCTTCTGTGGGACCCTCGTCCTGCAAGCCCGGGCCTTCGTTGGACCCCACGTGCTGGCAGTGGTGACTCGAACAGGTAGGAGCCCGGGACTCAGGGAGGGATGCTGGGATCGTGACACAGGGCGGGGTAGGGGCCACCTCTGCTGCTGTCCTACCGGGGGACCTTGGACAAGCCCCGGTCCCAACTTGGGGTTGGCTGAAGTGGGCAGGGATGTGGCCAGCAAGGAGGAGCCCACCCCTCGGAAGGAAGCAGCCCTGTGTGTCGCCAACAGGTTCTTATGTGGGAATGGGACCTGGTGTCACCAGATCTGAGGTTTGCAGCAAAAGCTACATTATCTGGCTTTTAAGTGAAACCACCCACTTTATAGATACCGCCCCTTCATTCTGGTTTCACTGAGCCCTGTGAGCACTGGGACATCAGAGTAACCCCAAACTGGGTGATTTCTAATCCCGGGAGCCCCACGTCTCACGACTTCCAGGTGCGGTGGGGGAGGGGAGGGGCCGAGATGACCTGTCCTGACCCTCAGCCTCCCCGGCTCCCCCCTAGGGTTCTGCACAGCCAAAGGGGGCCTGGTGAGCTCCATCTTGCATCCCCGGCCCATCAACTTCAAGTTCTACAAGCACAGCATGAAGTTCGTGGCCGCCCTCTCTGTCCTGGGTGAGCGCCCTCTGCATTCCCCTCTGCTGGTGGGACGCCCCGAATCCGGTCCCCCACTCCCGCTGAGCCCCTCGCTGTCTCCCCAGCTCTCCTCGGCACCGTCTACAGCATCTTCATCCTCCACCGCAACCGGGTGAGCCTCCGGGGGGCCGGGTGGGGGCTGCCGGCGGGGACCCGGGGCCGGCCTGGCCCTTGGCGTTCACGGTGCCTCCTGACAGGTGCCCCTGAATGAGATCGTGATCCGCGCCCTGGACCTGGTGACGGTCGTGGTGCCCCCCGCCCTGCCGGCCGCCATGACCGTGTGCACGCTGTATGCGCAGAGCCGGCTCCGGAGTCAGGGCATCTTCTGCATCCACCCGCTGCGCATCAACCTGGGGGGCAAGCTCCAGCTGGTGTGCTTCGACAAGGTGGGGGCGCAGGGCGGGGGGAGGGGGCGGGGCTTCACTCTGCAACGCCCACCAAGCGCCTGCTTGTCCCAAATCCTCTCCCGGGTGGAAACGCTTCGATCCACCACCGCCCCAGGCCCACGAGCTGTCTGAAATCATTCAGTCTCTCCCCTGTGTTGCTCTCAGCGCCGAGATCCAGCAGGGACCCCACACTGATGTCCCCCCACCAGAAGGAGTGAACCGGGGAGCGCAGAAAGCTGCAGATGATGTGATGGGCTTGGGGAAGGAAGTGAAGGGGAAACGTGATGGGTGCTACTTGGGGTCACTCCTTTAGGGAGAAGGCAGTGAGAAAGTCTTCTCTGCGGTCTCAGGGAGGGCAGGCCACCCGAGACGAGGGAGACGTGGGGCAGGGCCGGCCCGGCCGGGTGAGGAACAGCCCCTCCGAGAGGCTCCTTGAAGGAGCAGATCATGGGCCTGCGGGGGGGGGGGGGGGGGCGCCAGGCCCCCCCGGGGGGACGGGGCCTGGTAAGCTCCAGGCTGGAGTTTGTACATTAATGATTCTGAGGGCCCCGGAGGACACAGAGAGGTTTTAAACTGAAAGCTGGGGCCTGACCCTGTTCACAGAGCCCCCAGGCTGAGCCTGGGCAGTGGGAACACAGCTTGGGGCATACAGCCTTGCACTAACTCACTCAGCTGTTCCGCAGTGACATCGAGCCACTCCCAGTATGATGCCCGGGGCCCCTTCCTGTGACTGCATCAGCTGGGTGATAGGGTAGCAAAGGAGCCTCTGGGGAAACCCGAAGCAGGGCCCACTCCCCCCAGTTGGAGGATGAAAGAAGACTTCCTGGAGGCAGTGGTGCCAGACAGAGGACATGGGGGCTGGGAACGGTGGCCCTGGCTCAGCAGCACACGGCTCACCCAAGGACTCACCACTGGCCTGCCCCTTGCCCCCGCAGACGGGCACCCTCACGGAGGACGGCTTGGATGTGATGGGTGTGGTGCCCCTCAAAGGGCAGGCGTTCCTGCCTCTGGTCCCAGAGCCCCGCCGCCTGCCTGCGGGGCCCCTGCTTCGAGCGCTGGCCACCTGCCATGCCCTCACCCGTCTCCAGGACACCCCCGTGGGCGACCCCATGGACCTCAAGATGGTGGAATCCACTGGCTGGGTGAGGAGCAGGTCAGCCCCTGCCTCTGGGCAGCTGGGCTCTAACCGACCCTGCCTGGTCTTCATTCCAGGACTCCGGGTGGGGTCCAGTGTGCCACCATGATGGATAATAGTGTGGCCAAGGCCACGCACCAACACCTACTGGGTGCCAGCACTCCGCTGCACAGGCCTTGTCTCATGCCCCTCCTGTAGCCCAGGAGGGAAGTGTCAGAGCTGCCTCACAGGGAGGAGGGATTGGGCTGAGGGAGATGTGGAATAACTTGTCCAGGGCCACCCTGCCGCTGTGCAAGTGGCAAAGCCAGGGCTTGAACTGGGGTCCATCCGGCCCATGTTCTTGACCTCCCACCCATCCAGCCTCCCGTGGAGGAAGTCTTCCTCGAGTCTAATTTGAATCTCCTGCCGCCTCTCTCTGTGGGCCCAGGATTGGCTTCCCCAGGGCCAAGCCGGTGCCCACCTCGTCAGAGGCCAACCTTCTGTGCCCGCCCCGCAGGTCCTGGAGGAGGGGCCGGCAGCGGACTCGGCATTCAGGGCCCAGGTCCTGGCGGTGATGAAACCCCCACTTCAGGAGCCCCAGCTGCAGGGCCCGGTGAGTCTCGGGTGTGCTTGCGGGGCGTGGGGGCGGCAGGGCTGGGCCCCAGGGGCCGGCCCTTCAGCTGTCCCTCCAACTCTGCAGGAGGAGCCCCTGGGACCCGTCAGCATCCTCAGGCGCTTCCCGTTCTCGTCAGCCCTGCAGCGCATGGACGTGGTAGTGGCGTGGCCAGGGGCCGCGCAGCCGGAGGCCTATGTCAAGGGCTCCCCTGAGCTGGTGGCCAGCCTCTGCAGCCCCGAGACAGGTGCAGGGGGTGGGCCACCGGCCGGCGTGGGGTGGGTACCCGGCCCCGCCTCCCTGGCCCAGTAACACCTGCCTGTCCCTGGCAGTGCCCACCGACTTCGCCCAGATGCTGCAGAGCTATACAGCCGCCGGCTACCGCGTCGTGGCCCTCGCCAGCAAGCCGCTGCCCATTGCGCCCACCCTGGAGGCCATTCAGCAACTGACCAGGTGGGCTGCCCCCCGTCCCAGCCCGTGGGGACTGTGCCTCAGGCCTGGGCGCGGGCACAGCCCTGGGGAGATGCCCTTGCCCAGTGGCTGGTGGAGGGGCTTTGGCTGCGGCCTGACCTCTGACCCAGCTCCATCCCACTCCAGGGACGCCGTGGAGCAGGACCTGAGCCTCCTGGGGCTGCTGGTCATGAAGAACCTGTTGAAGCCACAGACCACGCCGGTCATCCAGGCTCTACGGAGGACGCGAATCCGCACCGTCATGGTGACAGGTCCCATGGGCAGCAGGGCCTAGATCAGGAGGGCAGGGCACGCCGTGTCCCTTACCCCTGCTTCAGGACCAGGCCTTTTTTTTTTTTTTTTTAATTTATTTTTGAGAGAGAGAGAGAGCATGAGCAGGGGAGGGTCAGAGAGAGAAAGACACAGAATCCAAAGCAGGCTTCAGTCTCTGAGCTGTCAGCAAGGAGCCTGATGCAAGGCTTTGAACCACGAACCATAACATCGTGACTTAAGCTGAAGTCAAACGCTCAACTGACTGAGCCACCCATGGCCCAGGCCTTTTCAGATGTTTCTTGAATCTTCACTGTGTCTCTCCCAAGGGGTAACTGTGCCTCCATTGGATGATGGATGAGGCAAGTGAGGTCAGGGGAGTAGCATGACCCCAGAGAGCCCCGGGGTGGTGCCGATCAGCCTGGGCTCCAGCCCAGCTCCAAGTCCAAGTTCCAGCTCCACCTGTAGGAAGCGGGGGAAATCATGTCAGCCTCGAAAGTGGTGACAATTTCATGGAGCAAGGAAAGGAAGGTTCTAGCCAGGGCGACATGGAGCGCCCAACAGGTCTGCATCCTGCTCCTTGTGCTCACCTCCCTCACGCACACCCCGGCAGAGTCCTGCAGCAACAAGGAGAACATGGGGAACTTCCCCATAGACCTTTGATGCCTGGTTTTGTTTGTTTGTTTGTTTGTTTGTTTTTTAATGTTTATTCATTTTTGAGAGAGAGGGGGGAAGACAGAGGAGCTGAAGCAAGCTCTGTGCTGTCAGCTCGAACATGGGGCTCGAACTGATGAACCATGAGATCATGACCTGAACCGAAGTCAGATGCTTAACTAACTGAGCCCCTCAGGCACCCCTGATGCCTGGTTTTATAGACGAGGAAAGTGGGATTCAGACGCTCATGCACCTGCCCGAGCTCCCCTAGCCAGTCATGATAGACACACTGTATCTGGCCTCAGTTTTCACATCTGTAAGCACAGGGTGAGGATGGCCCCCCGAGAGCAGCTGGACCCTGACCTCGCCCCCACACTCCTAGGGGACAACCTGCAGACGGCTGTCACCGTGGCCCAGGGCTGCGGCATGGTGGGTCCCCGGGAGCGTCTGGTCATTGTCCACGCCACCCCCCCTGAGCGAGGCCGGCCTGCCTCCCTCGAGCTCCTGCCACAGGAATCCTCCACGGCTGCGAACGGGGCTAAGGTGAGGCTGAGCCGGGGTTGCGGCCACACACCTTACCGGTGACCCCACCCCTGCGCCACTGCCCCGGGCCCCAGCTCTCCGGGGCGGGCAGGGGAAGCTGAGCGGAGCTTCCTGGGCCCCTCAGGATCCCGACCAAGCCGCAAGCTACAGCGTGGAGCCAGACCCCCGGTCCAGCCACCTGGCCCTCAGCGGGTCCACCTTTGGTGTCCTTATGAAGCACTTCCCCAAGCTGCTGCCCAAGGTAGGGCTGCCCCCAAGCCCCACCCCCTAGTCACTCTAAGCCTCCCCGTGCTCTCCTCCCTCCTCGTGGCTCTCCCACCCCCACCCTGCAGCTGCCTCAGCCTCCCCTGTCTCCCTGTGCTCTCAGGTCCTGGTCCAGGGCACCGTCTTTGCCCGCATGGCTCCTGAGCAGAAGACAGAGCTGGTTTGTGAGCTCCAGAAGCTTCAGTGAGTGCATGTGGGGCCTGCAGGGGGCAGCTGGTCTGTGGTGATCGTGGTGGTGGTGGTGGAGGTGGTGGAGGTGAAGGTGGTGGAGGTGAAGGTGGGGGTAGTAGGGGGGCATGAGGCCCTGCCTCCCACCTCAGCATTAGGAGTTACGCTCGCCCTCAGGGAGAACCCAAGCAGGCTCCCCTGGGCCCATCATACCACAAGAAGGAATTGCCCCTATTTACTGAGCCCCTGCTATGTGCCGGGTGCCATGCGGGCAGCAGGAACCCCGCCATCCCCACCTTCTGCCAGCAAGCCCAGGGGAGGGGAGAGGGGTCGTTTCACAGACATGGTGGCGCCTGATGGGCTCCGGCCATGCCTGCACACCCTCTGCATCAGGTACTGCGTGGGCATGTGCGGGGACGGCGCCAATGACTGCGGGGCCCTGAAGGCGGCGGACGTGGGCATCTCGCTCTCCCAGGCCGAGGCCTCCGTGGTCTCGCCCTTCACCTCGAGCATGGCCAGCATTGAGTGTGTGCCCATGGTCATCAGGTAAGGCCGGCAGGGGCCGGTGGGCCAGGGCTCATCAGGGCCCATAAGCCCAGCACGGCCCCTAATGCCTGCACCCTGCTACCCAGGGAAGGCCGGTGTTCCCTCGACACATCGTTCAGCGTCTTCAAGTACATGGCTCTGTACAGCCTGACCCAGTTCATCTCTGTCCTGATCCTGTACACGGTGAGTAGTCATCTCGCTGCCCACAGTGGGCCCACGGCCAGGACACTCAGCAGTGTGGCAGGGGCCCGGCCGTTTCTGGAATGGACGGTGTGGCCTCAAATCCTGCCCTGCCACCTTCTAGCTGTGTGGCTTGGACGGCTTCTGAGCCTCTGGTTGCAAGGTGCCAAGCTCAGCACCTGGCACACAGTAGGTTCACAGGACAAGGGCAGCTGTCCTGTGCTAGCATTTCGTGCCTGCCCTCCGGGAGCGCAATGGAGACTGAGGCAGAGCCCAGGCAGGGGTGGAGGCAGGTGTGAACGGAGCCAGGGTCACTGTGCCGTTCTCCCGGGTCCACCTCTTTCCCTGCTCACCCTGGCCGAGACCTTGGCCGGACCTGTCACACCCTGCCTGGAGACTGTCTCCCCGCTCTGCCCTGAGCACACTCCGCTCACCCTCGTGGAAAGGAGGTGACCCCATGGGGCAACGCAGACTCCGCACGAGCCTCTGTCTCTGTGTCCCCAGGAACTGTGTCCACTACGGGCAGAGGCTAAGCGCCCCCTCGGGCTGGGATCTCCCTGTGGGCAGGAGGAAGCTGCCCTATCAGATTTAGGTCCCCCTGCCTTCTCCCTGGGAGAGGGGCTCCCCGAAGGCGGTGCAGCGTCTCCTCCATCAGACTAGGCACTTCCCCAAGGCAGGAAGGTGCCGCTTCCCCATCAGGCTGCGGGGCTGGAGCGAGTCCTTTCCCGTCAGACCCGTTAGAAGCAGGGTTGGTACCCCTGCTGCTACTGGCGCCTCTGCCCTCCCTCCCCTGCCGGCAGCTCAACACCAACCTGGGCGACGTGCAATTCCTGGTCATCGACCTGGTCATCACCACCACGGTGGCAGTGCTCATGAGCCGCACGGGGCCGGCGCCAGTGCTGGGGCAGGTGCGGCCGCCGGGGGCCCTGCTCAGTGTGCCCGTGCTCGGCAGCCTGCTGCTGCAGGTGGCCCTGGTGGCCGGCGTGCAGCTGGGGGGCTACTTCCTGACCGTGGCCCAGCCCTGGTGAGTAGGGAGCCCCGCCCCCAGATCCCAGCTCCGCTCCCAGCCCTGCTCCCCCTTCCCCTGCACTGGCTCCCTGACCACCCCCCCACCGCCCCGTCTTCGTGTCCCGCTGCACAGGTTTGTGCCTCTGAACCAGACCGTGCCCGCGCCAGACAACCTGCCCAACTACGAGAACACGGTGGTCTTCTCGCTGTCCAGCTTCCAGTACCTCATCCTGGCCGCTGCTGTGTCCAAGGGGCCGCCCTTCCGCCGGCCCCTCTACACCAACGGTGCGGGGTTGGGGGGCTGGAGGAGGGAGGAGCCTTGGGGGCTGGTGGGGACCCATGGCCTGACGGCCCCTCCCTCGCCCCCAGTGCCCTTCCTGGTGGCCCTGGCGCTCCTGGGCTCCGTCCTAGTGGGCCTGCTCCTGGTCCCGGGGCTCCTGCAAGGCCCGCTGGCACTGAGGAACGTCGCCGACACCTGCTTCAAGCTGCTGCTGCTGGGCCTGGTGGCCTGCAACTTCGTGGGGGCCTTCATGCTAGAGGTGGGGCTCCCCCTGGGTGGGGGCTGGAGGCAGGGCCTTCGGGTGGGCCCCAGCCACAGCTGCGTGCCGTCCCTGTCCCCTGTCCCCTGCAGAGCGTGCTGGACCAGTGCCTCCCCGCCTGCCTGCGGCGGTTCCGGCCCAAAAAGGCCTCGAAGAAGCGTTTCAAGCAGCTGGAGCGGGAGCTGGCCGAGCAGCCCTGGCCGCCGCCCGCTGGGCCCGTGAGGTAGCGCGGGCCCGACCGCACACCGGACACTGGATCTCCCTGCCTCTGAGCCACCGGCTGGTGTCTCCAGAGGCACCACCACTGTCACTCCACAGCCCGGAGGCCGGCAGATGTCCTGCCCCTGCCCCGAGTCTGCCCGGCTCAGCCTTCCCTGCCTCGGCTGGGGAAGTACTATCATCCCCCACCTCCAGACCTCCCGTGTAGACAGGACAGCCACTGATGCCCCCTCGAACCTCCCCCAGAGCCTCTGTCAGTGGAGCAAATAAAGTTGTGATATTTTCCTGGCGTGGCCACGGCTGTCTCCTCCATGGTGGCGCTGACCGGGTGCCCGGCCGGTAGCCCCTGGCCCTCACACCTCAGGTCACATTGGGCGACTCCTCTCTCTGGGCCTCTGTTTCCTCTTCTGACCATAATAATATTTTTGGGTCGAGCACGTGCCTGGTGCTCCGTTAAGCATTTTGGGTTTCCTTTGTTTTTCTTATTTAAGTTTATTTATTTATAATAATAAGTGGGGAAGGGGCAGAGAGAAGGAGAGAGAAGCCTAGGCAGTCTCTGCACCATCAACGCAGAGCCTGAGGCAGGGCTCGAACTCGGGAACCGTGAGACCATGACCTGAGTCGAGATCTGGAATCGGACGCTTGGAGGCTTCACTGACTGAGCCACCCAGGGGCCCCTCTGTGAGCATTTCTTTTTTATTTTATTTTTATTTTTTTAGTGTTTCTTCATTCTTGAGAGAGAGAGAGAGATGGCATGAGCAGGGGAGGGGCAGAGAGAGAGGGAGACACAGAATCTGAAGCAGGCTCCAGGCTCTGAGCTGTCAGCACAGAGCCCGATGCGGGTTTCGAACCCACAAACCACAAGATCATGACGTGAGCCAAAGTCGAAGGCTTAACAGACTGAGCCCCCCAAGTGCCCCCGTGAAGCATTTTATATGCATCATCATTTAATCCTTATGACTGTGGCATCTTTTTCCCATTTTGCAGATACTGAGACTAAGGTTTAGAGGTCACACAAGTTCAGAGGTGGGGCCAGAACACTTTTTGACTCCAGCACCCACGCTCTTGACTCCCCTGGCCTCCTGGGGGGGCGGCGGAAGAGAATAGGACATGGCCCCCACAAATGCCAGCGCCTAGGAGGCATCTCACTGGGGCAGTTCCCTCCTGTCCCCCATACCTCCCTCCCCGACCACGTCCTGGAACGTGTTTGTGGCCCAGGCTCTGAGCCCACACCTCCCACCCTGAACCACGTGCACGGTCTCCTGGAGAGGGATGGGCGCTTCTGACCTCATCCCGCCAGTGGGACGCTGGCCAAGCCCCACTCTGGAGATGTGACTCGATCATCTGGCTCATCAGTGCTGGGCAGAAGAGAGCGGGAAAGAGAGTTTCCTGCCCCCCAGAAGCCCCCTGCCAACCTCGTTCCTGGGAGCCCTGGTGCCACCCCAGGCCTGCCCTAGCGGGAACTCAGTAAATGTTGAATCAGACTGAGCAGAAGATGTGGGGTGTGAAAAAGCAATTTCCAACATGAGGCACATCTGTAGACCTCCTGCACCGGGCACGGAGTCCTCCACCAGCAACAGTTCAGGGTGGCGGATTCTGGTCAGGCAGTGGACACTGGGAGAGGCTGGGTTCGAGTCCCTTGGCTGCTTTGTTCATGCATCTACTGGACAGTCGTGTGCCAGGCAAAGGGGCTACGACGGTGTAGGAAAGAACTTGGCGTGTATGGCTTGTAACCGGGTGTGAGAGGCAGGCGGGGATGGAGCGAGTCGCCAAGATCGTGAGACCAGAGCACCCACACGCGCACCCCAAATATCTGCCACCTCTGCTTGGCTCCTTAAGGCCAGGGGAGCGGGCAGAAGCAGCACAGAGGGTCTGGGGGCCAGAACACGAGAGTGGGAAGCTTTGGAGCCTCTGTTTCCCCTTTTCGTCAAGGGTAGAGAACAGTGTTTCTGCCAGCTGGTTTCTGCTCCTACCCTAGTGGGATCGTGCCTGGCAGCAGCCAACGGCTAAGGGAGGGCAGACAGGGCTGAGCTGGCTGCCATGGCCCGAGCCCCTGCTATTCTGTGGTAGACCCTGGCGAGGGGGTGACAGATACTCATTCATTTGCCAAACCAGCACCAGGGAGCAAACAACGCGGGGGACATACTGAGGTCCTGCCTAATAGGATTCAGAGTCTAAGGGACAGGCAGTCGTGGGGTGCCGGGCTGGGGGCGAGGAGACCCCCGTGTCCTCCCAGCCTGAGTCCCTGCCTCCGGCCCAGGCAGGGCAGGGACCTGCACCCCCCACCCCCCACCTGGCTCTCCCAGGGGAACTGAGCACGCATTCATTCACTCCATTGATGTTTATTTACTGAACAGCTGCTCTGAGCCTGGCGTCGAGCCTAATGAGCATAACCGGGGATGAGTGAAAACGTCTTCATGGGGCTTATCTGGGAGAGGAGCCGGATTCACGTGGTCACAGAGGGCAACACGAGAGCTGTGAGCAGTAGAGCAGAAAGGGCTTAGGGGAGGCAGGGGGAGGCTCCCGTGAGGAAGGGAGGGTGTGCTCCATACCCTGAAGGAGGTACACTTCACCAGTGTTTCAAGAGGAAGAAACAGCTTGAGCAAAAGTCCGGTAGCAGGGCAGGGGAAGGGGTTTAAGGAGAGATCGCCAAATGGCCATCGTGGCAGCTGGGGGACCAGGCAGAGCCAGACCAAGATGAAGGGTAGGGTCCCTGGGGAACTTAGCCTTGATCCCCGGCACCATGGAAACTAGCAGAAGCCTTAAGGAGAAGGGGACCAGTGTCAGAGGTGGGTCTGGGAGGGCAGGGCCCACTTGGGAAAGCCTAGATTCAAGCTTATTAGAGAGTCGGGGGAAGAACTAGTGGTGGCTTACAGCACAGTGGACAGAGTGGACTCGTGTGAAAAAGACTTTCGAGGCAGGATTAGCGTCTGGGTGCTGGATTGGACGCAGGGGCTGAGAGCAAGAGAGGAAGCCTGAGGAATGGAAAGGTGGTGGTACTGTTCCCAGATGGGAACCTCTAGGACAGCCAGGTCTGGGGGAGGGTCAGGGGTCATGAATTTGGATCCTTGGGGACATTCATAGGGCCAGGTCTGGTAGCCTGTGGTCCACAGTCTGCAATGCAGGAGATGGAAGCCAGCCCCCAGCCTGGAGCTGGCTAAGAAGACCCAGAAGGCACAGCCAGAGAGGCAGGAGGGAAAGCAGGCCAGGAAGGCTGTCCTGGACAGTAGGAGAAGCCAGAAGGGAGAGCTGAGTTGGTGGCGGGTGAATCGCCTTTAGGAGCCTCAGTTTCCTCCTCTGTGAAATGGGGTAACACGTCCCCCAAAACTCACCTTACAAGTAGACTGCAGCCCAGACGTGGCGAAGAGCCCGGAGAGGAGTTCTGCCCGCCAGAGGTCTGCGCAGACGTGAGGGCGGCCCCTGGGGCACCTCCCCCAGGGCCGCCCTCGAAGTGGGCTGGAGACCCGCGGGCGGGCGGGGCTCGCGTTAGGACCCAGCGGTTCTGGGGCTGGAGGGCGGGCGCCAGCCCGTCGGGGGCCCGGAGGGGGGCTCAGAGCGGGCGGAGGGGCGGCTCCGCGGGCGCACTCTGAGCGGACGGCGGAGTGACCCGACCAGGTAGGCACGGGCCCGGCGGCGGGAGCGGCCGGGAAGCCCTTGGGGGGGGTGTTCCTGGGGGGCCCAGGAGTGTAGGGGGTGGTCTGCGGGCCCCCAGGCCTGGGGGCGGCTGCCAGAGTTCCCGAACCCGGGGCCGTCTGAGCAAGATGCTACAAGGACACTTGGGGGGTTTGGCGTCGCTTGGAGGGGGGCCTGAGTTTGGGGGCGTCGGGGCCGGGGGGCCTTCTGTTCCCCCGGGAGGCTGGACAGTGGCGAGTGGGGTGGGGGCGTGCGCCGGAGCCGCCGCCGGGCCACAGCGGCGGAGAGACAAAGGGAGACCCGAGACCGGGAGGGCGTGGGGAGCCGCCGAGCAAGTTCCGTGGCTGATTGTTCCCAGCTGTGCGGCGGCGGCCACATCTGGTCTCCTCGGGGCCAATGCGCCGCACCCGCCCGCCTCTTCCCGGGGGGTGGGGGCCGGCTCTGAATAGGCCCGGCTCATTCCCTTCTGCCCACGAACGCATTGGGGTGGGGTCCCCTGCTGCGGAAGGGGCCAGAGGGGGACCGCCTCTTAGGCACACCCCCAAAATCCATAGTCTAGACAGAAGGGCTTGGAGATGTGGCCGGCCGGGGAGGATCCAGGACTCCCATACCCCTTGCCCTGGGGACCCCTTCCCCCAGTAAGCCTGGGCCTGCGTGCCAGACCTTACAGGGGAGGAAAAGACTCCGTGCAGGAGGCCGTGAGGCTTAGGAGGGGCTTTGGGGACAGAGAGCCTCCCACCCCACCTCTTAAGGCCTCTTAGGCCCCAACTCAGGGCCTCCTCCTGAGTGGTGACAGCTCGAACTGGCCCTGCTGCCAGAAGCCCATGGGGATGAGGAGGGGGATGAAGGAGCTCCAGGTCTTTGGGTCCCTCCTACTGAGACAAGGGATTCCAGGATAGGAACATGGGGAGCCCGGGGTCCCCTGCCTCTGGGGCAGCCTGAGACCCTCGAGGCTCTCATCTCCTCCACCGCCCCCTCCTCAGTAAGGAAGGGAGATGGTAACTGTATGAGCCGGGCTGGGGGGCCCCGAAGGCTCTGGATCGGGAGGGAAGCCGGCTAGATGCCCATGTGGTGTTCCTCTATCCTTAGACGCCCTGTGGCCGTTAGGTCTCCGGTTAGCTGTCTGGAAGAAGTCCTTTTGTGCGGCGGGAGGGGCCTTCCTGGAGGGGTGAGCCCATGGACTCTCTCCCGGAGCTCCAGGCGGAAGGCTGATGCCTGCCCCCCACTGAGCTGGGGCTGCACGCGGGACCGTAGACCCTGCCAAGCCCACGGTGTGGCCAGAGACTGGAGGTCTTGAACTTCAAGAGCATGGTCAAGGCTGTGGACCACGGGCCTCTCCCCCAAAATTACACACACAACACTTGCCATACAGTGTTAAGGGGTTCCAAACCTCTGGGCTGGGTGACATCACTGTCCCCTCCAGCTCTGCCCTTGTAGGATCCAGAGAATCTCTCCTCAGACTCCACCCTAAGTGTTTCCTGCTGCTGCAGACAAACAGACCTCAGTCTCGTGAGTCTGTGCTGAAGACAGCCAGGTCTTAGGAGGCCTGGAGGCCTGGCAGGAGAGGAATCTTCTGGGGGTGGGAGCCCTGCCCAGGCCTGGCTGCCCTTCCGCCCTGGGGCCCATGCATGCATGTGGTTTCCTCCAGAGCAAGACACTGAGGGCCCTGGGGCTAATTGGGAACAGGTGGCGGGGTTGGCGGTCGCTGCTGGGGTCTTGAGGATGGGCCTGGGGTCGGGGGTTCATGTGATCGGTGCCGAGACACCAGGAGGCGCTCAGTCAGAAGTGGGCAAGGCTGTGGGCGAGGAGAGAGCCGAGTCAAGGCTAGTGGGGGGCTAGAAACGTGCCTTTAGTGGGTTCTGTCCGTCTACAAAATCAACTCTGGAGCGAGGTTGTAGGCTTTGTGCCTGGACCTGAACACCCAGGGGGCCATGAGGGAGAGCAGAGGTAGCCCCCACTCCAGCCCCGCCAGACCTCGGGCCCTCCATATGCCTGGCTTCTGTCCCCAGCGCCTCCTCCTTCACCGGGTAGATGCAGGGGAGCCCAGGTAGGCTCCGCAGTCCTGGGTGAGGGGGTCCAAGCTACAGCTCGCCCCCCTCCCCCCAGCTGTCCTGACACCAGCCCAGACTGCCTCACCGCACGCAGAGCCATGAGAGCTGCCTGCCTCTTCCTGCTCTTCCTGCCTGGTGAGTGGCTCCTGGGGTTGGGGGCTCCCCTTGTGGGGGTGGGGGTGGGAGCTGGCAGTGAGCCTTTATTACGCCCTGTGGCCAGTACTCAGCTCCCTGGTCCCCGTCCCGGGACCTCCTGGCTCCTGGGCCACAGACCAGACTGGCCAACCCCTCCCAAAGCATGAGGCTCCTCCCAAGCCCTCACCCCTGCCCTCCCCAGCAGCAGCCTGGCACACACCCAGGCACCAGGAGGCCATGCTTTCCCTCCCTCACAGGAGGGAGCCAATGTGTCAGGGCGGGGGGGGGGGCACCCAAGGCAGGGAGTCGGTAGGTTTGGATTCTAGACTCATTTGGGACCCAACCCCCCTATGCAATCTTGACCTTGGAATGATCCCTATTGGTGAAATGAGGAGTTATCCACGGGGATCAAAGACCCTGCCCGATCTAACATTTATTCGTTTAACAGATATTTGTTGAGCACCTACTATGTGCCAGGCACTGGGCTAGACCCTGGGGTACAATGATGACCCGGGCAGACACATCCCTGCCTTCGTGGTGCTGCCTGTCTAGGGAAGGGAGGCTGGTACTTCAGGTAGGTGTGATAAAAGCCAGCGTGTTGAGCATTAGGATGGAAATGAACAGAAGAACTGGATGGAGAGGGTGGGCAGGCCAGTTGAGGGCCTCTTAGCGGAACTGAATTTTTAGCTGAGACCTGCAGGAGGAGAAGTTAACCAGGATCACAGGCCTAGGGCAAGTCGAGTGCAAAGGCCCTGGGGCAGACAGGAGTGTGCTGAGTTCCAGAAACAGCGAGGAGCCTAGGAGGGGAAGACAGGCCAGGCAAGGTCTGTGAGGTGACACATGAGCAGGCCGTGCAAGGGCTGTTTGTGGTCGAGGAAGGAGTTTGCATCCCTTGGCTCAAGAGTTTGGATCCCTTGGGTTGTAGGATCTTAGGGTCTTACTGGCCTGCCCTTGGAACCTCTGCCTGTTCTCCCCAGAAGCGCCCCGGGGCCCCTGCTGTCCTTCCCTGCAGGGCACCCGCTGATGCTTTGCTTCCCCACAGCTGGCCTGCTGGCTCAGGCCCAATACGACCTAGACCCTCTGCCTCCGTTCCCGGACCATGTCCAGTACACCCACTATAGTGACCAGATAGGTAAGGGCCTTGTCCCACCCCCGCCTGCCTCTCCCCACTTCCGGCCACATCATCAAGGCCTGGCTCCCAGGCGGGCACGACACAGCTGGGGACCAGTTGGGGAGGGGTGGTGGGCCTCATAGGGGTGGTCCTGGGTGTAGCCTTGACCTCCTGTTCCCCCCCGGACCGGGAGTTCGCCTGACCCCTGGCAACCCCCGCCGCATTCATCTCTGTTCTCAGACAACCCGGACTACTATGATTATCAAGGTAAAGGGCTGGGGTGGGGCAGGTGGGCGGGCAGCTGGGTGCTGGGGTGGAGAGATGGAGTGGACCCCTCCTTTTCCACCCCCGACTCAGAGGTGACTCCTCGGCCCCCCGCGGAGCAGTTCCAGTCCCAGCAGCAAGTCCAGCAGGAAGTCATCCCGGCCCCCACCCCAGGTAGGCAGGCGGCTCCTGTCAACCCTGGGAGGTTGTGCTGGGCGGGGCCGGTCCCCTGAATGGACCCCTCTCAGTGATGTCTGCTTGCCCCCCTCCTGACACCAGCACCAGGAAATTTGGAGACAGAGCCCACGGAGCCTGGGCCTCTGGGTAAGAGCTTCCCTGACAGCTGGAGAAACAGAGGCACCACCTCAGAAGCGGGGGTAGAGCTGGGTGCAGCGCTGGTGGGACGGAGACTGATAAGCCTTTTGCTTTTGCTGGGCCAGTGGTGGGGTCTGGGGCTTGCAGACATGCCAGTGCTGTAGGCCAGCAAAGGCAGGGCACCCCCTCCGGGCTGCTCTGGGAGACCCCCTTGCCTCCCCAGTTGGCTGCAGCCTCAGGAGGGGTCCTCCACCCCTAGACACTGGGAAGAGGGAGGGAGCGTGCAGGGGGGTTCCTGCCTGCCAGCCAGCAGGACTGGGTGGTGCCTGTAGCCAGTGATGCAGAGAGGGACCCAGGCAGCTGAGCCACCCCCGTGCTGCCCCCACCAAGAACCCGAGACAGCCAGACCATGTGGGCTGCTCTCTCTCCCGTGAGCCTGCTGTTAGCATGTGCTCCTCTGAGCGTGCGCAGCCCTGCCCGTTGGTTGGTGTGGCCCACTGGGACTGCTGTGTGTGGGTGCGGTTGTGTTTGAACTTATGCCTGTCTGAATAGGTGCTTCCGAGTGTGGTTGGGAATATGTGCACGTGTAAATATATTGTATAAAATCAGGCAGCCCCGGGAGCCCCAACAATGCTGTCTGCACTTGTGTGCGTGTGTGTGCGCGTGCGCACACGTGCGCCGCGCCAGAGGGTGCGGGGTGGACCTAGACCCAGTGATGAGAGTCAGTCTCGGTGGGCATCATTGGGAGCTACGCCGCTCCCGAGCTCAGGGCCTCAAGCCGCAGCCCCTAGTCTGATCGTGCCCGTCACCCAGACTGCCGCGAGGAACAGTACCCGTGCACCCGCCTCTACTCCATCCACAAGCCTTGCAAACAGTGTCTCAACGAGGTCTGCTTCTACAGGTGAGCAGGGGTGGGGCAGGGGGGCAGGAGGGGGGGCAGGCAGGCACAGCCTCCCCCTGCCCCGACTGGGACTTTAGGGAAGTTGAACTGACTCCGGCTGAGCCTAGGCCTAGGGGCAGGGATGTGTGGGGACCCCCCTGGAGGGACTGGGTGCGGGTGAGGTGACCCCGGCGTCACGGCCCCATCCCCCCCAGCCTCCGCCGCGTGTATGTGGTCAACAAGGAGATCTGTGTTCGCACAGTGTGTGCCCACGAGGAGCTCCTCCGAGGTAGGGAGCCCTGCACCCCCAGACCTTGCCCCTCCCCAACCCCACTCACTGTCCTTCCGCCCCTCTACCCACCTGGTGTTTATAAAACTCGTGTTCTGCCCCCGGGGCCACTTCCAGGGGGCTCCTGGGCCCCCTCCCGGCTGCTCATCCTCAGAACTTCCCTGTCGCAGGACTGGGAAGGGGGGCGGTGGTTTTCCCCATGCCTGAGCCCCACCCTGACCCCAACTCCTTGCCCCCCCCACCCCCGCAACAGCTGACCTATGTCGGGACAAGTTCTCCAAATGTGGCGTGATGGCCAGCAGCGGCCTGTGTCATTCCGTGGCGGCCTCCTGTGCGAGGAGCTGCGGGGGCTGCTAGCGGGGAGCCGGCACCCCAAGCCCTGGGCCTTCCCTGGATCTGGGGCCCTTGGGCCCTGCCTGACCTGGTGCTTTTCTCCCCAGCCTGACATTCCTTTTATTCTGTAAAAAGTGGACTGTGGCCCTGAGGCAGGGGTTTGTCTCAGCCCCGCCCCCCTGTGGCCACCCCCAGGGCACAGTGGGGGCTCCCCACTGCCCAGTTGTCACCCCCAGATGAGGGGCATCCCAGGCCTCTCGGTGGGGCCTGGGCCTCTGATGTGCCTTCTCAGTCCCTCAAGGACAGTCCCCTGCCCACCCCCTGCCCCTCGAGGTAGGCTCTGCCCCTCCCCCCAGCTGGTCCGCCGGGACTTCCTACAGCGCCCGGGCACAGACCACCTTTGTTTTATACAAAATTAAAATTGTTTTTACAAAAGATTTAGTCATTTCTCAGTTGGGAGCACAGAGCAGGTGGCCAGGCGCCTCTGACAATGCCTGTCCTCATGGAGAGACTGCCTGGCCCCTGGGGAGAAGGGACTGCTTCAGGTGACCTGTGGCCTTGCCTCTGGGGTCCCAGTCCCGCCTCCTCACCCACTGGCTTCAGCTGACACTCCCCCCCCCCCCCACCGCCCCAGAAAGGTGAATCTGACAGCTGCCCCCTCCAGGGTCTGCGGGGACACTGCAAGGGGCTGCATCCGAAACGGGAGGTTCAGAGGTACAGCTTGCTCATTGTCCGGGCTGCTCGGTGAGGCTGCGAGGGCCCTGTCATCAGAGGCCGCCCACGTGGAGGCGTGGAGGTGGTTCTGGGGTACAAAGCAGGTCACGGGAGGTGGACGCTGACATCCGCCTTGTGGGGGGGAGAGCTGCTAGTTCAGAGGACAGAGCAGATGTGTGAAGACCGGGCTCAATCAGCACGTGGTCCCACTTACTCTCCAAAGAGGCCTCGGTGGTGGGCACGAGCACCGTGGCCACCTTACCGACAGGAAGCCCAGAGGCACGAAGTGATCCACCACGGATCCATGGCTAGAAGCGGCAGAGCTGGGGCAGAACCCGACTCCACCGGACTTTCTCCCCGGACACGCTGAGCACCTTGCTCAACCACCCTGTGAGGCAGGTCCCCAGTTCACAGATGAGCAAACCAAGGCTCTGAGAGGTCACGCAGCTTTGCAAGGCTCACTCAGCAGAGCCAGGGCCAGACCCATGTTCACTCCCAGGCCCACACACTGCCGGGAAGGCCTGTCACGAGCAGAGGGTGGGCCCCATCCCAACGAGGGGCCAGAGAAAGGGGGCAAGAGCACCACGGCTGGAAAGAGCCGGGCCGTGCAGTTTGGGCCTCAGCAGCCCCATCTGTTACATGGGGTGGGTGGCGCGGGACCCCGGAGAGACCTCCCCACGCCAGCATCCTGTGAGGCCGGGAAGTTCCATGGGTCTTTCTAAAGCCTCCCCGTCTCCCCCTACACCCCTGCCCCAGGCCCCATGTGTCTCCCCATCCAGCTCTCAAGTGGAGGAGGCACATCGAAGTAAGGGGACACATCTGTACCAACCACGTTTAGAAAACGGGGTCTTCTTGTTACAAAAATAACCACAACAGTTAACAATGAACAGTTAACATTGTAAAAAGGTATAAAAATACAGGGACTCTGAGGAATTTCCTGACAAACACTCTGAACTAAGGCGGAGAGATCTCTGGGAAGCCAGGCCTGGGTCTCTGACTCCCAGGCACCCCTCCTCTTCCTCCTCTTTCCCATGAGCCCATGCTCTAGGCCAGCCAGAGGTGGGGGGGGGGTCTTCCCAACCCCTTAGCTTCCATTCACTCTCAGGTGACCTGAAGGCTCATCCCAGGGGCGGGGACTGGAGTGAGGACCCCCCCCCGCCGCCCCCAACACACCAGATTTGCTAAGAAGCCGCTACTGGAGACCCAGGCACTCAGCACTGCCACCTGCTTCTCCTGACCCCCAGCCGAGCTCTGGGCCAGGGGGCCACCCAGGAAGGGGCTCATTCCCCTGGGGGGCTGGAGCTGGGGGGGCAGGGTGCTGAGCTCCTCCGGAGCTCCTGCTGCAACTGGCCCTTCAGGGTGGACACCTGGGGAAGAAAGAAAAGGCAGAGCCAGCCTGGACCCCAGCCTGATGCCAGGGAAAGGGGCATGTGGCTGCAGCTGGGACCCCAAAAGGGACCCAACCCTGCCTGTTTCAGGGAAAAATGGGTCTCATTAAGCAGCAGGGTGCTTCCTACCCATCCTGTCCTGACCCACTGGCAGCTGCCTGTCTTCCAACTGCTCCCGGCATCTGGTCAGGAACCACCCGTGCCCACTCTCGCCTGGCACTAGCCTGACCGAGGGTCTGCACACGTGTCAGATCAGGGATGGCTGGGAAGGGGTCAGGGACCTAAGCAGGCCAGTAAGGGCCATCCCTGGGACTTCTGCGATTGCTTTATGGGGAAAAAGGCTGCCTCTTCCCTCTGGGATGCTAGCTTGTCAGGATAACCTAGGCTGGGGCTGCTGAGGGCACCTGGGCCACCCAGGAGACAGCCATGAGGACGGCAGAGCCACAGCACGGGGACGGGCATCACTCGATGTCACTGGAGCCCATGTCCAGCCATGACGGACACGAGGACGGATCCACTGGACCACGTGGGTCACAGGGGCCGCCGCTGCTCGCACCAGAGGTCACAGCCAGCCCTCGCCCACCCCCACGGGCGCTTCTGCAACATCCTGGGGTGAGTACCTGCTCCTCCAGCCCGCGCACGCGCTGCCTGTGGGCCCGCTCCCGCGCCTCCAGCGTGCGCTCCGTCTGCACCTGGGCACTGCGCAGGCGCTCCACCTCCTGCTGCAGCTCCAGCTGCTCCTGCTCCTCAGCCTCCAGCCGGGCCTGGCTCTGGTCCTGCTCCAGTGCCGCCACCTGGGCCTGCGGGGGCGGGGGGGCGGGGAGCAGCGGGTCAGGGGCGTGGCCCTGCGCGTGCACGCGCGTGGAGGAGGACTGTCAGGCACTCCCAGGAGTGGGAGCCTAGAAGGGCCCCCAGGACAGTGCAGGCAGGGGGAGCAAAAGAGATGCTGTTTGTCCCCCATGTTCCTGGGCCCCCTGGTCGGCGAATCCTGGGTCGGGGTTCCCAGTGACCTCACTGACAGGCATGTACGCGCAAACGCCGGGCACACACATGCGCAGATGTAGTCGGAGAGCCGGGCCCAGATTCAGACCGTCACAAAAGCAAGCATGTAAATAGCCCTTGTTTATATGGATGCGTGTGTGTGTGCAAAGGTGCAATACTCCTACATACATCTACACACATGAAGACGTGTGCAGGAAAACACACACATACACTACATATTCCTAATATGCAGACTTGACACATCTGTGCACCAGATTCATGTTACAAGCAGAATACTCCCATGCACACTCACACCTCCACGTGTCCACAACGAGCAAACACGCAGGCGTACATGCTAAGGGCATCTCTCTTCCCTCCACCCTGGGGAGGACCCCTCCTCTGGGACCTGGCTCTGGGCTGCCCCTCTGAAAGTCTGGGCTCATGGGTTACGTAGGTTGAGGACCTGGGCTGGCAGAGCCATCAGCAGCTCCTGGGGGCGGGGTCTGGCACTCAGGCTGGGGTTGGGGCTGGGGCCGGGGCCCAGGGCTAGGGAGAGATGCGGGGGCGGCCAGGGACGGGACCTCCAGCAGCTGGATCTGCCTCTGGGCTTCGGCCAGCTCCAGCTCGGCCCCCGTGAGTGTGCGGTCCAGGCGGCCCTTCTCAGCGCTCAGCCGCACCGTGTCCTCGTGGCTGCGAAGCTTCTCACGCTCCACCTAGGCCGGGAGAGGAGGGGATCAGAGCACCCTGGGAAGGTGTTAGGTTAGAGGTAGCAGGAGCAGCGGCCAGAGGGCACCGGAGGCCCCCGGCCCTAGGGACATGAGGCCGAGACCCAGAGGAGGTGAGGGGAGAGCCCTGGCCGCTCAGCCCACCTTGTCCAGCATCCTCTTGAGGGCCACCCGGTCCTTCTCCAGCCGCAGCGCCGACCGCTCCACCTCCCGCTTCTCGGCCTCCAGCTGAGAGAGGGCTCGCTGCAGGCCATCCAGGCGCTCCTGCAGCAGCCGCCGCTCATCCTGCAGCTTCTGGACGGCGCGCAAGGCTGCCGCCTCCCCCTCCTGTCGCTGCCGCAGCACCTGCAGAAAGCCAGCAGGCCCCTGATGCCTGCGGGCCTCGGGGCGTGCATCCGAAGCTGGAGGACTGTGAGGCCAGCCTAGGCTCCACAGGGGTGGGGGGTGAGGCCCCCATCAGAGAACTATCACCTGAGGCCACACTGTTCTCTTCCCTGGGCCTCAGCTTCTCCATCTGTGTAATGGGGGTGCAGGTTGAAGGACCCACGCTTCCCCATGGGAGCCTGGGCCTGGGTGTGGGATGAGGCTGGGATGAGGAGGGTCCCACTCCATCCTGAGGGCACGTCCTGGGGACAGAAGGGGCCCGTCGTGGCCCTCACCTCCTGAAGCTGTTGCAGCTGGCCCTCTGCCTCTGCCCGCTGGCCCTCCAGGTCGGCCAGCTCGCCTCGCATCATCTGCACTTGCTCACTCAGGGAGCTGCTCTGCTTCCGGGCCTCGGTTAACGCCTGGCGAGCGGCCTCCAGCCGTTCCTGGGGGACAGAGGCTGATGGTGCCAGGATGCAACAAAGGCTCCCCTCTACTCTGCACCTCCGGGTCGGGGTCACAGCCCGTACAACAGCCCCAAAATCTTAGCTGGAGGGCAAGGCAGACGGCAGGCCTGGCCCACGGACCTGCATGAGGTGAGGACCCCATCAACCTGTATCTGGGTCCCTCAGGCCTCTACAAGTAGGTGCATTCTCTTATTGCCTCCCCCACCCCAAGCCTCCTCTTATTGGTCAATGCTCTCATGGGGCCGACTCACCTCAAAGCTCTCACGGACTGGGTCCCTAGGGCCCCTCCAAGCCTGCCCTTGTCGAGCCCACCCCCAGCCAGGCCCTGGCACCCCCATACTTGGAGGACTTGGCGGTCATGTTCACAGGCGGTCAGGGCCTTCTGCAGGTGCAGGTTCTTGTCCTGGGTGCTGGTAAGGTTGGCACTATTCTGGGCCAACGCTTCTGACAGGCCCTGGGCCTTGTCCCTCAAGGCCCCCTCGTTCTCTCCCATCTTGGCCAGGGCCCCGTTCAGCCGCTCCACGGTCAGCTGCAGAGTCCCCGCCTTCACTTCACTGTCTGCCACCTGGCAGGAGGGGAGACCGGAAAGTGGCTCTACTCTCGCCATGGCCTCCAGCAAGAAGGTCGAACCCAAGCCAAGCTCCTCCCACCTCTGCCTAGGCCTTCATCCTTCATCACTGACGCTTACTGTTCCCATTTGCGCCCACTGGCTCAGCCCACTGCAGCCCAGGCTCCATTCTGCTGTGGGGTAACTACCCTGACCTAAAGTGCCACAAACTCAGATGTCCCAGACCCCATGGTCTCCTCCCTGTCCTTCCTGCCAGGGAAGAGAAAAGCTAACCGCCACAATCCAGAAATGTTCTATGTTCTTGACTTTGGTGGGTAAGACTAGGCAGAGTTACTGAACATTCTAGTTAGAGCTGAGCTTCCTGGCAGCCAAGGCAAAAAGGGACATGAGTGAAACCGACATCTCTAACTTCTCCCACATGTTTCCTAGGAATGCAGATTCTGTTGTCAGAGTCCTAAATTCTAATTTTGGCTGTGTCTCTTATTAGCTATGTGATCTTGGGCGATGGTATCACCTCCCTGAGCGTCTGTCCATCCACGAAATGAGGATGATGCTTGCCGCAGGGTTGTTGGGAGTATTACATAGTCCCCGTAAAGCACCGGGCACTGGGGGTGCAGATGAGAAACCCGCCAAGGGTCATGGGGACCCACCTGTCTCTGCAGGGCATCCACCCGATCCTGGAGGGCCTGGGCCTGGGCCTCACGGTCACTCAGGCCCAGGCGGCTGCGCTGTAACTCCCCCTCGAGTGAGCGCCGCTGCAGCTCAAGCTTGATGGTGCGGCTCTCCGAGGCATCCAGCACCTCCTTCAGGCGCCGCTTGTCGCTCTCCAGCTTCGCCTCATTGGCCTTCATCTTGCTGATCTTCTCCTGCGGGTGGGGGAGGGGTCAGGCCCCCGCCACCCAGGGCAGCCACCCCCCCATCCCCCACCTCTCCTTAGAACCCTCAGAGGAAAGTGGGGAGCAGCCTTGAAGCAGCTGCTCCAACCCCTCCCTGTGTGACCTGGGGCCAGCCTGTGACCCTCTCGGGGCCTCTGTCTCCCTGTGTGTTCACAGGGTGGGTTGACTTGAGGATCCCAGAGCACTTTCTGGATTTGGCTGATCTGGCCGTTCTAACAGGCTCTGATCCAGGATTATTTCTTCCTGCTCTGCGGCCTGACCACCCATCTGTGCAGCAGGGCAGCTGCATGGGCCCAGGGGCACCACAAAGTGTTCACGGAGCCCCGGAGTGGGAAGGGAGGGTAGAAATGCAGATTCCAGGGCTTCCCTGATCGCCAGAGACCCTGAAGCTGCATTGGGTGACTGGAGCTGAGTCCAGTAGGAGCCCTGGGCCCCACCTGGGTTTAGGGCACGATGTTCCTCCCTCCCCCACCTAGGGTCCAACAGTAAGAGAGGCCTGAAGAGTAGGGAGAGGACAGGAAGGCAGACTGGGGTCCTCTCATGCCTGCTACCATCCTAGTACCTCACTACCATCCCCCCCAGGCCTGGCCCCCTGCCGCTGTGCCCAGAGCCCCAACTCTGCCATGTCTGGGCCTGGCAGCCCCACTCTGGCCCCTGCCCAGCTTTGTTCCCGGCCTCCTCCCGCGGCCCCTGCGGCTGGGCCCGAGGCCAGCACTGGAACCACAGACATAACAATCCAGCTCAAACTTGACCTGGAGCCAGAGACCGGGGGGGGGGGGGGGGGGGGGGGGGGGGGGGGGGGGGGGGGGGGGGGGGGGGGGGGGGGGGGGGGGGGGGGGGGGGGGGGGGGGGGGGGGGGCGGCGGGGGAAACGACGGAGGGCCAGGGAGGAAGGGGGAGGGAGTGAGGGGATCTTTGGCATGAGAAGGGCTCAAGGCTTCAGTGGCCTGCACTGTCGCCCCCAGGGCCAGGGTGTCCTGCCCCAGACACACACACACACACATACACACAATCACACACACACTACACATGTACACATGTACACAGATGTTCCCCCAAACACATACAAAAACCCCAGACACGCATGTGGCTACCCAGACAGAGGAAACCGAGGTCCCCTACCCACCACATGTTAAGAGCATTCACGGGGCACCTGGGTGGCTCAGTCAGCTGAGCATCTGACCCTTGATTTTGGCTCAGGCCATGATCTCACGGTTCAGGGGATCGGGCCCCTGCATCGGGCTCTGCGCTGACAGTGAGGAGCCTGCTTGTGATTCTTTCTCCCTCTCTCTTTGCCCCTCCCCTGCTCGTGCTCTGTCTCAAAAACAAATAAACTTAAAAAAAACAAAGAGCATTTGTGTATCATCCCTGGGAGACCACTGCCAGCCTCCCCCTTTTACGCGGCGGGAAACTGAGATCAGGCAGCGATAAGCAGCGGGGCCGGGACTTGGACGCAGACTTCTCTGTCAGGCTCAAAAGCCCAGGCCTTTTCTTCTGCAGCCTAGTGACCGCAAGGAGGAGCGAGAGGGCGCAACCTGAACGTGCCTCCGGGCAGAGTCACGGGGGCTCACTTTAGCAGGTGCCGCAACCCAGGCAGACGGCAAGAGAGAAGCACACAGTAGGACTCCCAGACAGCGGTTCGGGCACATGCGGACCCCCCACCCCCACCCCCGCCGGCCCTCAGCTGTCGCCTACCTGGCTGGCCCGGAGCTCACTCTCCATGGCCTGCAGGCTCCTCTCCAGGGCGGCCACCTGGTCCAGGGCGGCCCGGCGCTCACGCTCGCTGCGCCGCACGCCGTCCTCCTGCAGCACCAGCTCTGCCTGGGCCCCGCTCAGCTGCCCGTCCATGCGGCGCCGGGCTGCAGCACCCCAGCCCCGTCAGGCCCGGCCTGGCCCACCCCGAGACCCGAAGCTGGCCACAAGGTGCCCGGCCTGTCCTCCACCCGCCACAGGGCCCACCACTCTAAGTCCTTGAGGGTCTGCCAGTCTGCACACATAGAGTGGAGCTGACCGGGGAAGGCCCCCAAGAGGAGACAGCCCCCAACTCAGGTCGCGGTGGCCCGGGCACAGGCAGAAGAGCTGCTCAAGGCCAACCCCATGTATCCTAGCTCAGTGGCTAAGAGTGGCTAAGAGAGCAAGGGCCGGGGGGGGGGGGGGGGGGGCCCGCATCAAACTCACCTTCTTCACCCTCGGCCACCGCCTTCTGCAGCTGCCTCGCCCGCGAGGTGGCGCTGTCCCTCTCCGCCTCCATCTCAGCTAGCTGTCGACTCAGGACACCGTTCTGGGCCCGAAGCTCATCCTGCGGCCCGACCGACATCGCAGAAGGGGGTTAGGGAAAACCTCTGTTCTGATGCTCCGCAGCCCCTCACGGGGCCCTCAGCCACCCAGCTCCCTACCCAGCCGCTGGCACCCAGCCTCACCCGTTGCCTCTGGGCACTCTGCAGCTCCTGCAGGAATTCCCGAAGGGCCCCCCGCACCGCCTCTGGTTCCAGGTCTGGAGATGCAGGGGAGGTGGCAGGTCCTGGGGATGGTGGCTCGGACCCAGGGCTGCGTTCCAAGGGGCTGGGGCTGCTGAGCCCTTCGCCGCTTCCTGGGGGAGGCGCCATGCTTAGGGGTGCAGGAGCTGGGCCCCTGCCTGGGCGGTGCCTGCGGGCTCCTCATGCACCTCACCCTCCTAGCCGCACCCAGCAGTTTTCAGGAGCTTCCCCCCCCAACGCTGGCCCCCACCTTCTTGCTTAACCCTCCCCAGGTCCCAGCCCCCTCAAAATAAGCCCAAATTCCCAACCAGCTTGCAGAGGCCCCATTGCTCACCCTAGCACAGCCCTCTCACCTTTTAAGCAGTCCATTCCACATGACCCTCAGCTCTCCCAAGTTCTAGAACATTCCCTCTTCTGGCACCAGGGCCTCATGCACTCTGTTCCCTTCTCTCCCCATGGCCTCTCTTTGCTTGGCCCATTCCATTATATCTGCTCCCCAGAGGGGTCCCTGACCCCAGCCTGGGTGGGGGGGGGAGCTCACCCCACCCTCAAGAGGATCCAAGGTCTGCCTCCCCACCAAGACCGGGGGCACTATAAGGACTGCACTCCCAGGGCCCAGTCCAAGGATGGACGCTCCACCCGCTCAACATCTCCCTGCTTCCTCTGTGCTGGGCACTGGGCTTTCCTGACCGAACTATCCCACCTTCACAATAATTCTCTGTGAAGTAGGAACCAAAGTTCCCCCTTCACAGGCTGGACGGGCTCAAAGCAGTTAAGGGATCTGCTTGGTCTCCAGCTGGGAAGATCCCACAATGGGATGATTTGGAACCAGGTAACCCTTCGTGCGGCAGAGAAATGAACTCTGCTTCAAGAGGCAAGAGGGGCAGTGCACACAGAGGCAGCGCGCCACCTGGAGGTCAGCATCAGAACCACAGGGCAGGGGGTCGGCCTGCCCACAGCATCCTCCTGCCTTTGCCAAGTGACACCTTAGCTGCCCCACAGCTCCGTCAACAGACCCAGCTGTTGGACCCAGAGCAGGACGTCTACCCACCGCCCCCAAGGGCCCCCACAACAGAGTGGCCTGCAAGGATTACTCGAGAGTGTCCTTTGTCCCCAGGTCCTCACCTCCCACTCCTCTGCACCTTGCTTGCTGCCCTGTGCCTGCTCTGCCCCCTCGCTGTTCACAGGGGAACTACCACTCAGGACCTTCCACTCGTCTCTTGTCCTCAGTCTCCTTTCCCACACATCCTTCCCCCACCTACCACCTCCTCACCGGGGCTCTCCATTTCCCACACAAACACCCCTACCCTGCCCTTGCTATATCTTTAAAATTTTTCTGGGGTGCCTGGGTGGCTCAGGTGTCGAGCATTTGACTTCAGCTCTGGTCATGATCTCATGGTTTGTGTGCTGACAGCTCAGAGCCTGGAGCCTGCTTGGGATTCTGTGTCTCCCTCTCTCTCTGCCCCTCCCCCACTCACACTCTGTCTCTCTTTCTCTCTCAGAAATAAACATGAAAATACATTTTTTTATGGGGCACCTGGGTGGCTCAGTCGATTAAGCATCCAACTTCAGCTCAGGTCATGATCTTATGGTTCATGAGTTCGAGCCCACATCAGGCTCAGAGCCTGTTTCAGATTCTGTGTCCTCTTCTCTCTCTGCCCTTCCCCTGCTTGCACTCTGTCTCTCTCAGTCTCTCTGTCTCTCTTTCTCTCAAAAATAAATTTTTAAAATTCTGTTTATTTGTTGTGATAAAATATATATAACATACAATATGCATCCCTAGCCATCTTTTTTCAGGTTCTCAGTTTAAATTAAATAGGATTTATTAACATTATAGTTAGTAGGGTGTGTGTATGTGTGTGTCTTAAGAAATCCTCTCCTAGGGCACCTGGGTGGCTCAGTCAGTTGAGTATCCGACTTCAGCTCAGGTCATGATCTCACGGTTTGTGGGTTCAAGCCCCGTACTGAGCTCTGTGCTGACAGCTCAGAGCCTGGAGCCTGCTTCAGATTCTGGGTCTCCCTCTCTCTCTGCCCCTCCCCTGCTCGCACTGTCTCTCTCTCTATCAAAAATAAATAAAAGACATAAAAAATTAAAAAAAAGAAATCCTTTCCTTCTCTAAAGTTGTAAGAATATTTCCCTATATTGTCTTTTAAAAGCTACAGTTTCACCTTTTGCATTTAATCTTTAAATCTACTTAGGGGTGCCTGGCTGGCTCAGTCAGAAGAGCATGGGGCTCTAGATCTTGGGGTTGTAAGTTGGAACCCCACACTGGGTGTAGAGATTACCTAAATAAATAAAAAACTTTGTAAAAAACGTAGTTCATCCTAATCCTTAATCTACCTAAAACTGATGTTTATCTAAAATGTGATGTAAGCAGGGCGCCTGGGTGACTCAGTCAGTTGAGCAGCCGACTTCGGCTCAGGTCATGATCTCATAGTTCGTGAGATCGAGCCCCACATCAGGCTTGTGCTGACAGCTCAGAGCCTGGAGCCTGCTTCAGATTCCATTTCTCCCTCTCTCACTGCCCCTCCTCTGCTACATTTATTGTCTGCTCCTATCCCTAGACTATAAACTCCCTAAAAGCAGAAATGCTAGTCAGTTTGTTTATTGCTCCATCCCATATTTAAACTGTATTCAGCACATAGCCAGTGCTTAATAAATATTGCATAACTGATCGAACGTGATCCAGAGGCTAAATCTGTGTATTTGAAGAGGCAACAACTCAGTATCCCACAGTAACTGCCCACAGTGCTAAGATTCCAGAGACTCTATTCTAGGCCCTAAGAATCAAGATAGGATTGTCGGGCTCAGACAAGGATGCTCTTGAAAGGTGTGCTCACACCCCGCTGACTTTCCCAGAGTCACTCGTGGGGCCCTGGGAACAAATGGGACTGGAAGGATTTCTGAAGGAGCTGCCGGAAGGGGTCTTAGGCTGGGTATGTAGCTGTCTGGCTGTGATGCTGGGGTCACAATCCTCGTGTGGAGGGGTGGGAGACTGACGGAGAGAGAGACAGAGGATCAGTTACAGAGGTGGAGCCTCGAAGTCTCTGGGGAGTCAGGGGCATTAAGAACAAGCACCATCAGGGGTGCCTGGGTGGCTCAGTCGGTTGAGCGTTGGACTTCAACTCAGTCTTGATCTTGAGGGTTGTAAGGCTTAGGTCATGATCTCGAGGTTC
>NC_043707.1:130068424-130105207 GCF_006229205.1 Suricata suricatta
AGCTGGGTCTCGGCTGCGCGTCGCTGTGCCTCCACGCGGGCCAGCTCGGCCTCCAGGCCTTGTGCCCGGCCTTCGGCCGCGCTCAGCCGCAGCCCCAGCTCCGCGGCTTCGGCCCGCACCGCCTCCAGCCTCAGCTCCAGGCTGCGGGCGTGGTCCAGCTGCAGCTTCTCGGCGCCCCGCGCCTCCTCCAGGGAGCCCAGCAGGCCTCGCTCGCGGGCCCGGAACTCGCCTTCTTGCTCCTGCAGCTTCCTCTGGGCTCCCTGGAGCTGGGGCGAGCATCGCCGGGAGGTGAAGGTCAGCAAGGCTGCCCCGCAACCCGACGCCCCGCCTCCCAGACCCAGCCTGGAGCCCACCCACCCAAAAGTGGAATCGCGCAATACCTGCTTCGTGGGTGGTCTCCACCCAGGCAGGATGGACTGGAACATCCACGGGAGTGTGGGAGTTAACCACTAGAATCGGTTTTCTGTGTCTCTGCCTTGTAATATACACAATTGACTAGTAATAAACTAACAGCCCATGCTTCCATGGACAGGACTTCTCAGTGCCAGGAACTAAGTACTTTCCAAAAAACTCACCTCTACCACCACCAATCATCTCCGTTTTTACAAAGGAGGAAAGTGAGGCACAGAGCAGTTGCATAACTTAGCCAAGGGCACACTGCTAGTAAGCAGAGAGCCAGGATTCAAAGCCATGCACAGTGGCTCCAGTGGCTGTTCTTTCAACCAGCAGGCCTTACTGCCTCTCAGTGCGCTAACTTACCAATAAATCACACAATGGGGCGTGTCCTAGAAGATTATTTTCTGATGGAGTGCGTGATCCCACATGCACCCCCTCCCCCTGGTTTAGAGGGTAAATCAAGCCCTCATAGCCATCAGTTTCACTAGAAACCGCCATTCACAGAGCATCCGGATGCCAGGACTTATGCTAGGGCCCCCACCCCATCAGCGTTCTGAAACACAGAGAGGTTAAGTGACTTAGTCAAGGTCACACAGTACATTCATAAAGTGAAACAGGCAGAAAAGCAGAATGGAAAGAGTATAGGCTTGGGAGTCAGACAGACTCCGGAGGCTGTGTGACCTTGAGTAGATCCCTTGACCTCTCTGAGTCTAAGTGTCTGGTTCTTGGGGAAAGAGCACCTGCCTCATTAGGCTGCTAGGAGAATCAAACAAGGTTATGTCTATAGAGCTCCCCCTGCCCCCTCACCCCTGCTACACAGTTCTTGTAGTTGTTATTACTATTATGCCCAGGGAAGAACCGCAAGGAGTGAAGGACAGGAACCAGTCCAAGGGAGTGATCTCTCAGAATGACTCCCGCACTGGAGTCCCCACCTGTTTCTTGCTGGGGGAAGAAACACAGAGCAACCCCCGAATGCCCCTAAGACCTTCCCCATCCACACCCGAGTCACCTCCTGCCGAGTGGCCTCCAGGTTGGCCTCGCCCTTCAGCAGCTTCTGTCGGAGGCCCAGGGCCTCCCGCCGGCCCTCCTTTTCTGCCCGCTCGCCCAGTGCCAGGCGGCCCTGCAGCTCCACCAGCTCCCGGCCCAGCCTGGCGTTCTCACTGTCCAGCATCTTCATCTGGGAGAGAGAGCAGACACAGGTAGGACCTGGCATCCATTCCCGGCATCCACAGCCCCTTCTAGCGCAGGGTGGTGGGGCCCGTTCCACTCTGCCCCTACTCCTTGCCCTGTCCGGGCACAGGAAGCACTCAGGACCCACCAGGGACACAGACGTTGAACACCACCTCGAAGCCACGGGGAACCTGCGCCAGATAACTTCACCGAGCTCAAGCCACGCCAGGCCCCTGGACACCAATCACCTCCATTAAATGCCTCGTCACAGCGACGTATCGTGGGGAGTGGCGGACCCGCACCGGAAGAGGAATTCTGCGGGGCAGAAACCCCGGGCCTCCTGGCCACCTTCCTCTCCGGTGATGCCGGACTTTCATGGAGTGTTTACCATGTGTCTGCACCTGTTCTAAGCGCTTCAACTGTACGAACTCTTTTAATCTCACACAACTGTCTACGGGGCCGGTACTGACAGTATCCTTATTTAATAGACTGTGGAGCGCAGAGAGGAGAAGTGACTTGCCCCAAGCCACACAGCCCGCCAGCAGCGGCCTGGGAATTAATCTCAGATGAGCAGGTTACAAAGCTATGTTCTAAGCCCCACAGGAGCAGGTGGGGGGTAAGGCCCACCTACCCCACAGCGCTCGAGTGAGGGTGCATGCAAAACTCCCAGCAAGAGCCTGGCACGGCAATATGTCTTCCTTTCAGGGACTCCTATGGCTTCAACCCAACAGGAAGGGGCCCGAAGGGGTAAAGGGGGGCACTGGGGAGAGATGAAGAGGATGTGGCAGTCGGGCTGTGATCTCTCTGGACAAGGCAGAGCCGAGGAGCCAAACGGGGCCACCGCCTGTTCCGTAAGTCTTCTGGGAAAGCCTGAGCCAAGGGCGGTTTTCCCACGTTTGTAACTAGTTGGGACATAGTTCGTTTTGAAATGGTGGAAAGAAAATCCAAGAACAATATGTCTTGCACGTGAAAAATGATATAAAATCAAATTTCAGGGGTGCCTGGGGGGTTCAGTCAGTTAAGTGTCTGACTTCGGCTCAGGTCACAATCTCACGGTTTGTGGGTTTGGGCCCCACGTTGGGATCTGTGCTGACAGCTCGGAGCCTGGGGCCTGCTTCGGATTCTGTGTCTCCCTCTCTCTCTGACCCTCCCCTGCTCGCTCGCTCTCTCTCTCTCTCAAAAATAAATAAAAGCATTAAAAAGAATCAAATTTCAGTGTCCATCAACAAAGTTTTGGTGGAACACGGGCCCACGTGGATGCACTGCGTTGGGCGCTGTGCCCTCGCTCTGTCCGCAAAGCTGAGCAATCGCGACAGAGACTGGACGGCCTGCAGAGCTGGACACATTCACTGCTGGGCTCTCGACAACAGTGTTGGGCAGCTCCTGATCCACCTCACGGGGCCCACGGCTCCTGTTGTCCGTGGATGCCTCTGAGATTTGGACAGGAGCTCCTGACCCTCTCCTTGGAGAAATGTGACAACTACATATACAAATGTATGTACGCACACACACTTTTGCAGTTTCAGGGGTTCATTGGTCGAGAAGCCTTGTTATAGTTCAAGGCCCCGGTTTCACATCCAGAGACACCCAGGCTCCAGACAGGGGGTGCCGCCGGCCCAGCAGCCCATGGCAAGGGCCCCCAGGGGTGCTACCTGCCGCCGGAGCTCCTGAAGCTCCCGGCGGGCCTCCAGCCGGGAGTGCTCCACCTCCTGCAGCCCGGCCCGCAGCTCCTCGGCCTCCCTGCCCGCGGCCACTCGCGCCTCCGTGAGGAGCACCAGCTTCTGCTCCTTGTCCTCGTTGGCAAGCTTCAGGCTGGAGGGGGGAAGGGGGAGGGGACAGAGGGCAGAGGTCAGCAGCAGCCACGGGTCCTGGGAAGAGTGCAGGGTGTGGATCTACCCAGAAGTCTTTTCCCCTCAGGGCGCCTGGGGGGCTCAGTCTGTTCAACTCAGTTTTGGCTAAAGTCATGATTTCATGGTATATGAGTTCAAGCCCCGAATCAGGCTTTGTGCTGACAGTGAGGAGACTGCTTAGGATTCTCTCTCTCTCCCTCTCTTTTTGCCCCTCCCCTGCTGGCTCTGTCTCTCAAAATAAATAAATTAACTAAAAAAAGTCTCTTTCCCTAATCCCTGGAATCAGTCAGACTGGCTCTTGGCCTAGAGATGCCCCAAGTGTCACTTGCCCACGTGGCCCCTCCTGAACTAAGCCCTGTAGGGCCAGAGGCCAGGCCCCGAGGCCGCAAGAGGCCGCCTGGTAACTCTAGGGTTGGGACTAGTCTCCAGGGTGACACCAGCAGGCGGGGTCAGATGGGGAAATCACCTAACACCACCCACGTGCCCAGCTGTGGTTCAAGGGCACAGACTCCCTGCCTGTGTGATTTCCCCAGAACCTTGGGGGCGAATGAAGTTAGCTTCCGGGACGTGGTCCAGTGTGAAGGACCCCGGGCTGCGCCCTGGCCCCGCCTCGCCCCACCTGATCCGTTCGCCCTCAGCCTTCTTCACGGCCTTCCGCAGCTCCTCGTTGGAACGCCGCAGGGCCTCGCACTCCTTGGCACCCTCGCCCAGGCTGCGCCGCAGCTCGCTGGCCTCCTGGCGCTGGGCCTCACGGCCGTCCTGACTGTCGCGCACCTTGCGCTGGGCCTCCAGCAGCTCCCGCCGCAGCCCGTCACGGGCGTCCTCCAGCAGGCGCAGCTGCGTCCGAAGCTCTTCTGCCTGTGACGGCGGCGGGTGTCACGGGACGGGGGACGGGCCCTCCCCAAGCCAGCCCACACCCATGTCCTCGGCCACAGGCACCTGCCCCATCGCTCTGTGGCGACTCAGACCACAGGTGTGAGTTCTGATCTGGGGCGAATCGTGCGGGAGTTGGTGGTGTTTGGGCCTGAAACAATCACCCACCAGGACCTTCCCACAGAGGGATGCCGAGAGGGCGGAGCCCCTCACGAATACAACAAGTACTTAATAAAGGCTCACCGCCTCCTCTGTACATTGGCTGTTCGCTCCATCTCATATGCAGGGACAAATCTTAACACGCTCTTCCGGGCCCCTAGCAGGCCAGGCCCCCAGCGGCATTTAGGGTGTGCTGCCCGGAAGAGGGAGACTGGGCGGCTCACCTCGCGCACAGAGGATTCCCGCTGCCTGTCCAGGTTTCGGGCCTGCTCCTGCAGCCTCTTGGCCTCCTGGGCGTGGGCTGCGGCAGCCTCCTCGAGCTGGGCCCGGAGGTCCCGCAGCTCGGACGTCAGGGCGTTCACGGTGCTCTAGGACAGACGGACTCCTCTGACTTGGTGCCTCCATCCCTCTCCCCTGGCTGTTCCCAGCAGGGCCAGCTCAAATGGCCACCTGCAGCTCCGAACACAGCCCTTCCCGCTGGCCTGCCTCACCATCTGCTGGTCCCTTGATGCCCAGTGAGCGCTGTCCCCACAGCTGCTCTCCTCCCTCAGACTGGATTCACCAGGCAGGGTTCTGCCACCTCCCTCTGATGGGGGACCCCACGCAAGGGCAGAAGCTCCCCCGCACAGCCTGAGGCTTCCCCAGGAGCCTCCCCGGCAGACGGGGGGCCCTTCCAGGCCAGGTTGTGCCTCCTGGCTCACACGGAGGCCCACCCGCCTGGCCTGCCTCACCCGGTCCTGCTCCTGCCGGCTCTGAGCGTCTCTCTTCTGCCGTTCCACCTCCAGGGAGATGGCGGCCAGGCTGTGCTGCGCACCCATCAACTTCTCGGACAGCGCTGTCTTCTCCGACTCCTTCAGCGACAGGGCCTGGGCAGAGGCAGGGAGCAAAGGGCTTGGGTCCTTCCCCCACCCTGTCCTGGGAAATGTGCCCTCTGGGGGCTTGGTGCCTTGTCTGGGTGACCACAGGTGGACCCAGGGTGGCGGTGCAGACTCACCCCCTCCGTAGCCCCAGAAATGGGCACAACCACCGTGAACAATAAGTCTGGACACGGACCCAACTTAGAAATCCTGCTGCCTTGCCACAATAATTCTTGCCCTTCATTATCCCCATTTTACAGATGAGCAAATGGACTCGGAGAGGTAGAGCGGCTTGGTCAGGGTGACACAGCCAGTAGGGACAGGAGATGGCCACGGCGTGGGCTGTCTCCTTTATATTGTGGGGAAGTCAGGGGTTAGGTCTCTTGAGGAGGGTTCAGCTGACACATGTGGGCCTCGCAGGGGCTGCTCAGAAGGCAGCAGGGCCACTGTGGCCAGCCCGAGTGGCAGAAGGGATGGCAGACTGTGGGTCACAGCTTTCTGGGGCCCAGTGCTCACACGGTGACAGCCATTCGATGAGCTCCCACCACGCACCGGGCACAGCTCACTGAACATGGTCTCAGCAACACTTCACGCACACCCCTTCAGTCCTCCCATCCTGCAGATGAGGAAACTGAGGCCCAGAGAGGGACTCCTAGCTCCCAGCGGCTGGGTGGCCGAGCCGGGCCCAGCCCCGGAACAGGGGCCCCTCGGGCAGCAGCGGAGGCCACCTCGGGGCGCACGAACCTGCTGCTTCTCACTCTCGGCCAGGAGGAGGCCCTCGTCGCGTTCCTGCTGCAGGGCGGCGATCTCCTCGCTCAGCTCTTCCTTCTCCGCCTCCAGCCGCGCCAGCAGCTCCTCTCGCTCCCGCTGCAGCTGACTCTGCAGCTGCGCCCGCTCAGCCTCCAGCTCCCGCCACGCTGCGTCCTGCGGGCCAGGCCCCGGGCAGCCCATCACCAACCTCAGGCCGGCAAGAGCCGCCTGCAGCCCAGACCCTGAGAGGCAGGGCAGGCCACCAGGTGACTACAAGGTGGGGGTGAGTGATAAGGGCTGTGACGGGGTCACCCTAGGGCTGTGTGTGCCCCAGGGAGTGGCAGGAGCCCGGCCTGGGGGTCTGAGAACATGTCCCAAAGGGGAGATGAGCGGCAGTCAGTCAGGTCAAGAGAGAAATGAAACAGAACCCCAGGCCCAGAGTCCAGCCCCCGGGCCTGGAGGAAAAAAGAAAACCCAACACCCTGTATTTAAGGTCACTGGAGCCTGGGCTACGATGGGGGACAGGAGACAGAGCCACGGGCAGCGGCCAGGCCAGACCAGGCGCTGTGGGCTGTAGAGAGGGGTGGGCCGATTCCGAGAAGAGGCGGGGCAACAGAGAGCCTCAAGCCAGGTGACAAGGAGCAGTCTGAATTCTGGACCAAGGGGTTGTTCAGAAGCCGTGGAGGAGGGATCGGATCGGGGCTGGGGTAGTGAGGAGCACAGGGGGGCTGGGGTGGACAGAAGAGAACAGATTTGGTGATATTAAGAGGCCAGGTCGGAAGGCACAGGAGGGGTCAGAGAAAACATAGAAATTTGGCTCCCTGGGGACTGTGTGGGTGGGTGGGCAGACCCCACAGGCAAAGAAACAATGGCCCCCTCGGGGTCCCAGGCAGGTACTCAGACCTAGCACTGGCCTGAGCAACCTTGTGAAAAGTAGGATGAGCTGTCCCTTTTTCAAATGCTTTGCTGCCACCTGCTGGAGACAGAAGATACTACCCATCTAAATCTAAGACGACTATAGGGGGTGTGTGGCGCCCCCTGGCGTCCTAACGCAACAGCCTGAATCTCTTTCAGAGGCAGCCCTGTCCAACATGGGCTCTGGAAGGTCTTCGTGCCACAGTAGTAAGTCAGGGTTTATGGAGCGCTTATGAAATGCGAGTCATTATCTAAACCTTTTATATAGACGGTCTCATCTCGCCCTCAATTGTGACTCTATCCTATCAGTGTCCCCATTGTTACAGGCGGGGACATGACGGCACAGAGGCCTTGGGCAACCTAACCAATATGGGACCAAGGTCAGGTCCAAACCCAGGCAAAGAAACTCTAGAACCAGTGTTCTTAGACAGCTCTGTTCTGTCTCCCAGTGACCTGGCTCTTTGCCTTTCTAAGTGCTCAGGTCCCAGAGTGGTCTTTGGTCTGCAAACAGCACTTCTTAGCAAATGAAAGTGTTTTCCTGAGGTGCTTAGCTGGCTCAGTCCATTAAGTGTCTGACTTCAGCTCAGGTCATGATCTCATGGTTCGTGAGTTCGAGCCCCGCATCAGGCTCTGCGTTGATGGTGCAGAGCCTGCTTGAGATCTTCTCACTCCCTTTCTCTCTGCCCCTCCCCAGCTTGCGCTCACGCACACTCTCTCTCTCTGAAAATAAATAAACTTAAAAAAAAAAGTGCTTTCCTACTATACATTAGCTCAGGGTTTCCCAAAGGTGGCTGTGGACCCCCTGCATGAGGATCGCCAGGGCTGAACCAGATGTGGGGCCTGGGAACCTGCATGTTTGATAAGGCATCCCCTCGGGATCCTCACAGCTGCCCTCAGGGCCCCTGGAACCAAGATGAAGTTCCCTATCCCAGATTTGCAGACTGATGCAGAGTGAGAAAAGGGTGAGCCGCCTGAGGGCACAGAGGAGCGGCAGCCTCAGAGCCCCGCCTGCCCCAACCAGCTGCCCGAACCTTCTCTCGCTGGAGTCGCTGCAAGTCCTCCTCGTGGGCAGCCCGTTGCTCCCGCAGAGAGGCCTGGGCCTCCCGCTCGGCCTGTGCCAGCTTCTGGGCCATCAGCTCCTTGTCCAGAGCCACCTTCTCCTCGGTGGTTGTCATCTGTTGCCGTAGGCCCGCCAGCTCTCCTGCACGGGAAGGGAGAGGCTGGGGTCCAAATGTCCCCATGGGCTAGAAGGCTCAATCCTGATGAGCCTCGTGGGCAAAATCCCGGGGGGGCAGAGGGCCCACCTGGGATCTAGGCTGAGTTCCCTTGGAGAAGCTTCCTGCTCTCTCTGGGCCTCGGTTTCCCCATCTGCCACATGAGTCTGTGAGCCCTGTCCCCCTCCCTGCCCACTGGGAATGGCATCAAGGGGATGAAATGACATGAGGAAGACCCCTCCCCCTGAAACGGGGAGGTTAGCAAAAATGTAACAACCCCTGTTATTGACTGAGTGCTTACAAGGGGTTAAACTCCTGGCTGAGTCACGAGAGAGCTGTTCTCACCACACCTTCACAACACACCTAGGCAGCTTCTCTCATGCCCAATCTACGGATGAGGAAACGGAGGCACAGAGAAGGCAGGTGGTTTCCAAAGCCGCACAGCTTTCCATAAGGCAACTGCTTTAATGATCAAGGGCCGGACACACACTTGACTGTCAGCACTCCCGGAGGTGACCACGGGGAACACCGTGAACAATCTCCAGACCGTCTCCTGGGTGGGGAGCCCACCAGAGACTCTGTCGGCATGTGCCTTCCTGGCTCTGTCTGGCTCAGGCAGGTGTGGACGGCGAAAGTAATTTTTAGGGCCCAAGGCGATGCCTGGTAAATGGCTTGTTTCGTAAGAGGAACCCCTGAGTGAGACACCGGGTGGGGAATGTGGAGGACCCTGAGGACCTGAGGACCAGACGCAGCCCCGCTGGCGGCCTGACCAGGCCCGGGGCCAAGGCCTTCACCTGCTTTCCTCGCCTCATCCTGGCAATAGCCTTAGGGGATGAGCATTATCACCTCTAACTGTCAATGAGGACCCTTCGGCCCAGAGAGGGAAGAGACTTGCTCGAGAGAGCTCAGTCTAAGTAGCAAGAGCAGAATTAGAACCCAGGTCAGCCAGACTCCAAAGCCAGTGCTCCCAACTTCCAAGCCCCCAGAACCCGACCTGTTATAGACCAGTCTGGAGTCTGGAGTTCCCTACCCCCGGTTCGGGCCCCCCATACCCGCCAGGCTCTCCTTGGCCAGCAGCAGGGCCTGCCCGTTGGCTTCCAGCTGCTCCCGGCGGGCCTCGAGCTGCGTCAGCTGCCGCTGCACCTCGAACAGGCTACTCTCCAGGGCTTCCTTCTCCAGGCTGCGGCACATACAGTCCCTGAGCGGCAGGACTCAGCCCCCTGCGCCCCAGGAAACGGCGGCTCCCAGGGCGTGGCCCGCTGTGGGCCAGGAGCCAGGATACCTGCCCAGCCAGGCCCACGCTCCCTGGGGAAGGCTGGGCCCTAGCTAGAACGCGTTGGCAAGCCTGGCTCCTAAGTGACTGCCCCTATGATCCAATGCCAGGGCAGACATCCCCCCCAACCCTCCCGCCTAGGGTGGGCAGAGCCCGAGGCCTTACCGCAAGCGTGTGGCCTCCTCCGACAGGGTCCGGCCTTCCCGCTCGGCCGCGGTCAGCTGCACCGCCAGGCCGGCCCGCTCTTTGGCCAGAGCCTCCTTCTCCCGGGCTGCCCGCTCGAGGGCCTCCACTTGCCGCTGCATCTCCCTCCGCGCCTGCTCCAGCTCCTGCTCCCGCCCGCTCAGCTGTCGGGAGAGCTGCCCCCCACCCGGGCACCATGAGTACCACTCCCCAAGTCCCCCGGCAGCTCGGCGTGCAGCACCCCAAGCCCGAGCCCAAGCCAGCCCCGGCCTGGCAGGTGGGAGACCTGGCTTCGGGCTCAGGCTCCACCCTTTGTGCTGTGTGTCCTTGGACAAATCACAGCCTTCTCTGGACCTGCAATGGACATGCACACAACATAAGTATCAGGGGGCGCCTGGGTGGCTCAGTGGGTTAAGTGTCCGACTCTTAATTCCGGCTCAGGTTATGAGATCACTGTCTATGAGACTGAGCCCCGCACTGGACTCCGAGCTCACAGCACAGAGCCTGCTTGAGATTCTGTCTCTCCCTCTCTCTCTGCCTCTCCCCATTCATGCTCTCTTTCCCTGTGTGTATGTGTGTGTCTCAAAACAAATAAATAGGGGCGCCTGGGTGGCTCAGTTGGTTTAGCATCTTGACTTCAGATCAGGTCACGATCTCATGTGCTTGGGATAGAGCCCCGCATCAGGTTCTGCGCTGAGCACGAGGCCTGCGGGAGATTCCCTCCCTCTCCCTCTGCCCCTGCCCCCATTCTCTTTCTCTCTTTCTCAAATAAAAACATAAGTGTCCTCACTCAGTCTGGGAAGTAACAGATCACTTTCTGTGCCTGGAAATTTCCACAGGAGCTGAATACACAAAGCAGGCTCCTTGCCCTGAGGCCCATGCCCTAGAGACCCCTCCCAGGAGCCTGGGCCCTCCAGGACAGGCCCTCTATCAAAGTCCCTGGGTTCCTGAAATCCGAAGGTGACTTCCAGCTCGGTCCCAAAAAGTCCAAGATTCCAGGTCAAACATTCTCTGCTATCGTATCACGAACTTGTACCGCATGGTGACTCGCCTACTGGCTGCCTGCACGGCTGTGCTCTTCAGAACAACCCATCGTGATAAGAACCAGTAGCCCCATGTTACAGATGGGTCAACTGAGGCACTGGGCGGTTGGGTGGCTTGCTCAAAGCACCCGGCTAGCGAAGAGGAGGCTGGATTTAAGCTCAGAATCAGGCTCCTAGGCCCGGGAGCTATCCCAGGACAGGGTGCAGGAGGCCAGGACCTGAAACCCCTTTCCCCCCCCCTCGCTCCCGTCCCCCCACCCCCCACCGTCCGACCCCCACCTGGGCCAGCTGCTCCTGCAGCCGGCAGCGCTCCTGGCGCAGCACAGGCAGCTGGTGCTCCAGGGCCTCCCGGGCCTGCTCCGCCGCCCGCAGGGAGCCCTCCAGGCCCTGCTGCTCCACCTCTCGCTCCTGCCGCAGCTGCTCCAGCCGCTCCTGCTCCTCCCGAGCCAGGCAGGCCTCCTGCTCCGCCTGCCGCTGCCGGCCCAGCAGGGCCGCCTTCTCCTCCTCCAGCTGCGGCAGCGGGTGCAAGTGAATGAGCAGGTCCGTGGAGCCCAGCCACCAGGGAACGGGGTCCCGCCCAGGACAAGCTGGGTCTGAACCGCCCGCTCTCCACCCACCCACCCATCACAGCCAGCCTAGGGGAGGCTCCCTGGGGGTGAGGGTGCAGGGACCCTGAGGGCGAGGGGTATAGAGAGAACGGCCTGGGGAACTTCTTTTCTCACAGACCATGAGAGAGAAGACACAGAGTGAGAAGACAACAACAGGGACAGAAAGAGAGGCAGTGACCGACCAGGGCAGGTACAGGGCCAGAGATATACAGGGAGGCACGCACTGAGGCAGGGGTGAGGGGTGGGGGCTGAGGCCGGGCCCGGGGCACCTCAGCGAGCACAGTTTCTGAGTGGGGCAGACAGGCGGGCCCACGGGCGTACCTGGGCGACGAGGTGGTTCAGACCCAGCTTGTCCTGGGCGAGGCTCTCGTTGAGGGCGCTCAGCTTGGACAAAGAGTCCCTCAGGGAGGCCTCCTCCACCCTGAGCTTGGTCATGGAGAGCTCGAGCTCCACGCGGCCAGCCTCAGCCTGCGGGGTCGGGGCCAGGGCACCAGAGACGACAGTCGGATGGGAGAGATGGAGAGAGGAGAGGCGGGGAGAGGCGGGAACGGTGTGCAGAGGCATGGAGATGGGAGGGTGGGGAGAAACAAGGGGCAGAGGGACGGGACCCTCAGAGTGGGGGTGGGGGGTGAGGGAAGACACAGCGTGAGACAGAAAACAATCGCTTACAGGCCTGCTGCTTACGAAGCTACTCAGAAGAAGCTGCACCCGGCAGAGCTGCTCGGGAGCAAGCGAACCCCAGCTCACGGAGGGCAGGGCCGGGCTCAGGGGGCTCCAAAAATCGGGGTCTAAGGGGACACTGCTCAGGACCCAGACTACAGAAGTGGGGCAGGTACCCGCCAAGGACTGTGTCGCCAGCGCTCACGGACCCTAAGATCCGCGTCCAGAGGTGGGACAGGATGGCCTGAACAAGAGGCACCGCCCCAGACGCATCTGGAAAAGCAAGGCCGTGACCACTAGGAGAGGTCAGTTCACTTATGACTGGGGTCCAAGGGCAGCCTGCGGTCTGAGGGGACGGGATCAGCCCGTGCACAGGGTCAGAGGCCAGCCCAAGACCCGGGCCAGTGTGTGGCCCGAGTGAGAAGGCCTGGGACCTCGGGGACCCACCTTGGTCAGCGCCTCGGCCACCTCGGCCTTCTCCGCCTGCAGCATGTCCCGCTGCAGTGTGGCACAGCTCAGCGCCTCCCGCACCTCCAGCAGCTCCTTTGCCATCCCTGAGCGCTTGCCTTCCAGCTGCTCCAGCTGTCGGTGGCTGTGGGACACAGGGTGGGTGGGTGCCCCACATCACTTCCCTGCTCCTTGTCAGGGGCCAGGCCTGAGATGGGAGCCCTGGAGGCCAGAGCCTTACTCACAAGGACAGCCAGGCTCACCACGTTTGGCTCTGAGACTCAGGGCCTCAGTTTTCACATCTGCAAAATGGGGTAATAGCTGCCTCATGAAGTTATAAGAATACGTGACCTACTGAGCACAGAGTGCTCAAAATAGTGCCTGACGTATCTCCCCAGCGGCCTGCAGAAGCAAGGACAGTGTCTGCCACCACAGCGTAGCATAAACACCACTGTTACTCATGCCTCCAAGGAGCAAAGAGTACAGCGCTCAAGAGGTTAACTCTGAAGGCAGAATGCTTGGGTTCAAATTCTGGCTCTTCTAGTAACTAGCTGAGGGACCTTGGTCGAATTACACGGCCCTTCTATGCCTCGGTTTCACCATCCACAAAACGGGGATGAGAATTCCTACAGCACAGAGTGGCCATGCGGGCTGAACACGAGAACCTCAGTGTAGGGGTGCCGAGTGGCTCAGTCGGGTGAGCAGCCAGGCTTTGATTCAGGTCATGATCTCACGGTTCGTGAGTTCAAGTCCCGAATCAGGTCCTGCGCTAACAGTACAGGGCTTGCTTGGGATCCTCTTTCTCTCTCCCTCCCCTGCTCTCTCTGTTTCTCTGAAAAATAAATAAACATTAAAAAAGAGAGCGAGAGGGGGGCGCCTGGGTGGCTCATTTGGTTAAGCGTTTGACATCAGCTCAGGTCATGATCTCACAGTTCGTGGGTTTGAGCCCTGCATCGGGCTCTGTGCTGACAGCTCAGAGCCTGGAGCCTGCTTCAAATTCTGTGTCTCCCTCTCCCTCTTTGCTCCTCCCCCACTTGCACTCTGTCTCTCTGTCTCTCAAAAATAAATAAGTGTAAAAAAAATTTTTAATTTCTTTTACAAAAAAAAAGAGAAAACCTCGGTGTTTAACACGGTGTCTGGTACTTGGTAATATTAGTATTATTACTCTGTCACTTTAAACAATGACATTAGTGACACCACTGCTATCTCAGGTATCTTGCTGTCACCACCCACACCCCTGCCTCGGAGCAGCTCTCTGATCCCGGGTAAGTGACTACGCCTCCCTGAGCCTCGGTTTCCCGAAACGGGGCTGCTTAGAAGACCCTTCATCAGAGAGGTGCCGTCAGCACTCCTCGAGACAGTAGGACGTCTGGGACACCGCAGGTCCTCCCTGGCCCCCAGAGGGGCTGTCGGGGCCCCCCAAGGTCCGTTTCGGGCAGGGGAGGCCGGAAGCCACTCACGTGCGCTCCAGCTCCCTGCGGGTCCGCTCGCCCTCCCGCGCCGAGTCCTCCCGCTCCTCCTCCAGCCGGTCCCGCTGGCGCCGCAGGTCCTCCTGAGCCGCCTGCAGCTTCTCGCGCTCCTGCCGCAGCTCCTCGGCCTGCTGCTGGGCCGTCTGCAGGCTGCGGGCCAGGCTGTCCTTCTCCCTGCGGGGCGAGGGCAGGGGTGCTGGGATGGCTCCCCCCAGCGAAGAGGGCTGAGGGCCGAGGGCCGTGCTGCTGCCCTCTGACGGCTAAGGCGCCTGCCTCCAGGAAGCCTTCCCTGACGCCACCCCGACCATTCACTTCATCCGCATCTCCCTGGAGCTGGCTCTTCCCGGCAGAGGACACCCGGCTTTCCTTCTCCCCCAGCCCACCCAGGGGAGCGGATGGAGACCCTGGCTTGATCTCCAAGCCCCCGCCAGGTTGAAAAGGCCACGCTAGGCTCTCGGGGACACACGGACTCGTCTGTATGACCGGGAAATGCCCCTCAATTCTGGAAGGCCCAACAGAGCTGGGTGTTGCACAGGCCAGCGGCAGGTGGTAGCCAGCAGGGGAGGGAGGGGACAGCAACTGGGAGCTCCGGAGGTGTACAGGGCGTGGCCTCTTGCCCCGGTTCCAGCAGTCACAGAAACGGAGCGGGGGATGTGTGTCTGTAACCCCTCCTTCCGAGCCGGCGGGGGTCCTCAGCGTAGGGCTGATGCTGTGCGCCCCCACCGCTCCACCGCTTCACTCGAACTGGGACATACACCAGACGCTAAGGCCGCAGTGGGTAGGAAAAACCATATAGCACGGCGTGAAGTAGAAATCGCAGAATGCAAAATGAGGAGTTCGCTGTGAACACAGCTAGGTCAAAGCCCTCCTTCCAAGGCATGGGGAGCGCGGGTTTTGCGCTCAGATGGACCTGAATTCCAATTCCTACCCTCAGCCACACCGCTGTCAGCTTGGACAAGCCTCTCAACCTTAGGAATAGTCACAGCTCTGACCTGCGGGAGATTGATGGGAAGGCTAATTTAAGTAATCTGCCTAAAGCACCTGGCAATGAGCCTGGCACGTGACAGGTGTACTTGAAGCTTTTCTACCTCACTGCCAGGAAACTGCTTCCTAACAGTGCTCCGGACAGTCAGGTGAGGCTGTGAAAATGCAGGAAGGTCCCACCTGCTTATTTTCCCTTCTTTTTCCTTTTTGAAACATTTTTTTAAATGCTTATTTATTTTTGAGAGAGAAAGAGACAGAGCGTGAGCTGGGGTGGGCAGAGAGTGAGGGAGACAGAATCCGAAGCAGGCTGCAGGCTCTGAGCTGTCAGCACAGAGCCCGTCGAGGGACTCGAACTCACGAACCGTGAGATCATGACCTGAGCCGAAGTTGGACACTTAACCGACTGAGCCACCCACACACCCCTCCCCTTATGTTTTCAAACTTTTAATTGTGCAGTTACATTTATGAAGAGAAACAGTAAACAACAACAACAACAACAATAACCAGACAGCTAAGACTGGATCATTTCTTGTCTCAAAGATCTCCAATGACAGAGGCAGTCATTAGAAGTCTCTGAGATGACAGAAATGTTCTATAGCCTTTTGTGGCTACTGAGCTTCTAAAATGTGTCGAGGGCACCTGAGGGACTGAACTTTTTTAAATGTTTGATTAATTTAATTTTTAAAAATATTTATTTTTGAAAGAGAGAAAGAGATAAGAGGGAACAGGGGAAAGGCAGAGAGAGAGAGAGAAGAGAGAGAGAGAGAAACTCAAGCAGGTTCTTTGCTGTCAGCACAGAGCCCGACACAGGGCTCGAACTCACAGACTGTGATATCATGACCTGAGAGGAAATCAGGGTCAGTCGGACACTTAACAGACTGAGCCGCCCAGCGGCCCCTAATTAATTTGAATTTGAACAGACACACATGGGCCGGTTATGACCATGTCAGCGCAACCCCCGTGCTTACAGGCTGGGCGGGCATTCGATCCAGGCCCCCACCTCGGACCCTCTCAGGCACCTGTTCAGAAGGTCGATGGTGCCCCGCAGCCGCTGGGCCTCGCGCTGGGCGTCCTCATGAGCCTGGGTGGCCCCGCTGGTCTTGTCCCGAAGACGCTGCACCTGTTCCTCTAGGCTGCGCCGCTCACTCTCGCTGTCACTAAGCTGCTTCCGCAGGGTGCCCAGGAGGTCCTGGCTGGCCTCATAGCGCCCGCGCATGTCCTATGGCGTGGGAACCACTGAGTCCTGGGAGCTCCCAGAGCGCCCCCTACTGTCTGCTCATTCTAGGAACACACGCGCCCTCCTCTGTGGCCTAAGCCTGAGGCAGGAGAGTGGGACTAAGTCCTCCAGGCTGGGTTTCCACTCCCGCCCACTGTGCCCCCACCCCCCCTTCGGAGTGCTCTGCCAAGGCTCCGACCTCCATTTCCTCGGACACACTGACCTAAGACCCAGCCAAACCACCAAGCACACTCCCACATCCTCCGGATTCTGAGTACCCCAGGGCTCCCGGGCTCCTCCCCTTTGCATCCCGGTTCTGACTCCCCCAGACTCCTTGCCCCTAGCTCCTCTCATCCTAGACTGATTCCTCCCCGCTGGCCTTTTCCCAGGGTCCTGGCTTGGCTGGTCCCGGAACCTCTTCTTTCTATACCAGGACTCTAGTTCTGCCCCAGGGTCCGCCCCCAGCTGCCCAAGCACCTCCCACTCTGGGCTCAGATGGGCCACAGAGCTCTCAGCCACCTTTATGAAAACCGCTCAGTAGCTCTAACTCTGGGTTTTGGCGCCACCCAAAATGCTCAGGCCCAGGCTCCTCCCCTCCCCCACCCTGGCTCCACCCCCACAGCACTGGCTCCGCCCCAGGGCACGGGTGCCCCTCCTACCTGGACCTGCAGTTGGCGCTTGTGCAGGGCCGAGTGAATGAGGGCGAGCGTGGAGGAGTCGGAGCAGGCCGGGGATGGGCCTCGGCGCGGGGATCGGCCGCGGCCGGGCGAGGAGCGCCGCGGCGGGGAGGGGGTCCGGGGGCCTGAGAGCCCCCGCAGGCTGCCATCTGACGCGTCCCCGGTGCGCTCCGAGCCGCTTAGCTGGACACCGCTCTCCATGTCCGACAGGACGGCCTGAGGTGGGGTGGCCAGGCCAGTGAGGCGGGGGCCCCGGGCCAGCTGGACCAAGAAGCCCAGGGGAGGCGGGGGGTGGGGGTTGTCCAACAGCAGTCAGGATTCCCGGGGGTCCCCAACCGCTTGCAATTCAGCGCAAGGCCACCAGAGGACGCGGCGGACCCCGACTGCTGGGACCCTCCCTGCCCAGGGCTCCCTTCCACCTCCCACCTGTGCCAGGTCTCTCAGGGTCTGCTGCAGCCCCTCTCCGTCCTCTGTCTCCAGGGCCGCCTGCTCCTGGAGCCGCAGGGATTCCTGGGGTGGTGTAGGGGAGACAAAGAAGGGATGGCCAGGGTCTCTGCCCTAGTCTGAAACCACACCTTCATCTTCCTCCCTGCCCCCCTCACCCATCAGGTGGCCTCTAAGCGCATGCCCAGAGGCCAGCCACTTGGTAGACCCCATGGCATCCCCAGTGCCCTCACTGAGCAGACCAGGCCCAGAGAAGTGCAGTGTCACTGTATAGGTCACACAGCCTGCTGGAGGAGAGCCGGACATAGAACCCAGGCCAGGCCCCACAAAGCAGGATGACCAACCCAGGCAGCACCCTTGACGGGTGTCCCTCTGGAGCCCTGTGCTAGCAGGGCACAGGCATCTTTTCAAGACCCAGCTTATTGGCTCTGAGACTCTCTAGACAGTTTCCTCATCTGTGAAATGGGGATCATGCCACAGGGCTGCTGAGAAAATGAAATGGGATAAAGGAGGTGCATGTCCTTACCACTAAGCCTGGCACACAGTAGGTGCTCACACTAAGCCTGGCACATACTAGGTGCTCAATTAGTGAGGGGTGAAACGGCATCTGAATGGAATGCTAGGGGTGGCCCTAGCAAACCCGGCCCTCCTTTGGACGGGTCGGCCTCCCGATCCCGTCCTGCCTCATCTCGGGGGCACGTGCAGCTCACCAGGGCCTCAAGCTTCTCGGTAAGGGCCTTGTTGACCTGATCCTTCTCCAGATTCTGGTTCTGAAGGCGCTCCACTGTCAGGGCCAGCTCTGTCACTCTGCAAGAAGGGCAGTGACAGACGGAAGGCGAGACCCACTCCAGCCTCTCCTCCAAACCCACCAGCACTGTGTCCTTCATGCTTTCCCAAACTTTGGTGGTGGGGGGAACCCTAGGATTAAGTGCCTTGAGCAAGTCACTTCTCTCTGAACTTCAGACTTGCTCATTTGTAAAAGGAGATGAGGGCGCCTTAAGCATTGACTTTGGCGCAGGTCATGCTCTCACGGTTCATGAGTTTGAGTCCCACATTGGGTGAGCTCAAGCCCACTTCGGGTGGGCCCCATTTCTCTCTCGCTCTCCTTCTCTCTCTCACAAATAAAAATAAAAATAAAAGGAGAATGAGGTTGCCATTCACTTTATCTCTGGGACTCACCCAGGTCGCAGGAGGGAGGAGTGTAAATTCTAGCCTCAGTGGCTAAACTGTTCATAATGTGCCCTGGACAAGAGTCCCCTGAACCTCAGTCTCCTCCTCAGCCAAACGGGGTGCCTGGGAAGGCGGCTGAGCTCACACAGGGGAAGGGCCCATCCCCGGTAAACAGATGCTCGCTCTTCCCTGCGTCCCCAGATGCACAGTCCATGGGGAAGCCTCACTCACGTGCTGCGTACCAGGCACCCACCTGGCACTGAGGTTGGCCTTGTCCAGGTTGCTCTGCACCTGCAGCTGGGCCAGGTCCTTCTCCTGGAGCACCTTGTCCCGCAGCTGCTCCTCGAGCTGGGCCTGCAGCAGCGCCTGCTTCTCCAGGGCCGCCTCTGCCCGGCTCTCAGCCAGCCGCAGGCCCGCAGTCAGCCCCAGGTCCGCCTCCTGGATGGCCCTCGAGGTGCGGGCCAGCTCCCCTCCCAGCTGCCGCAGGTCCCTGGTGGAGACAGCGATGGAGGGGGATGGGATGGGGGGGGAGGCTCCCAAGTATAAATTAAATTAAAACTATCCCAGGATGCTAACAGTGGATGCCACTATCAGACGGAAAAAAAAAAAAAAGTCACATAACACAGTGTAGGTGAGGCTATGGAGAAACAGACAATTCCTACACTGCTGGTGGGAGGGTAAGTGGGTGTAACCACAATGCAGGGCAATTAGGAAGCTCTCTGAAAAGTATAAATGGGTAGGTTCTTTGATCCACTGACTACATCCCTCAGAATTTGTCCTACAGATACAGCCCAATGCAAGGGAAGTGACCTGTGTATAAAGTGATTCACTGCAGTACTGCTCATGTAAGAAATATTGGTGACACGGGGCGCCTGGGGGGCTCAGTCGGTTAAGTGTCTGACTTCAGCTCAGGTCATAATCTCCCAGCTCATGGGTTCAAGCCCCACATTGGGCTCTGTTCTGTGCTGATAGCTCAGAGCCGGGAGCCTGCCTCGGATTCTGTGTCTCCCTCTCTCTCTGCACCTCCTCCACTCATGCTGTCTCTCTGTCTCTCAAAAATAAATTTAAAATATATATATTGATTTGTGTAAAGTAAAAGCATAACTTAAAAACAGAACTACCCTAGGACCCAGCAATTGCACTACTATTTAGCCAAAGGACACAGGTGTGTTATTCCCAAGGGGCACATGCACCCTAATGTTTATAGCAGCACTATCGACAACAGCCAAAGTATGGAAAGAGCCCAACTGTCCATCAACAGATGAATGGATAGAGGGAAGATGTGGTGTGTACATATACAGTGGAGTGTTACTCAGCAATCAAAAAGAATGAAATCTTGCAGTTTGCAACAACATGGATGGAACTAAAGATTTTCATGCTACGCGAAATTAGAGGAAGACACAGATCATATGACTTCATTCATATGGAATCTAAGATACAAAACAGATGAACATAAGAAAAGGAAAGCAAAAATAACATAAAAACAGGGAGGGGGACAAAACGTAAGAAAGTAAAATATAGAGAACAAACTGAGGGCTGCTGGAGGAGTTATGGGTGGGGGATGGGCTAAATGGGCAAGGGGCATTAAGGAGGGCACTGCGCGTTATACATCGGGGATAAATCACTGGAATCTACTCCTGAAATCATTATTGCATGATATGTTAACTAACTTGGATGCAAATTTAAAATAATTAATTAATCAATCAAAGGGGTCCACAACATAATCGATCAGGTCTAGGTAAGCAACATAGATAGAAAACAATTGAATATAAATGCACTAAAAATTTTAGCCATAAAAAAAAAGAATGTGGGGCGCCTGGGTGGCTCAGTCGGTTAAGTGTCCAACTTCAGCTCAGGTCATGATCTCACAGTTTGTGGGTTCAAGCCCCACATCGGGTTCTGTGCTGACAGCTCGGAGCCTGGAGCCTGCTTCAGATTCTGTGTCTCCCTCTCCCTGCTCCTTCCCTGCTCATACTTTATCTCTCTCTGTCTCTTTCTCAAAAGTAAATAAACATTTAAAAAAGGCTACTATTAAATAAATCTGGCATATCCATTCCATGGAATATTCTGTAACCCAGAAAAATGGGGAAGCTGTTCAGAGGCTGAGAGGGGCTTTCCTGCAGTTATAACTATTAGGTGAAGAAAGCATCTTCAAGAACGCAATGACAAAGTTCTACCAAAAATATAGAACAAAGGGGGTGGGCAGGAGAGAGAGAGAGAGAGATGTGGTGTATTTGCTTGTATAACATAACGCTGGAAGGCCATGTAGGAAACTGGGAGGGAAGCGTCTGGGCCAGAAAGGGGAGGGAGACTTTTCACTGTACACCTTTTGTAATTTGAATCTTGTGAATATGTAAGTTATTCAAAAGTAAAATAATTAAAGTTTTAAATGCTAATTAAAAATAATTTGTATTTGGGGCAACTGGCTGGCTCAGGCTGTAGAACATGCAACTCTTGATCTTGGTGTCCTGAGTTCAAATCCCATGTTGGGCAAAGAGCTCACTTAAAAAAAAATTTTATATTAAAAAAACAGACATAAGGGCACCTGGGTGGCTCAGTCAGTTAAGTGTCCAGTTACGGCTCAGGTCATGATCTCAGGGTTCATGGGTTCGAGCCCCGCATTGGGCTCTGTGCTCACAGCTAGCTCGGAGCCTGGAGCCTGCTTTGGATCTGTGTCTGCCACTCTCTCTGACCCTCCCCTGCTCATGCTGTCTCTCTCTCTCTCTCTCTCAAAAATAAATAAAAAACAAAAAATTAAAAAAAATAGACATATATTAAATATATCAAATAGGCTAAATCCTTTCCTTTCCTGAATCAACTATACCACTGGGCGCCTAATAGTAAGGAGAGAAAGTGCCCCATACTTTCAGTTAATACACGAAAAAGTGACAGAATGGGACATTCATTATTTGGCGACCCCTGATGAGAGTCTGAGCCTTGGTTCAGAGCATCAAGCGCTTCCAATGTACAAAAAGAAAGACAGGCAGGCACTGGGGTTTCCTAATTAAAGAGCACACAGCACTTAGGAAGAAGTCTTGTTTTAAAAAAACAAAAACAGGGGCGCCTGGGTGGCTCAGTCGGTTAAGTGTCCGACTTTGGCTCAGGTCATGATCTCACGGTTTGTGGGTTCAAGCCCCGTGTCGGGCTCTGTGCTGACAGCTCAGAGCCTGGAGCCTGCTTCAGATTCTGTGTCTCCCTTTCTCTCTGACCCTCCCCTACTCATGCTGTCTCTGTCTCTCAAAAATAAATAAAAAACATTAAAAAAAATTTTTAAATAAAAAAACAAAAACACAAAAACAAAAACCCGAACCTGAATCTGATCAAGGCTTAGACTCAACAACCAATTTACAAGAAGTACAGGGGACAAAGGTGTTAAACGCCACCTCTGAATCACTCAGGACAACTGTCCCCATTTCCTAAACAAACATATGAAAAGACTTACTTAAAAGGCAAGTCAGCCAATCACGTTTGATGAGCATCTAGGATGGGTCCCGATTCAAACAAATTATAAAACACAAAAATATCTGATGATTTTTAAAAAAGATCACCTGGGGCACCTGGGTGGCTCAGTCAGTTAAGAGTATGGCTTCCGCTCAGGTCATGATCTCCCAGTTCGTGAGTTCTAGCCCCGCTCGGGCTCTGTGCTGACAGCTCAGAGCCTGAGTCTCCCTCTCTCTCTGCCCCTCCCCTGCACTCTCTCTCTCTCAAAAACGAATAAATGTTAAAATTTTTTTTCAAAAAAGAAGCTTTAACAAAAGATCCTTAAATAAATAATTAAATAAAATGTTAGCGCAAAAGGAAAGGAATTGCCCCCCCCCCCCCCCCCCCGCCTCCCTTGCTCGAAGATGGAGCAGGACCAAGCTCCTCTGCTGACACGGGCCTCTGAGGCTCTCCCAACCTGACCTCCCTTCACCTGTCTTTTGTTCAACGCCGCTGGCTGCCATTCCTCCTACCTCCTAGCCTTTGCTCACGCTCTTCCTTCTGCTTGGAGTGCCCCTGTCTCTCCTGGTTAAAATCCTACCCAGCCCTTGAGGCCAGTGCAAATTCCACCTCCTCTATGAAGTGTTTCTCTGACCTCCCCACCCCTCCCAACCTTCTGAGCATCTGGGGTATTCTCTCTGTTCTAGGGGTCACTCTCCACTCACTTCCCAGGTCTAGAATTTGGGGGGGTCGTATCTTTTCATAACTAGAGTTTGCGAGGTCCTATAGCAGAAGCTGAATATTCTAGTGGATTAATAGCGGGAGCAGTAACTCCTGACTAGGCCACTTACTTACTGCTGTGTGACCTTGAGAAGGTCACTCTGCCTCTCTGAACCTAAATGCCCTCATCTGTGAAGTGGGGATTATCACAGTTCCCACCTCACAGGGAGCCTGTCCATATCGGAAGAAATGAAACAGCCAAAGAGCCTAGCTCAGAGCCAGGATGGTGGTAGGAATTAACTGTTACTAGTTGTCTCTGCATCGCCACAGGGCCTGGCACACAGTAGGTGTGTTAGGTTGGACTAAAGTTCAACTGCGCTGAGTTGAAGTCAGTGTAAAAAGCGGGGCACTCTCCTGCGGCTGCAGCTCTCCCCAGGCCGCCCCTCTGCCGGCCGGGCCTCACCTCTCGGTGGACATCTTCACCTCGCTGACCAGCCGACGGACCCCCACCACCTGCCTCCAGAGAAGGAGAAGGCGGCTGTGCTCGTTGCTGACGTAGGTGTTGAAGGACTGCAGGGAAGGCGGGCTGAGTGAGCTCCGGCCCCGCCCCCAACTCCGCCCCCTCCCCAACTCCGCCCCCTTCACCAACTCAGACCACCCAGGAGACGCGGGGCGTCCGGGGCAGTGTGTCTTGCCCTGGGGCAGTGTGTCTTGCCCTGGGCCGCCGCGCAGCTGCCCACCCCCGTTCAGGCTCTCAAGCTTCCCTCTCGCACAGGGAACTGGGTTGCACTGCCTCCACCGGCTGCGGCTCCAACAGGCAGCTCAAAGGGCAGAAAGTGCTGGAGCTAGGCCTAGGTTTGCATCCCAGCAGCCAGCTGCACGACTGTGGGCAGGTTACTTCACTTCTCTTTAAAATGAGGATGACAGCACCTACCACACAGTTATTATGAGGAACAGAAGAGAAAATGCATGGCAGGCATGTAGTGAGGGCTAAGCGAAGCCAGCTATTACAATGACAAACTATTCAGGTCTCCTAAAGGGCTCATGGGCCACTCAGCCATCCTTCTCCATCCCCCCCCCCCCAACCCCTTAGTCCTCACCACTCTACCATGGCCCTTCCCCTCCGGCCAGGCTGGGACCCCAAGGCCCCGGGGGCCTCCTGGCACCCCCGTGCCCACCTCCTCCTCACGCCTCCATGCCGCCTCCCGCTGCTCCAGCTCCTTGCGGCTGCGTGTCCAGTCAGTAGTCACCTTGCGTATGTCCTCACTCAGAGCCTGGTTGGCCGAGCTGGCCTGGTCCAGCTGCTCTCGGAGCATGGAGTTCACCTGTGCCAGGCTGGCACTCCTGAGAGGGGAGGGGGGGCACGAAAGGGACTGGTGGGCACAGGGCAGGAGAGTCCAGCCCGCCACCTAGGCTCCCTCCCTGCCACACCCCACCTCTGCTGCTCCTCCTCCAGGCGGACGAGGGCACTCTCCAGGTCATGGCTGTGCTCTGTGTCCTGGGTGGGAGAAGTGGGGCATCAGCCTGGGCAAGTGGAAGGAAGGGCCTGCCTTGCCTCTCCTCCTCCAATCCTCCCCCTTCCCCCACCCACACCCACCCTCAGCCGCTGCCGCTCCAGCTCTGTGGATCTCTCTAGCAGCTGTTGCTCCAGCTCCGAGCACCTCTTCTTGTACTGGAGGGTCTGCGGATGGGTGGGGATTAGTGGAAGGTTAGCCCCAGGGGCTGGGTGCAGGGCAAAGCGGCCACACACACGGGGGACAGGAGGGGCAGGAGCGGGTAGCCCTGACCTTGGCCTGCAGCCGCTGCACAAGCTGGGCCTGCCGCTGCTGGCCTTCCTGGTAGGCCTGCAGCTTGCGCCGGTAGGAGGCCTGCTCCTCCTGCAACTGCCTCCGCAGCTCCACGCTCTGCCGTACCAGCCCCGTGGGCTCCTGCGTTTCCGGCTCCCCAGACTCCAGCCGCACAGCCTGCTCCAGCTGCAGGGAAGGTGCCTGGGTGAGAGGCGCAGGCCTCTCGGGAAAAGCAGGCCCAGAACTCTGCAGAGGGTGCCAGGCTGGGCCCAGACCCACAATGCCTTGAAGGCATAGATGGGCAAGCCCAGGATGTGAAGCGCACGTGCACGGGGTAATGCAGCCGTGCACGGACAGACTGAGCATGCATGGACGCACAGACAAGGCACAGAAGGACACACACAGGAGGGCCCAGTAACAGCTGCAAACAGAACACAAAGTTGCACCCGGGGGTGAACACTGCACCCTCCACGCACAGTGCACAGTGAGCCTCTGCTCCAAACACCTAGCTCCATCTCTATGTCCCCCCCCACCCCCTACAGTGTGCTTGCGAAAACCTAGATTTCTGTTCCCCATTGTATCTTAGACCCAGAAGAATGGCAGTGGCGTGTTTGCTGAGATCAAGCATTAATCGCATGAGCAACTGTGAATGCATTCAAACAGAAGCAAAAATATACACGTGCATATCTGAGCTTAGAGACATGCACACACATAGGGCACATGGGCGGTCTCAAACACCCCCAGGGTGGCACAGATAAAGTCCCCACCCCACCCCTATGCCCCACCCCACACAGTGCTCTGTAAGAGACACAAAGTCTCTAACATAAGGTTCACTCATTAATGCCCTCTCATCCCAGCCCCAAGTCCACCCCCCACACACCCTCCTTACAGGAGGGAAGCTGCTGTCAGCACCCTCTCCACCCCCATGCAGCTGGGAGCCCCTTCACTGTCAGAGCCTGTGAGCACAGGCAGGAGGCCTGCCCCACTATGGCTGAGCCTCCTAACCCCTTAGGCACCTGCTGGCCCCAGGGGGGCCCATCAGCGTCCTCAAGCTGCTGGGGAAGGGAGGGGGGAACCGGTGGCTGAGGGTGAGCAGGACTGACAGAAGAGGGACACTGCTCAGGGAGAAGCGAGGGGAAGACAGCTCAGCCCAGCTGACCCCAACCCAGGCCCAGCTCCCCACTGCCCGGCCTGCTAGCTCAGGCCCGGCAGTCCCATGCCCTCCCACGTGAGGCCCCAGGGAAGCCAATGGCAAGGCCAACTGCTCTTCCCCTGACTAACAGCCAGTCCAGGCTAGCCCCCCCACGCCCACATTCACCGTATGCCCAGGAGCCACTCAATGAGCCACTGACAGCCCTACCCACTCCAGCCCACATGCTGGGGTCAGTGCTAGGGCAGGGCGACAGTGGCCCCTGGGGTGCCACCCATAAAGAGGGGCCGGTGGGGACTGCTTGGGGGCTTCTGCCTGGAAGGTAGGCTGCAGGCCTGTGACCAGGGTCTGCAGAGAGCCTACCTAAGGCAGTGACAGCCAGAGTGCCTACCTCTGGGCACAGTGATGGCAGCACTGAGATACTACGTGTATCTGGCTGCGGCTGGGTGTATTTTGTCATCTGTCTCCATGTGGGACCCTGTGTACCTCTGTGTCTAGGCCTCCATGGGCACCTCAGTGAGGGAGGTCACAGGTCCATGGCGTGGTGCAAGCATGGGGGTGCCCGTGTGTTCATATGTTTATGTCCGTGTGCAGGACAGTAAGGGGGGGATCTGGGGCGTGTGTCTGGGCTCCACATGCATCTGTGGCCTGTGGTCAGCAACTCTACACAATGTGCAGGCACGCACACCTCTGTCTGGCTGTGTGTGTCCGTGAGACGTGAGACCACGTACTGTGTTGTCCGCAGGATGGTGTATCTCGTCCGAGTGGCTGTGCGTCTGGGCGCCACGTGCTGTGAAGGGGGGGGACTGTGTGGTGTCTGGCTGTGGGTGTGGCTTATGCCGTGTCCAGTCCACGAATCTGAGCGTATCACTACCGGAGACTTGTGTTTCCGTGTGACGTGCCTTGTGTGGGGTCTGATGGTGGCCTGTGCTCTGTGTGTTTTGCACACAGATGCTCTTTGCTGCTGTGATTTAGAGGGGTTCAGGCAACCTTTGGGTGCTCCACCTGCTCCCCCAGTGCTCACAGCCAGACCAGGGCCACTCCCCCCACACCTCACCCCTTTCCACAAACTTTACCCCTCACAAAACAGCCTTTCAGTTTTACTTGTAATTCAAAAGGGAAAGAGGCGGTCACCAAGCTGAGGGTAAAAGAAGTTTACCGTCTCCCCTAGCAACCCCTGCCCTGTGACCCACCATTCATTCACTCTGTCCAGGTTGCCATGGCCACGAGGGAGGCGGTAGAGCCCAGGGGGTCTGTCCTGTGGAGCCACGAGGGAGGGGATGTGGCCATGGCTTCCTTCCCATTCCCAGCTGCCTCACCCCAACACCTGCTCCACAGACAGGAAGATGGGATCAGAGGTCCTCCTTGTGACCTGGGAAGTGGCCCCCGGGAGCCTCTGCCTCAGTTTCCCCACATGCACCAACGGGACACAGATGTAGACCTTGCCTCCACTTCTTTTTCCCAGGGATACTGTGGGGTTTACACGAGTCAGAACAACCTCACTGACTGGCTTCCAAACCAGCCCACATGTAACAGTTGTGGCCACAGGGGCAGGGCCGCCTCCTGCACCCTGGGAACAAGTGGGCAGCAGGGACAGAGTGCCACAGGGCTGCAGAGCCCTGGACGAGGGGTCTTCACCCAGCTCCTCTGTTGACCTTGGGCCTCTGGCGCCCCTGCTCTGGGCCTCTCCCCCCATCTGTAATAAGGTGATCTCCAGGCTCAGATGGGCTCCATGGGCCCACCCCCCAGGGCGGGCTTTGCCTCCAAACCCTGCCTGCAGGCGGGAGCCTCACCTACACAACCTCAGACAGAGAAAAGCGAAACACCAGGCTCCCTCTACATGCTATTCAGCGGCCTCCCCAGCCACATGAGGAATCTTCTAGACGAATACAGCACCCCCACACACACACACGCAGCCTCTGGCCTGCTGGAGCCCCAGCCTCAGAAGCGTGTCTTAGCAGAAAAACCTGCCACCTCCTACCTCTCCTTTTCTGCCCCTGGCCGCTCGTGGGGCTGCGCTAGCTTCGCTGTGAGTCAGAAGTTGGCATTTAGGAGACAGCCCCCGGGGGCCTGGCATTGTGCCAGTGGCCAAAAAGATGAGAGGGCTACACTGGAAGAGGGCTGGCTCATGGCCCCGTCGCCACCGACAATGTGGGACCTGGGCCAGCTCGCCCACCACCCCTCCCGCAAACCCTGGGAAAAGGAACTGTGCACTGTCCCCGGCGCTGGGGCCACCACGGGCCCCCCACCCTGGGCCTCCACATGTCTCAACACATCGGAGGCCTGTCCAGGCGGGCAGACACCAGGACACTGGCGCACCTCACGGCCACAGGCTTGAATGCAGTTCCCTCTTTCCAGCAAGGGTTTATGCGTGGACAGGCCCAGCCCAGGGGTCCGCGGCTAAGCTGGCTCTGCCTCCCACACAGGGGGCTTGGGCCAGCCTCAGTCTCTGCGCTCCAGTCTCTTCATTACATCCAGAGGGTCGTGTGCGAGGTCCTTCCAGCTTTCCAACTGCCCCCCCGGAAGTCCTAGCCCATCATCTCCTCGTTGCCCAGGAAACGCACCTGCAATGCACAGCTGGGGCCTGGGGCACGAGACCCAGCCTTCACGGGCTGTGTGACCCCAAGCACGGTGCCCTCTCTCTCGGAGCCTGTTACCTCCTCCATTACATGCGCATCATCGTGGCTCCAACTTGGTGCATCAAACGTAAAGCTCCCAGTAAGTGCCTGGCACGTAGTAAGCACTCAATAAACGGTAGCTGCTATTATGACTGTTATTACCACTCCCATCTAGACACTCTCTCTGTCGTGCAACTCTCTCACCAACCTGCAGTCACCAACTCCCTAGCGTCACCTCTCACGAGCTTGGGGATCCAAAGGAGATGGTGCAGCAAAAACAACATGTGCTCCTGGCCCACGGCGACCTCCTGCCCCAGACCCTGGGGGCCCCAGAAGCCTGCAGCACAAGCCCTGGGAAGGCGAATCCTGTCTGCACTTGGACGCAGGGCTGGCTTCTCCCTTCCTTGGCTGGTCTCAGTCCCGGTGGGGGGTGGGGGGGGTGGCAGCAGGTCTGTGGCGGCCCCAGAAAGGTCGGCAGATGCCACCTGGGCCCGCTCCACCTGCCTACCTCAGCTGGGTGGACCCCAAGACCCATGTTCAGGGGGGCACAAAGAGATGTCCAGACACTCAAGGGGTGGCAGGGGTCTCTAGGGGTCTCAGTCTCTGCTCCCACCCCAAGGGTCACCCCTGGCGACAAGGACTTTATTCCATCCCTCGCTGACTCCTCCCAAGCCCACATCATACTAGCATCCCTGAGACAGAAAACAAACTTGGGGAGCACAGAGACTTGCTCGAGGCCACTCAGGTTGGCAGAGCCACAATCTACACCCAGGCCCGCCTTTGGCGCAGGGCCGGGCCAGCCTGGCTGTCTCCCCGCCCTCGCCTCAGGGACCACCGCCCCCGGGCAGCACCCACCCTCTCGCTGACCGCGTTGTACTTGATGGCCAGCTCGTCACGCTCAGCACGGCTCTGGGCCAGCAAGTCCTCCACACGGGACAACTCCTGCTGCAGCAGCTGGTTCTCCTCCTGCAGTGACAGCACGGATGCCATCTCTGGGGCCGACAGCGGGGCTGCAGGGGGACAGCAGGCACATGGTTGGCTTCCTTCCCCCGAGGGCCAGGCGGACACCCTCCCACTACAGGTGTTCCAGAAACATCACTGGAGGCAGGAAGCGGGACTGGGCCCCTGAGAGTGGACGTTGGCACCGGAGCACACTAACAGAGCTGAAGAACAGGAAGCTGGGCAAAGAGACGGGCCTCGGGCTCGACTCAGAGTGGACAAGACCACGGCTGGAGGGTGGCCCCAGCGGGCCCAGAACATGCAGGAGGGGGGCTCGGTCCAGGAGTTCTAGCTCCTTCCTTCTCCAGGTACTGCTCTTCTCTGGGCCTCAGTTTTGCTGATCTGAAATGGAGTGGAACGGTAACCAGGAGACCAGGAAGACCTCACTTAAGGGAAGGGCTGCATGGAACTTCTGAAGCCAGGGCTTAGGATCTCATAGGTCGGGGCACCTGGTGGTTGAGTCAGTTGAGTCAGACTTCGACTCAGGTCATGATGTCACGGCTCATGGGTTCGAGCCCCATGTCGGGCTCTGTGCTGACAGCTAGCTCAGAGCCTGGAGCCTGTCTTCGGACTCTGTGTCTCCCTCTCTCTCTCTGACCCTCCCCTACTCATGCTGTGTGTGTGTGTCTCTCTCTCAAAAATAAATAAAATATTTTTAAAAAGGCTCCTACAGGTTATGTTGGAAGGAGGAGAAGGAAGAGGAAGAGAGAGGAGGAAAAGGAAGGGGGGAAAAAAGGGAGAAGTAGAAGTGTCCCCCGGCCCTGGGGCTCCTCTTCCATCCCAGGAGAACTGGACACACACCACCAGGTCTCTAGGCTCTTCCAGCCTGAGGTGAGCGTTCTCTAAGTCTCTCCTTGCCTGGGGCTCGCAGGGGCCCCAACATCCCGGGTCCTCATGAGGAGGCCGAGGTTGGACAAGGACTGTGGTGGAGCCCTAGAATTGCTACCAAAGAGCTGCCAACACGTCACTTGTAACTGACTGTTGTGCCCTTCCCGGACTCTCAAACCACAAAGGAGGTGGGGGATGGCACCCAGCAGGAGGAGCAGGGGCCCGTCAGCCTCTCTGCCCCGGTGGGGAATGGACAGACCCTCCCTAGGACTTCTGCAAAGCCCTGAGCTGAACTGAGCTGCCCTCCCCCTGTAATCTCAGGTTCAGCCAAGCTCACACCTTCCCTGGGAGAGAACATGGTGTTTGGGTCTAAGTCTCTGCTGTGGGCTGCGGGTGGGGGTGCTCATCCCCACTGTCGAGCAGCATCACATGGAGAACAAGTCTGGGCAAACTATACCTCTGGGCCTCCACTTCCTCATCTGTAAAATAGGTCCCTCCATCACAGGGTTGTGCCTGCCTCATAGTGGGTATTCGAGAAATGGAAGCTACAGTCATTATTGTCATTACAACCGTGGGAGAGGCGGGTGCGAGAAGAGGGGAGATGCAGGCAGTGCCTGTGGGGGCAAATGAAGAGGGGCACCTTGGCTCTCAGGCTGGGAGAGGTTGCGGGTGACGATCTCCCTGATGCGGGCGGGCAGGCAGGTGAGCTGAGAGTCCGGAGCCGGGTCCTGCGCGCTCAGGCCTCTCTCCCGGCCTGCCCTCAGGACGCTGCCCTCCAGTGTCTGTAGGGGGAAGAGAAAGGGTTGGAAGGGGACCAGGCACCCTGGTCTCCCTGGACTGGATGGGACAAGAACAAAGTCCTACCACCCAAGATGTGGGTGCCCAGGAAATTCCCCGCAGAGGGAAGCCTGGGAGTTAACGGTGGATAAAAGCCCCAGGGGAGGGACTGCTTGAGTGCCTTCTGCCCGGGAAGGAGGCTCTGTGGAGGGGCCCAGAGGAGAGACCCAAACCGCATGGCCCACTCACAAAACCCATTGGGGCAGCACAGTGTTGGGGGTCCCACACATCCAACCCTACAATGGATGAGGATAGCACTGTGCTAGCAGACATCACCTCAACCCTTAAATCTGGGAGCAGGGACTCCCTTTTCCCTCAGGGCGCTGGGATAAGGGGCCATGCCAGTTTTGCTCCCAGCCTCTTTCTACCCCCAGTCTGGCTGTGAGCTGCCAGCTGGACCCCACCGCCCACCCCTCCCACCCCATGACTCCAGGATGCACCTACCACTCCTGCATTCCTGCTAGACCCATGCTCCCCTGCCCCGGACACGGGGGGCTCAGTCCTCAGCACCCACCTGGATAACCGTCTCCAGTGCCTGCTGGGCCTCCACGGATTCCTCCAGCCCCAAGCTCATGGAGGGGGAAACCGTGGGTGCTCCCCCGCCCTGCCCCTTTCCAGGGACTGAGAGCCTAGCTCAGCTCTCCCACCCCATGGCCAGACCGCTGTGCTGAGCACAGCGCAGATTAGGCTTAAATCCGGTGGTGCCCCCCCATGTGACCACTGAGGTGGGAGGGGTGAGGGAGGGGGAGGGGCTGGGAAAGGAGAGGAGGGGAGGGAAAAGAGGGAAGAGAAGGGATGAAGAGGGGGAGGGGCAGAAAGGGGGAGGAGGTGGGGGAGAAAGGGAAAGGCTGGAGAGAGGGAGGGGGAGGGACCTGGAGATGAAGGGACCCCCCCAAACACACACACACACACACACACACACACACGCACACGCACACGCACACTCCACCCTCCCCAGCTGCTGGGTCCTAGAGGCCTCCAAGCCTAGGGGGTGGGGTCAGGATCAGGAGGCGGGAAAGGCTAGTCTCTGAGCCCTCCTTTGCTGACCCAGACGGAGGTCACGTGATTTGCTAAGCCTGTGTGCCAGGGTATGGGGATGACTTCCCACATAGGGTTCAGGGCAAAGATGGCAGGCTGAGGAATCGCCCACCCCAAGCGACCTGAATCTCCTCCCCTTCGCCCCCACTCCCCCCACCACACACACAGGCTGTGTGCCTCTGGGAAAACCACTTTGCCTCTCTGAGCCTCACTGTCCTCTTGTAAGATGCAGATACTATTGGCACCCATCTCGTGGAGTGGTCTGGGAATTTAAACAAAAAACTGCGGTGTGCACAAACAGTGTGTGACTCAGCGCCAGGCTCAGTGTATTTGATAAATATTGATTTCATTCATTTGACAATCCAGAATGTACCGTCCCTGCACCCTGCGGCCAGAGGTCCACCCACCACCTCCCGCCACCTGTTGCTGCCCTGTGGCACAGAAGCTGGCGGCTGCAGTTAGGCCCGGAACTCTGGACTGATTGGCAGATCTGAGGCCACATGGGAGTCCCAGCTCTGCCCCTTGGCAGTATGACCTTGGACAAGGTATCTCTCTGAACCTCAGTTTTATCATCTCTAAAATGGTACTGATGGACCTACCACACAGAGTCACTGAGGTTCCAGTGGGTCGAAATGTAACTAAGGAGGTTAGAACCACCCTGGGCATGTAGCGAGCAAAGAGGTGGCAGCTATGATTCCTATTTTCATGAGCATCACTCCTGCTACCAGTGGCCCCTCGGCCTCAGGGTATCCTCTGGGCTAAGTGCCATGTTCCATAGGAGTCCTATTCACATTGCATCATTAAATCCTCACTTCAACCCATTTCCGGATGAGAAAATCAAGGCTTAGAGAACTTAGGGCTCTTAGCTATTCGTCGCAGGGAAGTGGGAAGCCCAAGGCTCATTCCACTTGGGCCAGGGAGCCTCCCGATAAGTGCCCCAAGACCAGGCATTTTCCATTTCAGACTCTACCCCTGTCTCTGGGTCAGACCCAGGAATGCAGCAGGTACTGCATAAATGCACATCCGTTAGGCTGGACCCCTCACCTTCAACAAGGAAATCTGTTCTGCAAATGGAAAACCAGGAAACAGGGCATGCGGGCCAAAAAGATAAGTTGCTGTGGCAACCAAGGCCAAAATTAGGCAAAAGTGAACTTGGCCAGGGGCAGAGAGCTGTCACAAGAAACTCTGGGACTCTCATCTTCCCACCACCAGACACCCTCCAGAAATCCCAGAGGCCGGGCACCCAGAACCAGAGCAGGGGGGAGGTCACAAACACCCTGAGGCCAGGATCTCTGCCCCTGCTTGCCGGCCTTGGCAGAGACGGTGCCCCTGACGTGCTTGAGGAACCGAACGGAATTCTGTGCCTTCGCCTAGCCAGTGCCCTAAGGGACCAGAGAGGGGAGCAGGATGCCAGAGCCCTGGGCGCTGGGTGACACTAACCTTTGCCTCTGCCCAGAGTTCTCCCCCTAGAGTCTGACTGGGCTCTCTAGACCCCAAGAAATCACATCTAAACCCTGTTGTGTACATGCGGTTCTCCAATGTCCGCAGCTCCCAATCAATTCTCAAAACAATGATTGAATCCCTCATAGGAAAAGTCTGGATGTTATAGCTTCAGCATCCAACTCCAATCATGGGTATGCCTCCCCGCTCGCTGTGTGACCCGAGCCAGTGACTTCGCCTCTCTGAGCCTCAGTTTCCTTATCTGTAAAATGGGATGATAATGGTACCTGCTTCTATCACGAGGCTTCAGTAAGGTGACCCGTGCTTAGCTGTGCGCTTGGGTTCGGGGTGGCAGACACTTCTCTATGTTCACCAAAACGTGTGTCTGGTCCTTCTCAGGGAATGAGATCCCTTGCAGTTAGATACGGCCACGTGATCACATCCTGGCCAGTAGAATTAAGATAAAAAGAATTCAGACCTGGTCCACGATAACTCTGTCATGAGGAACTGTTTTTCTCCTTCCCTGTCCCCCAACTGGAAGGAAATCATGCTGAGGCCCTAGGGGACAGGTAAGCCACACGCTGGAAGGGTCTGGGTCCCTGGGGTCACCGTGTAGAAAGCTACCTGCCAAGGGGCACCTGGGTGGCTCAGTCAGTTAAGCGTCTGGCTTCGGCTCAAGTCATGATCTCATGGCTCCTAGGTTCAAGCCCTGAGTCAGGCTCTGTGCTGACAGCTAGCTCAGAGCCTGGAGCCTGCTTCCGATTCTGTGTGTCCCTCTCTCTCTGACCCTCCCCTACTCTCTCACTCTCTCTCTGTCTCTCAAAAATAAATAAAAAATATTTTAAAAAATAGAAAAGAAAGCCACCTGCAAAACACCCAACAGGACTTTTCATGAATGAGAAATAAACTTCTCTTAAGCCTCTGAGGTTCCGGGGATTCACTGTCCCGTCAGCTCGTCTCACGCTCGTGATTACATGCTGTTCCATAGCGGGTAGCATTGGCTCTAATTAGTGTTATCATCACTGCTGCTATATTATTGGCTCTTCCCAGCACCCAATCTAGAAGTCTGTTGCCTGGTACACGGTAGCAGCCACTGTTTGGCAGATAAATACAGACGAGATGCTCTTTGCACTCATTCCCTCCCCACCCCTGCCGGGCTCCGGCCCACCCTCCTGGCCTGCCAGGACTTTGCCCACCCTCCAAGCCTGCTGTTTGCCCGATCTAGCGGCAGGAACTAGCCAGAAAGTCCCTCAGAGATTACTCATGAGTTTCAAACACACCCGTGTTCTTACCCACTTATGCCTTCATTCTCCCACCGTGGACTGGAAATCGTAACTGAAAAACTCTGAACCCACCAGGAGCCTGGCCCTCTGCCCATAACTTTGCATTTCTACCTTATCTGTTTTAACTTTCCTGACAGCCCTGTGGTGCCAGCACTGTTCTACCCACTTAACGGATGACAAGACTAAGGCTCAGTGAGGTTAAATAACTTGCTCAGAGGTACCTGATAGGAAGAACTGAAGCCACATGGGAGACCCAGGTATGTCTGGCTGCAAAGTTTTGAACAGTAACAGCAATGGCTACCGTTATGTAGCACACACTGTGCACCGCACGCCAGCCTAGGTCTCTGATGTGTGTCCCATAGGCCACTGTCATCTTCTGCCTGCACTGACGACACGGCTCTCATGGGTCTCCCTGCTTCCCCTCTCGTCCCTCAATTCCAGTCTAGTCTTTTTTTTTAAGTTTATTTATTTATTTTTGAGAGAGAGAGAGAGCGAGCAAGCACGCAAGCAGGGGAGACAGAGAGGAAGAGAAAGAGAATCTCAAGCAGCCTCCCAACCGTCAGCATAGAGCCCAGGGCAGGGCTGGAACTCACAAAGAGATCACGACCTGAGGCGAAATCAAGTGGATGCTCAACCGACTGAGCCATCCAGGCGCCCCAATTCCAGTCTATTCTCACCCAGTAGGGATCACACCCCTCTTCTGCTCAATCCCACCCCTTCCCCAACATACACACTGCTTCCCATCACACTCAGAATTAAATAACAAAATTCAAAGTCCTGCCCCAGCGGACGAGGCTTACGCGATCTGGGCCCCGGTGCACTTCTCCCACCTCATCATCCCCTTCTCTCTCTCCCCCTCTGCTCATTCCACTCCAGCCACGCTGGCCTTCTTGAGTCTCAGCAAAACATATGAGACATGCTCCCTCCCACCTCAGGACCTTTGCACCTGCTGTTCTCTCTGCCTGCAATGCTCTTCCCTCTTTTACATGGCTGACTCCTGCTTGTCAGCCAGATTCTGCTTCAAAACTATCACCTCCTGAGACAGCTAAGCCTGACTCGCAGCTAAAGTGGCCCCTGCCAGTAGTCATTCACTGTTTTCTCTAACATGTATGTTGTCTAGCTCCTCCAAGGACAGGGATCAAGTCGGCCTTTTCAATGCTATCTCCACAGTGCCTAAGGCCGCAAGCTCCAGGAACGGCTGTTGAATGAATGCATGCAGGCTAAGAAACAATAGTATAGGAAACTAAATGAAAAGAAACAATTTCCCTGAACTTTGGTGGGGGTCACATAGGGCAAGTCCCGGCCATATGATGTCACCCACAGACGGTGATCCCAGACGGACTCCAGGAAACACAAATCCAGCACCTGCTGCATCCCGGGAGCTCAGGGTAAAAACCTGACAGTGTCCCCCCCATGGGACTGAGTGGGCAGGGTGCCTCGTGTCCCCAGGCTGACCCTCATCCCCAGGGCCTGAGAGAAAGCCTGGGGGAGAGGGGGTCCTCTCCCTGAGCGAAGTCAGGCAAACCCTCCAGCTCCCAGGGGTTCTGATTCCCGAGGTCCTTGCTGAAGCCTGCATCTGATTGAGGAGCCCACCAGCCTGGCTGAAGCCTCGGGTCTGCTCCTAAGCCAGGACTTGCTAATTTTTTAAGCACCTGCTGTGAGCTCAGTTAAGGAAAATAGCAAATCTCAGATGAAAACAGAAGGTATGGACCCTCCCCTACAGTGTCCCAATCTCCCAGACAAGTACCGGCCCCAGAGAGAGCTGGCCTCTTGGGTTTGCATAAAAATCCGGAGCGAACCCGTTCAAAATGCCAACAGCAGGCCCCATGTCGAGAAACCCAAGGAAGGCCCAAGTCCCTGCACGGGCTGTGCCATCTTGGGCCACTCAACAGGCCGCTCTGGGCCTCGGTTTTCCTTATCGGTAACATGAGGGCTGCTTTGCGTTCGCCGTTTGCCAGTCGCAGCGAGGGAGACATGCCTTCCCGCGCGAGGAGGGCAGGGACGGTGCTGGGCCCACAGGAAGCCGCAGCCCGGGAGCTGCTGTTAGTGGCGACGGTCGGGAAGGGCCTCCCGCGGCGGCCCGGCCGGCGGAACGAGGGGACCCGGGGACGGGGGCGCCCCTCGGGGCCACGGAACGCCGAACCTCGCAGGCCGCCGCCTCGCCCGGCTCCTCGCCCCTGAAGGTCGGGGCAGGGATTGGAGCGGGGGACAGACAGGTTGCCTGCACTGCCGGTGGGTGCGGGAACGCGGCGAGGGCGCGGGGTTTCCCCAGGGCCCGGGGACGGCGGCTCCGGCCCGCCCCCTG
>NC_043707.1:130105307-130155311 GCF_006229205.1 Suricata suricatta
GGGCAGGCCCGGGGGCGGTTCTGGGGGCGGGGCCAGCGGCCAGTGCCCGCCCCGCCCGCGTTCCCGCCTGGACTGCGCGGGAAGGCAGTCCCTGGGCCCGGGCGCTTCGGCGGCACAAAGAGTGCCGCCCGCTCGGTCTGTAGAGCGCTTGCTGGTGGCGGGTACTGGGTTGAAGGCTTTCCCAGCACAATCCCAGTTACTGTTCCTGATGACCCAGCAAGCGGGGATTATTCGCTCCTTTTTGAATAACGGGAAACAAGGGGAAGCAAGTCAAGGTCGCGGAGCTGCAAGACGGCAGAGCAGAATCGGAGCCCGCACCCAGCTGCAGGGTCCTCCGCGATCTCACTTGTGTTCACTGGCCAGGACTCAAAGGTTTAAAACTCTTAAGCTCGGGCCTCCGCCCATCGCCCCACCAGCCTGAGGGGGGGCATGCCCTCCCTGCCCGCCCGCACCTCGGAGCTCACAGTAACACTACTGAGGCTCGGATGACTCTACAGGCAGAACATTTTCTGATTGTCCTGCAATTGTGCTTGAGACATTCTGGCCTCAGTTTGTTCATCTGTGGAATGGTGGAAACCCATCTACTGCCCACTTCTCACAAACTCATATGCCTTCCCCAAAAGGGATAGGATCCGGCCACAGAGGAAATCATGTTTTTGATTGATAGATTATGCCTTTTCTGTAAAAATATTTTTTTAATGTTTCTTTTTGAGATAGACAGAGCGTGAGTGGGGGAGGGGCAGAGAGAGGGAGCCCCAGAAGGTGAAGCAGGCTCCAGGCTCCCAGCTGTCTGCAGAGCTGCGGGCAGGGCTCAAACACATAAACCACGAGATCATGACCTGAGCCGAAGTCAGACACTTAACCAACTGAGCCACCCAGTCGCTCTCCCTCTTTTTTAAAAAGTAATCTCTATACCCAACATGGGGCCAAGCTGACAAAACCCAGATCAACAGTCCCATGCTCCATGGGCTGAGCCAGCCAGGTGCTGAGGAAATCATGCTTTGGAAACAACAGTGATATGCCATTTCTATTGTAACAAGAAGTTAGATTCTACCCTCCCACTGGGCCTCTATGTCCCTCTGTTGTCCAGAGCATTGAATCAAATCATCCATTTTCAAAGGAGGAGGCAGGTCTGAATCTCTAGGGCTGAGAGAGGGGTGTGCTTTGTCTGAAAAAGCATGTTTAATTTTATACTTGGAAAATAGGAACTACTCAGAAAGAAATGAAGGCCTATGGCTCGATACAGATGGGTAGGAGGGGGTGAGTGGGAGTTTCATCTCTGTCAAAGAAGAGCCTGGGTATATTACGTCTGAGAACCTGCACTTGAGGCCGTGAATGTGGCCTTCAAGCTCTGACAACCTGGGACGGCAAAGGCAAGGCTGTAGCCTGGGGCGCCTGGGTGTTTCAGTCGGTTAAGCATCTGACTCTTGATTAAGGCTCAGGTCATGATCTCACAGTTTGTGAGTTCAAGCCCCACAACGGGCTCCATGCTGACAGCGTGGAGCCTGCTTGAGATTCTCTCTCTCTCCCTCTCTCTCTCTTTGCCCCTCCTCCATCTTAAAAATAAATAAATGAAAACTTATAAAAAAAAAAAAGGCTATAACCTGGGCCAGGGCTGAGAGCTATTGGTCAAGAAAGGTTAGGGTCAATCCCTAGAGTTGGGAGAAGGGGAGGGGGAGCTGCCAGGTTGGAAGAAGGGCACAATTTCCCAAGGAAGGGGTGGCTGACCTGCGCCAGGAGGCACAGCTGGCCCCCAGGTGCCCCAGGATGGCCCAGGTCTGTGTCACTCTGTCTGGACTCCCCAGACTTGCTGGGTTCCTGCCTAGGCTCGGACAGGCTCCTGGCCTCCCCAATCCCATCCCTGCAGAGGCCTCAGTCCAGGATGCTCCTCACAGCACCAGGGTCCGGGCTCCTGCTCCCATGCTTGCCCCTCCCTCCAGCAGACCTGTCTGTTGCCTCCACCAGGCCTCCCTCGGTCTCCAGCACCTGCAGCTCAGGGGTGGCCCACACGAGCTGCATACCACACTGTGCTGGCAGCTTCCTCCTAGATTTTCTCGTTTCGTCCCCAGTCCCCTCTGAATGTTCTGCGAAACAGGATCTAGGCTGCGAAGCAGGTTCCAGGGTTATTTCTATTTTACAGATGAGGCAACGGGAGACTCAGAGAGGTACAGCCACTTGCCCAAGGATCACATCAGGGACATCGGGGGCTTTCAACCCCATGTCCTTCCCCCTACACCATGCTACCTCATGTATGACTTTGGGAGGGACAGCAAACACAGCAACTCTCTCCGGACCCTCGTGCCCCCAGAGCCCATAGGAGTCTGCTGCGGGCCATCACACACTTACCCCGGCCTCCTCAGGAGGCCTCTGGCTCCCCTCTGTGTGGAGGCTGGGTCCCCTTCTGTTCCGCCCAGCCTGGCCCGTGGTCATTGAATCCCCAGAGCTGCCTGCCCACTCTCCCTGCCCCACACCTAGATGGCGCTCACCCCGGTGCTCCCAAGACCAGCCACCCCAAGGGATTCGTGCCAGAGCCTCACCTGCTCACTGCAGAGGGCTCTAAACGTGCAACTCAGGTAACTGAAAAACAAGTGACTGGAATTACCACCCCAGGGTTGCTAGGGCCCAGTGCCTGCCAGATCCCGCTGCGAGGTTGGGCTGGACTCTGCCCACCATCGGCAAAACCACATTACCCAGGACGCGTAGAGGGCGGGCGTTCTGATTAACTGGATCCACCGGATACTCTTTTTTTTTTTTTTAAGTTTACTTATTATTTTTTTAATGTTTATTTTTGAGAGAGAGAGAGACAGTACAAGCAGGGAAGGGACAGAGAGAGGAAGACACAGAATCTGAAGCAGGCTCCAGGCTCTGAGCTGTCCACACAGAGCCCGATGCAGGGCTCGAATTCCCAACCTGTGAGATCATGACCTGAGCCGAAGTCGGACGCTCAACCGAGCCACCCAGGCGCCCCTGAGACTCCCACTTCAAACACGCTCCGCTCACTTCTTGTATGATTTATCTATTGCTGTGTTGACAGGATTACCACAAATTTAACAGCTTAAGACATTTCCTGGCTTAGGGGTGTCAGGGTGGCTCAGTCGGTTGAGCGTCCGACTTCGGCTCAGGTCATGATCTCAGTTTGTGGATTCGAGCCCCGCTTCAGGCTCTGTGCTGACAGAAAGCTCAGAGCCTGGAGCCTGTCTTCGGATTCTGTGTCTCCCTCTCTCTCTGATCCTCCCCTGCTCATGAGCTCTTTCTCAAAAAAAAAAAAAAAAAAAAAAAAAAATTTACTGGCTTAGTTTGCTCTGGGTCCCGAGTCTGGGCCCAGATTAGCCAGGTCCTCTGCATGGCTGCAGTCAAGGTTTGACCAGGGCTGGGGCTCAACTGAATGACCGCCTGGGGAAGGACCAGCTTCTAAGTTCACGGGGTTTGGGCAAGCGCTCTGTTCCTTGCAGACTTGCCGGACCAGGAGCTCTGGTCTCCTATTGGCTGTCGGCTGGGGGCTGCCCTCAGTTCCTTGCCTTTGACCCTCTGATGAGGGCAGCACACACATGGCCGCTTGCTTCTCTACAGCCAGTGAGGGGATGCCAGCAAGTCAGCAGTTGTGATATTTGTAACCTCACCACAGAAGTGGCATCTTGTCACCTTGGCCTTACTAGATTGCTCAGAAGAAACGGGTCTGGGCTACATCAAAGAAGGAGATTATAGAGGCGTGACCACCGGGTGGTGGTGATCGAGGTGACCACCTTTGTGGGTCAGGGTATTCAAATCCCCCTGCTCTGTAGGGTACAGCCCAGGCCTCACGTCCCCCCGCCCCGCAATCTGGAAGCCCCGGTCAGGTGTCTGGTTTGGTACTGGGGACTTTCTTGGGGCCCTGGCCCCATAGCAGGTTTTATTCGAGCCAGGATTCCAGTAGGTGACGGAGAACACCCAAGGGTTTCTTGCCCCACCCCCACCCCTCACAGACCCGTCAGGTGTTGTTCAGGTTAGATCCTGGATGGCTGCTTCGCCAGCAGCCTCGCCACCCCCACCATGAGTAATGGTTCCGGGTAAGTTATCTGATTCTGGGCGGAGGTAATTAAGGCCAACCTATGAGATGGGCACCTACTAATGCTTCTAGGTCTTCTCTGAGTGACACTCGGGTTAAGGAGGAGCCCATGGTCACACAGCTGACCAGGAGAGCGCCTAGATCCAAAGCCAAGGTCCATCTCCAGAACCCAAGCGCCCACCTCCAAGGGGAGGTGCTTCCATTCACGGGTCCTTCAAGTATAAGCTCCTCCTTTCCAGCCACCAAGTGCTTAGGGAGAAAAAAGACGGGACATAATGGGCAAGAGACCCAAAGTTCCGAGATTTCTTTGATGCGAACTCCTTACTCTTTCTCAAAGGGCAGAGGACGCGAGATTCTAATTCTCTCTGTCCCCCTTTACCTGGTTTATTAGCCAGAGCAGCTGTTTCTTCTCATAGCCAACAACACAATCTGCAGCCTTCTTACCAAACCCTCAGGCATGGGAAGGGCCGTGGCCTTTTCTTTTCGCTTGTGTGCCTGTACACCCTTACTATTTCAGGAGACGCTTCCACGGCGAGGTCTCAGAGGGGGGCAGGGGCCCCCTCCCACGTTACAAGGCAAGGAGCCCAGAATGTCCCAGAACGGCAGGCAGACCGCGCTCTTCTCGGTGCACAGGAGAGAAGTCACCGGTTGCCCTAGGGCGGTAACTCGGCTAGCTAATCAGACACACTGACACCAGACTTTAATCCGGACACATGACCAGGGATGAGCGGTGGCTGGGAGTCTAGCTGGGGCGACCTGGATGGTTTGGTGGCCCCGCTGCCGAAAACACGGTCATCTCTGACATACGTTGACAGAAGTAAAAATATTTATTTATCTCAGGAATCTGGTCCCACGAAAAGGCCAACACTTTTTTTTTTTCATTTCATCATCTTGACCCTTCAAAGAATAGATCTTTCAATTAAGAGGTAAACTATGTCAATAAAAGCAAATTTAGAAGTGTGCGCAGGGAAAATTACGTCTTACAAACCGGTTACTTTAGGCGGTTACCTAGACTTCCAGTTCACGCAGAACCCCGCCTGTCTGCCATGTACAGTCTGCCTGCAGACAAGGCCTTTCGGAAACCGCTCAGGGGGAGCTGGCGGCGCCAGGGAGGCCGGCCCCCCACCTTCGCGACAACAGTTCCAACTCTCCAGCTCGAACACTCTCCCGCCTGGCCGCCAGCCGAGCCTGCCTCAGCCCCGCACGGCCGAGCTGGCCCGGGCCACCCGGCCTCCAGGCCACACGGCCACCAGGCCACACGGCCAGGATGAACACTGCTTCCCGAGGCTCAGCTCCATGGAATGCCTTCGGGGGCCCCAGCCGGGGTGTCTTGCGGGGGCCGCCCCTTTAACAAGGACGAGTTAGTGCAGATCAGCATGTTAGCAAAGCGAATATTAAAAAAAGGTTTAAAAAGCTGGTTAATACTCCTGGTCCCCCTCCTGACTATCTGTTCAGGCTGCAGCCTGTAAACCTGCCAGCAATCAGGAAGGACCTCCCCCCACCCCGTGAAGGCACCTTGAATGACGCGGCTCCAGCCAACGGGCATTCACAAAACCTTCCTTCTGGACGCTGATCATGTGACGCGTGTGACCACTGAGAAGGGCCCATCTGAGTCCAGGCAGCACACTCAACCCCTCTTTTGCTTTGGGGGCTCGTGTTTAATATGGGTCACGGGGATGGAGGCGGCAGTCTCGGAGTCTCTCACGTCAAGAGAACAGAGACAGGGCTGCTGGAGTCTGTCTCTGCCTGTGTTCTGGTCGCACACCCGCATCCCAGGAGGCAGTGTGACATGGTGCCAACTCACTGCCCAACACGCCGGTGTGTCAAGGAAGTCAGGCGAGGAGGAGAGAGTCATGCTCCAGAGGCTGGCCGCCGAGCGCTCCGGCCTCCTCCCTTTGGCTCCGGTGAGGCGGCTCCTCCCCAGAACTTGTACGAGGAAAAAGAGGTGCGCTCAGATCAGAACTGGACCCAGCCTGTGCCTGGTTGAGTCTGGCTGGAAGTCGACCTGTAAAAGGAAAAAAAGGGAGGGGTGGGAGAGTTCCGGTGTTTGAAAATACAAAGATGATACAATGGTTCTGCCTGGGCAGCGAAGAGCTCTAAGAGGTCAGGCCCTGAATGTTCTGGAGCAGGGGTCAGCAAACTACTGCCCAGGGACCAAATCCAGCCCTCTGCGTGTTTCTGTAAGTAAAGCGTCACTGCTCCCCAGCCGTGCCCGTTCGCGGACGCACCACCGACAGCTGCTGCCGAGCCGCAGGAGCACGGCTGCGACCCTGAGGCCTGCAGAGCTGGGGCTGTGACTCGCGTGCGGAGTCCCGTCCTACGTGATACAGTAAGTCTGCAGCATCTCTTCCCCTCAACTCCAAGGAGAGGCTTGGAATTTTATGGAGGCAAAGAAGGCAAGAGGCCTTTGTCTCAGAGGTCCCATGAGGGACCGGGGGGGGGGGGGGGGGGGGGGGGGGGGGGGGAGGGGGGAGCTCCTGGTGAGAAAAGCCAAAGCACTTGGGGAGGTGGTCTGAAGACCAGCATGAGCTGCGAAGCGGAGCCCCAAGTCACCCAGCAGGAAGCAGCTGCGAAGCGGAGCCCCAAGTCACCCAGCAGGAGGCAGCAGCAACAAGCCCTCCGGGGAGAAGTGTGCCACCCAAAGCAGGCACGCGGGGGGCTCTGCACTCTGGCCCAAAAATGCCCAAGTAGGAGCCGCTGCTCCAAACACCAGGACAAAAAGCCCCTGGGCCGATCCCATGTTTCTGGAGAAACAGCTCTGGCCCCGGTCCCACCACAAAACTGTGTCCCTCCTCACCCTGTGGATTTGGTGAAGTCTCCCCAGATGTCGGCGATGGCAGGAGTGGCAGGCTTGGGTTGCGGCCAGGACACGGTGGCACCTCCTACTGATGTCCCCAAGTCCGATGGGTAGGGAGAAAAGAAAAGGAGAAACAGGAGTCAGAGGTCCCTCTTTCAGGTGGTCTCAGGGCCCACGAAATCAGTCTCACGACTCCAGTGGCTGAGAAAGCCACCCGGAGACCTGCTCTGGGGAACAGAACCCAGCGAGCCGCCGCGTGTCCGCCAGCAGCGTGTCCGCCAGCAGCTCGTGAGGCCTTGAGCGCTCCTGGAGGGGGGTGGGAAGCCACATTTGAGGTGGAGGGAGGGTACCAGCGAGGAGGAGTCACACCCCACCAACCACCCACACCCAGGGCTGACCTTGTTTCCAACTGTTCACGGTGGCAATCTGCCTAAAATTTACCACCTCCTGCCCTGGCTTCTTGAATGGAGAGCGTCCACCAAAGATGCCAGGTTGTCTTCTCGGAGGGCCCTCAGTCCAGTGTCAGGACCAAGGGGATGAAAAAGTTATGCTCCAGACACGTGGCAAGTGCTGGGACCTGAACTGGTTAGGGTTTGGGGAGAGCCTTCTAGAAGAAGCCAAAGAAGCTGGTATCTGTGTGTACCTCCTCATCGAGGGAGGGGGCATGATGGGGCCGTGGGGCCCATTGCTGTGCTTTTCTGGCACCTCTCCCAGGCTAACTGTCCCTTCCAAGGGCCCTGAGCCTGCTACCTTCTACCTTCCCACCAATTTGCGATGTGCACTCTGCTCCGGGCTGGGAGATCAGATACAACCAGGGCCCTGGAGTGTTTAGATTTACAGCCCGCACAGAGCTTAAGCAGTTTTAAAGTGCGCCATCTTCCAAACCCGTCACAGTCCCTGGGGGAAGATAGCCAGGACAGGACCGCCCGTGTGACTTCATGCACATTCCTCAAGTCTTAGTTCCCTTATCTCTCAAACGGAGACAATAACAGTGCTGACTTCACAGAACTAGTCTGTGTTTTGTTTTGTTTTGCTTTAAGTAGGCTCTACCACACCCAGCGTGGAGCCCAACTCAAGGCTTGAACTTGTGGCCCTGGAATCAAGACCTGAGCTGAGCTCAAGAGTCAGATGCTTAAACTACTAAACCACCTGCTGGAGGGCGGGAGGGGACCCTATCTGACACCATTTCGTCTGGAGACACGCTAATTGCCTGTCTGGCACATTAGAACACAGCCCTGAGAGCAGGAGCGTGGTGCCATACTTGCAGTATCCCCAGGGCCTAAAATACTGCCTGGTGCGTATATGTATTCCATATTCACTGTTAAAAATGCATCAGCAACCAAGGGAAGGCCTGAGGCTGGCTCTCAGACCCCAACACAGAACATCAGACGCAGACGTCCCTGCCCGTCCCTGGTGATGCCCAGGTAGATGGTCCTACACAGTGCTAAAAGAATAGTTCCTGGTGTCGGGCAGGGGCTCGCTGACGCCACTCCTGCCCGCTGCTGGGCTGGGAAGTCCCCACAAGGCTGTGTCCGGAAGCCTGACCTCCAGATGGGGAAGCTGATGTCCACCCCCTTAAGAGAGAACAGAAGCAGGATTTCTGCCTAGATCCTGGCTCCCCTCCTCCCCCACCCAGAACCTGGTGAGATCTGGGTGGACAAAGTGGACTGGTGACAATCACCCAGCCTGGGCAAGGCCTGGGGCACCCAGCCAGGCTGGAAGGGTAGGGCAGGGAGGCCAAGGAAATGGGCTAGCTCCCCTGCACTATCAGCAGCAGGTAAACAGCACAAACTTCCGGAATCCTGGGGTCTCCAAAAGGCGCTCCTGCCACTTCAGAACAAGCCCCAGCACAGCATGCTGGGGGAGTGGCCTCTCAGCCTCCTTACCAGGGAGCTTGCTCCAAACTAAATTCCCAGTTTCCTTTCCCACCACTCACCTTGGCACTCTTACACGACATCCAGAACCTTAAATACACCAGATGTTTAAAAATCTGGGTGGCTCGGTCGGTTGAGCGTCTGACTGATTTCAGCACAGGTCATGATCTCACGGTTCGTGGAATGGAGCCCTGCACTGGGCTCTGTGTTGACAATGTGGAGCCTGCTTAGGATTCTCTTGCCCCCTCTCCCTGCCCCTCCCCTCTCACGTGCACTCTCTCTCTCTCAAATTTAATTTTTAAAAAAATCTGAGTTCCATTCACACCCTCTCTCGCTGCAACACCAAGCATCCTCTGCCCCAAACTCCTTCCTTCGAGGCCCAGTTCAACCCCACCTTTTCCGTGACGCCTCCCCACACCCTGCTGGCTGGCAGGAGGTGGACCCACACGTGTGGTCTTTGCGCCCATGACTCCTCTCTCCTACTGGATACGAGCGGCCGACACGAGCAGACCGTGTCTCCGTCACCACCGGCTCCACAAACACCGAGCAGCCTGAGAGCCAAGTCGCCACGTGCGGATGGTCTCACAGCCACGAACAAGTTGCATCCCCTGCCCGCTGGCGGTAGACAGGCACGGAGGGGGTCAGTGGCGGGCATCAGAGAGCGGAGGAGGCCCTGAGCCAGTCTGGGCAGGCCCAGCTCTGTGGTGCTCCCCTTCCAGTCAGTGTGAGCGCACGAGGGAACGCCACGGGGCCCCAGCCGCCTGGGGGGAGAGGAAACCACGGGGGCAGGTTTAGCAGCAAGTTACTCCAGAGCACTGACCTGAACCGGGAGCAACTGCGGTCTGGCCGAGGGACCCCCCCGCAGACAGCTGCTCGCCGGGGGGAGGGATCAGGGTGGAGGCTTTCCCCCCTGGGGGCGGGGGAAGCAGGCTCAGGCCCCCGGTGCTGGCGGGCCGGGCTCGGGGAGTCCCGGCTGCTCCTTCCTTCTTCTTCATGTTCTAAAGAGAGGAGACGAATGCAAGCCAATCAGCTCTGCTGGGGTCCCACTCCCACCGGGAAACCCCACGGGGAGGGCCAAGGCGGCCCCCGAGCCCCAGACATCTGTATGACCACAAAGTGGTCAAAGCTGTCCGGCACTCTGGCTGCTACGCATAGTATTCAAGGCACCACAATCCTGGAGCTCTTCCCAAATACACTTAATTCTAAGACTCAGCACTGGCTTCGTTAGTCATCGGGGACGACAAATCAAAACTGGAGCTATGCCGTCACACCCACCAGAAAGGCTAGCACGTAGGATGTCAGTATCAGGGACAGGGAACACCCAGAAGACCCGCAGGCTGCTGTGGAAGTGTAAACCGGGGACTACTACTTGGGAAGACGGTTTTGAAGACTCCACAAGGTGGAGCATGCGAACGGATGACCCAGCAACTCCCCACCAGGAAACAGGCCTCACGGGAGACGTGTCCTCACGTGCACCAGAAAACATGCACCTGCACGTCCACGGCCACACCATCTGTAACAGCTCGGAAATGGCCACCGCGCCAATGTGCACTGTTGGCTGACGGGAACACGGGGACACGCTGTTGTGATGCAATACGCCACCATGGGGACAACAGACAAGCTACGTGCAACAAAAGGAGGCTCTCACCAATGCTGCGGCGGGTAAAGGAAAAGCGGCCACACACACGGGAGCACCGAGGGTAGGATTTGTCCATAAAAGTTACAAACAAAATGTAGGGCGTTCAACGTCAGGACGTGGCTCTTCTATCCTGTGGAGGGGGCCGGAGGGCTGCTAATCTCTGCTCCTTGATTCGGGGCTAGTCTGCGTGGGTGCACTTGGTTTTCAAACCGTCACCGACTTCTACATGTATAAGGTGTGCGGTTTTCTGTAAGCGTATAATACTTCAATAAGACCTTAAAAAAATCCCCCAAACCTGAGCCCCAGCGTGAACCAGAAACCAGTGCTGGTTACAAGGAGGAAGACACCGTCCCCACCTGGTAAGGAGAGCGGCAGCTTACTCCAGTGCTAAGACCACAGCCTCGAAGCCCCCAGGGAGAGTCCAGCTGTGCTGGTCCCTTCCAGCTCTGTGACCTGGGCAAGCCTCTTAATCTCTCTAAGCCTCAATTTCCTCACCTGTAAAATGGGAGAACGTCTGCATCATGTAAGTGTCTAAGGACGCTACCTGGCACACGGCTGAGGCTCATTAAGTGCTAGTCCCCTCCCAGCAACAGAGGGGTCACAAGCCAACCAGTCCCCTGGATGTGACCGGTACTTTCTCTTAAGGGCCAGCTGGCCAACTTCAAGGGTCCCAAATCATCACCAGCATGAAGCAGAAAAGAGGAGAAAGAGACAGTGTAAGTAAAGAGGAAGAGCATTATTTTAGGGTTACAAGGTGTCTGCAAAACCATTTCCATTTGGTCCTTGGTTCCCCCAAATCACTCCAACCCCGCTCCCTCTGAGCCTTGGCCACCCAGCCCAGCACCGCCTTTTCCCGTTCTCAAAAGGAGCTAATAAGGGGACAGCCCCCAGCGCTGGGCACCTCAGGACAAAGACACGGAGTGTCAGGACACCCCCCCACTAGCAGACGCAGCCCATGACTCCCAGCATCCACCTCAATGCCTGCTGCCCAGAGCAGAAGGCTCTGGCTGCTTCTTCCAGAAAGCCTTCCTGGCTTCCCCAGGCTCCGGGCTGCGCGCCCCTCCGCTAGAGCTCTCAGCCTTGAGCACATCCCCTCCCGCCAGGGTGTAATCACAGCTCGTCTCGCCCATCTCCCTGTGACTCTGAGCTCCGTGACGCTGAGGCCTCTCGCTCACCCCCGGCACACGACCCGGCACACGGCAAGCCGCTCAACAAGTATCGGCTCGACCAATGGAACCAAACTGTGGGGGAAGAGGGAGGGGATCTGGGCCGAGCCTGGCTGCTGCCAACAAGGCCGAGGGGGGGGCACTCAACTCACCGCGATGCTGAGCTTGATGGTCTGGCCCTCTTTGAAGCCGAGGTCCAACTTGGGGCCCAGGTCGGGGTTCTGGGCTTGTTTCGCAAACTCACACTGCTGTCTCACCCACCTGGGGAGAGAACCGGAAGAAAGAGGTGAAGGTGAGACCAGGTGCCCCGCAGAAAGAGCACACGCGGGCTTGCTAGTTGGACCTGAATTCAAATCCTGACTCTGTCACATAAGTCCGTGACCTCCTCAGCAAAATGGGATGACAAGCCTGTGTGTCTTTTCTTTTTTTTTTTTGAGAGAGAGAGAGACAGAGCGTGAGCAGGGGAAGGGCAGAGAGAGAGGGAGACACTGAATCTGAAGCAGGCTCCAGGCTCTGAGCTGTCAGCACAGAGCCCGACGTGGGGCTTGAACCCACAGACTGTTGGCCACTTAACCAAAAGAGCCACGCAGGCGCCCCAACCCTGTGTGTCGTAAGCACCACTATGAAAGTTCAAGGAGCTCACATATGTGCACGGTGGTCCTGAGGCCCATCTTTAGGAAATCTGAGAACCCGGCTCCATCCTCCCCAGCGCCTGGCATGAGAACATGGGTATCCACACCCAGCGCCCAAGGACTCATACGGTGGGTGGGAAGACAAGACAGATGCCCAGGAGGGAGAGAGACACACAGGTCCCTCCACTCCCCATCCGACAGCCATCCACAGCCATGCAGGGACACCAGGTCAGGGAAGCGCCGAGGGGCCCATGTGAGTGGCTGCACTCTTGATGCGCCAGCAGCCAGAGGTGGGGCCTGCAGGTGGCAGGGGCACAGCCCTTCCTGTCCTGTTTTCTATCTTTAGAAAGGACTGCCAGGACACCTGGTGGGTGGCCTGGGATCACACCGCTGATCGCACTATGGGGGAACAGGCTCAGCAAGGCCACCTGAGCCTCGCACAGCCTCTGGCACCCCTGGCACCTGGTACAGGAAGAGGAATGGCATCCCTGAGGTGGGGCCAGCTAACCCTGGGAAAAGGAGATGATGTGAGAGCCAAAGGCAGCCTGCCCCACAGGACCGGTGAGTGCCCCCGACCCCGAGGCCCCGCCTACATGCGTGTCTGGAAACCACTCACTTGAAATGGTCCTGCAACGCAACGTTGAAGTCAAAGGCGTCGCCGCGGTCCCCGAAGCCGATTCCGATAAAGGCCCGGCGCCCTGGGGGACAGCACAGGATTGGTCCCACCTGCCAGAGGCGGAGGAAGCCTTCCTTGGCAGGGGGAGCCCCCAACACCCGCACGCACCGTTTCCATCTTCGATGCGGATGACGAAGTACCTGCTGGAGTCCGTCACGCTCTCCACGGCTGTGCCCGGAAACTGCTCCACCGGCGCCTGAGCGAAGAGGTCCCCTGGAAGCACAAGTCAGGGTGAGCCAGGAGCCCCCTTCCAGCCTAGCAGGCCTACCACTCCCCTGGGGCCTTTTCCCTGGAAGACAGACAGGCAAGCCTTACTCTGGAGTTCAAACCCAATCTGTTTCCATGGACCGGAAGACAAAGAAACATAAGCGAGGGAAGGTTAAGTCAGAGGTGGCTTAGAGGTCAGGTACGGCCCAGCTTTAATATCTGTAATGTAACTGCCAAACTTTTCAAAACCAAATTCCATGTAAAACAGTCCAGGTTTCTGGCTTCCCTTAAATCTAGAGCCGCGGCAGTGCCCGAACTCCGTTCCCGTGGGAGTGCTGGGAGAGAGCCTACCCGCCTCACCCATCCGCACTCGAGGGCCCGGGAGCAGCCAGGCCCTGGTCCGCGTCCAGCACAACCTCAGAAAGGGCCTGCTACCGGAAGCAGGACTGCAAACGGGCTGGGGAACCCCGTGCAAAGAGGGTCTGGGCACCCACAGAAGGATCCGAAGCACCTGACCCAGGACAAAGGAGCCCTGGCCTTAAAAGGAGCCCTTGTGGAATGTGTCCCTGTCCCTCTGGCTCTCCAGGCCCCAGCACAGCACACACCTCTGGGGACATTTCCGCAGGTGCCAATCTCTGCTCACATGTTCAGTACTTGACCAAGGATTTACTACTGAATGCTGGGTTGGAGGGGACTGGAATCAGTGTCCCTGAAGTCTGTAGCTTCTTGATCATTCCTCTGACCCCCCAGGTGGGCCCCCAGCATCCGGAACTCACCTGGATGCCTTCAGCCCAGAGCAGTGATTCTCCACCAAGGGTGATTTTGCTCACCTTTCCCCCAGGGGAGCTTGGCAACGTCTGGAGACATTTTTGGTGTTCACAGCTTGGGGGCTGGGGGCTGCTACTGGCATCTGGTAGACAGAGGCCAGGGACGCTGCTAAGTATCTTAAATTTGACTTAACAGCCCACTATACTCACCTGGCCTACATGTGACCAGCACTGAGGCTGAGAAAGCCTAGTGCTGCATGAGAGACAAAGAGGACCCAGTGAGCAGACGCCAAGCAAAGCGTGTCCTGGGGTGCCCCCTGCGGGGGAGGCTCAGCTCTACACAGTCGCTGTTATGCTCGCCGGTCACCCTAAAGTCAGCTCCCAAGGCTCCCAGAAAGCCGGTGTTGCCATTCCCTGGGGTGCCGCCCGGGACACGGCAGCGAGTCTCATAGCCAGCGCTCTCTGGCCTCACGCGGTGGCTGTCTTGTCAACCTCCTCTGCAGCCAGGACCCGCCAACTCCACGCTCCAGAACAAATCGATGCTTTGGGTCACCTTGCAGTTCACAAAGCAGCTGGCTAAGTCTGCACTCACTTCACATTTCCAACAACCTTGTGACATACCAGCTAACACGATCCCCATTTCACGGAGGAGGCCAAGGCCGGAGAGGTCACATGGCTCACCCAAGGTCTCACAGCTCAGACACAAGTGACACAGCTCCGAGGAGACGCAGCCCGTTGGGTCCATGACTCCTGACACTGTGTCCCGTCCCACCAAGAACAATCGCTACATGTTGGAGAAATAAGTGGTGGAAGGCTGTGGCCCCCGACCGAGCTGGCGCCGTGACCGCCCACACTCTGGGGGCTGGGCCATCTCAGGCCGAGATGCCCTCCATGGTGCCCCCAGGCACTCCTGGCACAGGGCTTCCAGATCTCCCCTAAGGGGACATCTGCCAGCCGACCCCGACACAACCGGGCCTGGCTCGTCCTCTCACAAGAGAAAAAGCTGAGCAGGACAGTTTCCGGCTTGTTCAGCTCACAGGCGAGGTCAGTCCGGGAAGTACTATCAACCAGGAAACAGAATTCCTGAGTGAGCGGCAGAGCTCACCCACCAAGGGCGGTGAGTCCTCCCCCAGCTCGTCTTCGGGGCGAACTCTGGGGTTCCCTCCTTGGGACCAATCTGCAGGCCTCCTCTCCCTGGGCTCCAAAATTTATATTTTCTTAAGGAAAAATAGGCGCTTGACAAGAATACTCCCCTTTACACCTGAAGAGAGTGGTTTCTATAATTAAAGGGTGGAGGGAATGGAGGCCTGATTTCCAGGGTCGGTTCCCATGAGCTCTGAATGGACTGGCCAGAGCCGAGCTGCCTGTCCCCTAACAGAGTGGGAGGTGCGGCACCTCAGCCCCGAGAGGACCTCCCTTGCCGTTACCTGAGGTCCTGTCCTCCAGCTTGATGTAGGCCACCTGCCCTTTTGCAGTGATCCGCAGCCGGCCACTCCATGATGGCTGGTCCAGCTGCCACTCCGCGGCCCTAAGGGGACAAAAACCATTGTGCCTCTGCTAGAGGCCTCCGCTCGTCACTCCAGCGCTGGGGACAGGAATGGGAAGGGCCCCCGAGCTGCCTGCTCTAGACCAGAGGTTGGCAAACCTCCTCTGCAAAGGGCCATGCCATCTCCGGCACAACCCCTCACGCTGCTGCTGTAGTGTGAAAGCGTCATAAATCATTTGTGAGCATGCTGGGGCTTTAAATATTTTAACTGAATGTTCTCTGCCGAGTATGACCGTATTTCAGTGCAGCTTTATGGACACTAAAAACCTGAATCTTGTCTAATTTTGTTAAGAAATGTTCTTTTTAATGTTCCCCAACGATTTAAAAATGTAAAAACCATTCTTAGCTCGTGAGACATTCAGAAACACAGTGGGTCGCAGTTTGCCGACCCCAGGTCTAGACTATAGAGACCTTCTCTGAAGTAGAACTTCCAGTTTTCTTTCTTTTTTTTGTTGAGTATATTTATTTTTGAGAGAGAGAGAGAGCAGGAGAGTGGCAGAGAGGGAGGGGGACAGGGGATCTGAAGTGGGCTCTGCACAGACAGCAGAGATACCAATGCGGGACTCGAACTCATGAACCATGAGGTCATAACCTGAGCCAAAGGCAGACGCTTAACTGACTGAGCTACCTGGGCGCCCCTCCGGTTTTCTTTCTGTAAAGGAGTAGCTACTGGCCTTGCTGGTTTTTATTTTTTAATTGTTAACATTTATTTATTATTGAGAAACAGAGAGCATGAGCAACAGAGGGGCAGAGAGAGAGACACACACACACACAGAATCGGAAGCAGGCTCCAGGCTCTGAGCTGTCAGCACAGAGCCCAACGTGGGGTTCGAACGCACAAGCGGTGAGATCATGACCTGAGCCAAAGTCAGATGCTCAACCAACTGAGCCCCCCAGGCGCCCCCGGGCCCTGCTGTTTAAGACACTGCTGGGCTGCACCGGCCAGAGTGACCACGGGGGATCACTGAGATGATCTCTGAGGAAAGGCAGGGAGGGAGCTATAATTAGGAGAAAGAGAAAAGAGAGCAACCTCCGTGTGAGAAAAGGGGGACGGGTGTTCAAGAAACAGAATCTCAAAGGCGTCCTAGGGCAGGGAGAACCCTAGGCCACCAGGGACCTATCACAATGGCTTCTAGAGGGACTTTTAAAGCGGTAACTTTACGTTTCACTTCTAAGAAGCAGTTTAGTAAAACCCCCGAATACTAAGAACCTTGGGTGTTCCCAAGAGGCTTTTCTTGGAAGCCCCTGAGCACAAGGCAGGGACTTGGGCGGCACCGTCACGTGGACACAGGTTGTCCACACAAACGCAGGCTCTCAAGTCACAAGTCAGCGGGCTCTGTTTCAGTTCCTCTTAATGGGACAATGCAGGCTTTAGAATCAAGCCGAGCAGAGCTCTGAGGGTGAGGGGCAGGGGCTGCTGGCTTCCTCTACGCCACACCAGCCGGCCCTGACACTTGGGAGACTCATGCTCTGGGGGGACCAGGAGGGTTTACAAAGCCCATCCTATCCTACTTAAGGGGATCGCAGTAGATGGCCATCCTCAGTTCGGTGTCCCTCCTCCAGTTTGATGACAGAGAGTCAATGTTTTTGGAACTGTTTCTATTGTTGATTTCATAATCTTTCTAAGTGACATCACGGATCTCATCGGCATTCAAGAAAACCCTCTGCTCTCTAGAAAGTCAGCTACGGGTCTGTGTTAACACAACTGGAGGGGAACAAGAGGCCAGAGCCGCGGACTCGCCACCATTCTCCTGCGCAGGCCATTCCTGTATTTCCAAATAACTTACACAAACACTGCCTTCAAGAGTGACCCCACCCCCGACCCAGTGGCACAAAACAGCCACAGATCAGTCGTCTGTAACAGGTACATCTTTTCTCCTTCTTCTTCTTCTTTTCATAGGTGATGCACACACAGGGTACCAAAATGTAAACCGTATAAAAAAATACTATGAAAAGAAGTCTCCTTCCAACCCCCACTGTCGTGCGTTTCCTTCCTGACGCCACAAGCACCTGTTTATCACCAGAGAAGCGCGACCGGACTCCTCCCAAGCGCCACAGACTGCCATAGACCCTGAGGTTCGCGCCAAGGGAGCTAAGCAGGGAGGGGTCCCTGGGCTTTGGCCATCCGCTTACAGCTCGGACGGGTCATTCTGGCCGGCTCTCCCTTCCTTCCCCTGGGGATTTCCGCCTGAGAGAGAACCCCTCCCCCACTTCGGGCTGTTCGATGTTCCCTTCAAGGACAGTTAGAGCTGGAAGAAAAGGTCTGTGACACCCCCACTCCCAACCACTTCTAGGGTACCCGGCAGCCCACAGGCTAGACACGGCTTTAACGCCTTTCGCGCGCCGGGACCGATCCCATGCGTCGGGCTGAGACGGCCCAAAGTCTGGGTCCCTCTCCCTGCTCTGGCCTCGAACTGGGAGAGGTCGCAGCATTGCCTCCCGTCTCTCCCCTACATCTGCAGGCGCCGTTCTCGTTTCCCAAGTGGGCGTGTCGGCCGGCGGGGAAGGGGTTAAGTCGGGGTTAGCCTGGGCGGGCGGCGAGCCCTCACCTGTAACCACGATTGGTGGCTCGCGGTGGGATGCGGTAGACGTGGACCTCCGGCTTGACACAGAGCACTGACTCGTACTCGCCCTCCTCCATCTCGACGCCCGGAGCCCGCCGGACTTCCGGCTCCTTCCCTGTCGCGGAGCCGGAAGCGGCGCGACTCTATGACCCGGGTCAGGCTAGAGCGGCGGCTTGCGGTTCTCGGCCCGTTTGTCTCCCGCGCGCCCTCTGCTGGCCACTCTGGCTCAAGACATGCGGCGGCAAGATTCTAGAGCCCGACGTGGTGAAGTCCAAGAGCCTTGGCGGGGCGGGGGGAATTCCGGCTCAGGCAAGGCCTCAAGGGCAGCGAAGACAATTTCGGTACACCCCTGCCTCAATCGGCTCTCCGGTTGTCGGGCGTCCCCATCATACACCTGGGCTGAGTTCGCTGAGATTCCAAGCTGGATCTACCTACACAGCTGTCCCTGAAGCCTCTCTCTCCCCCAACGTGTGCTTCCCTCTGCTCTTCCAGAATGTCCTTCCTTCTCCTGACTCCAGAAGATTCCCTGAGGCTACTCCTGCTTGAGAGATGCTTACCTAACCCAGCATTAAGTGGGATGGCCTGACCCCTGACCCTTACTCTAACCCACCATGTGCCTGGGACCCAGTGTGGCCTAGACTCAACAAAGAGGGAAGTTTACTAACATAAGTAATGAAAAACAATCCCCCCTTAAAAAGGAGGCGCCTGGGTAGCTCAGTGGGTTAAGCCTCTGACTCTTGATATCGGCTCACGTGGTGATCTCCCGGTTCCTGGAATCTAGCCCCAAGTAGGGCTCTGCACTGACAGCACCAAGCAGGCTTGGGATCGCTGCCTCTCCCCCACTTGCTCACTGTCTCTGTCTTTCTCAAAGTAAATAAATAAGCATTAAAAAAAAAAAAAAAAAGAAGAAGCCCCATCCTAGCTGGAATTTCTCACAGAATGTTATGGGGTACATATTGTCCAAACATAGTCAAATTCTCCATATGCCTTCTTCTCCTCTACATTCTCTCATTTCTTCCACAGTTATTTAGTAAGTGCTTACAATGTGCCGGCTCCTAGGTGGAGCACAGCTGATCCCAACTCATTGCTCCACCCCCATCTCCCCCCTCCTCCCTTTCTCTCCTTTAACTCACTCTGTACAGGTTTTTTATTATAGAATTAATCTACCTTCTTAAAAGACCTTTTTTAGGGACTCCTGGGTGGCTCAGTCAGTTGAGCATCAGACTCTTGATTTTGGCTCAGGTCATAATCTCACAGTTCATGAGATCAAGCCCCAAGCTGGGCTCTGTGCTAACAATGCAGAGGCTGATTGAGTTTCTCTGTCTCTGTTCCTCCCCAGCTCACTCACACACTGGCTCTCAAAATAAATAATTTTTTTAAAAGATTTTTTTTTATATGGGCACCTGGATGGTTCACTCGGTTGAACATCTAACTCTTGATTTCAGCTCAGGTCATGATCTCATAGTTCATGGGTTCAAGTCCTGTGTGGGACTCTGCACTGACAGCACACAGCCTGCTTGGGATTCTGTCTCCCTTTCTTTCTGTCCCTCCCCCATGCTCCCGCACTCTCTTTCTCAAAAGTGAATTAAAAAACAACAAAAACGGTATTTTTTATTGTGGTAAAATATACATACCATAAACTTTACCATTTTAACCATCTTTAAGCATGTGATTCAGTGGACTTAAGTACATACACAGTATTGCACGCAACCGTCACCACTATTTCCAGAACTTTTTCCATCATCTGAAACAGAAACTCTGTACCCATTAAGCAATAGCACCCCATTTCTTCGCTCCCCAAACCCCTGGTAGCCTCTAGTTTCCATCTCTGTGAATTTGCCTCTTGTAGATACTTCATGTAAGTGGAATCATACAGTATCACTCCTTTGTACTTGGTCTATTTCTTAGTATAATGTTTTCAAGGTTCCTTCTTGTCGTAGCATCTATGAGAATTTCATTCCGTTTGATGGTTGAATGATATTCCTCTGTGTGGATCTTCCGCATTTGGTTTATCCATTCATCTGTTGATGGATATTTGGGTTGTTTTTACCTTTCCGCTACTGTGAATGATGCTGTATGTCTGAGTCCTTGTTTTCGATTCTCTTGAGTATGTACATCTAGAGGAGGGTTTGCTGGGCCATGTGGTAATTTTTGTTCAGCTTTCTGAGGAACCACTGAACTATTTTCCTAGTGGTTCCACCACTTTATGTTCCCACCAGCAATGAGCAGGGGTTCCGATTTCCCCACATCCTTACCCATACTTATTTTTCACTTACTTTGATCACAGCCGTTCTGGTGGGGATGAAGTTAATTTCTCTTTATGTGAATGGATTTAACCTCTAATTTCAACTTTGCTCATGACCCTGATTCTCCCCAACAATGAAATTGAGAAATGACCTAGAGAATGAGATTTTTTCTTCCTATTTCTTTAATCCTGTCATCTTACTTAAGTCCTGGAGTGGCAAAGTGAGACCTTCCCTTCAAAGGTGGAGAGGTGGAGGGGGGAGAGACCGAGAGGGGCAGGGAGGGTGCGCTCGCACACTGACAATCTTACCCCTTCACGGTCTCACCAGGTGGTTTATATGACTGCTCGCCCACCAGACCAAGAGCCCCTTGAATGAAGGACCCTGTCCCTGTCACCTGCGGACCCTGTATTCACACTCTGACTCCTTGCATCAATATGTACTGAACCACACAGGAATCCAAGGAGTCAAGCACCCGGACTTGTTGGGTTAGAGAATGTCCGGCTGGGAAAGCATTTAGGACCAGCTCTCAAGAGCTGAACTCTGGGGTGGTGTCCGTAATCAGCACTGAGCTCCATCACTTCCGCTCTGGAAGCCAGGCAGCATGAAGGGAGCCCATGGTGACTGGCTTCACCACGTGGCCGCCACAGGTAGGAAGCCTTCCTCTCATGAACCTCGAAAGGAAGTATCACTCCATGCCAGGGGGCAGCCAGACCTTACAATGTGTTCAGAACACGTGCAGTTCAGTTCCGTCTAACAAAGACAGGAACTGACAGCTACCCTGTGCCGGGTGCTGGGTGCTGGGGCCACAGAGATGAAGCCAGCCAGCTCTTGCCTTCATCGAGCTCACTGACCAGAAGAGGCAGAGAGAAAAAGAGTCATTTCTAATGTACAGTGGGAAGTACAGCCAGGATGGAGGAATTCACAGGGGCACTGGGCACCGAGAGAAGAGGGACCCAACTCAGACTTGGGAAGTCAGGGAAGGCTCTCTGGAAGACGTCATGTGGACATGAAAATCCCCATGCAGTCAGCAGGGCAAGGACTGCTCTCTCCATGGTGTGATGGAGTCCACTGAACAGTGACAAGCCCAGGGAAACCACACGGTCCTTGAGTTGGAAGAAGCCAAGCAGTCCCTTGCCGTATTGTCAAATCCCAGCCCCATAGCTGGACGTTCTTGAAATGCCTTCCCACATCTCTGTAATTGGACTTATCATCTACTCCCGGGTTAATTACATTATTTACCAAACATTCAATTCAACCCAACAAGCAAAGTATATGTAAGCTCAGATGGAGCCCATCCCAAGCATGAGGAAGTGAGCAGGAAAGCAAAATCTTGCTGATTCATCCAGATGCTTTCTGGTAGGTCCAGGGGCGGGGTGAGGGTTTGATGTGGCTAGCTGTTCTTGGCAGCCTCTTGAAATATATATCATAGGTCACTTATCATCTTTCTCTGCTGTATCTTTCTTCCATCATAGACATTTCTAAGAGAAATTTCCCTCACTTCTTAGCTGGGGAAGCCACTTATAAAAGGGCACTCAGTAACAAAACAATCCTGAAAAAGAACAAAGTTGGAGAAGTCACACTTCCTGGTTTCAAGACTTAACACAAAGCTACAGTGATCAAGACAGTAGAGTACTGAAATAAGGAGGCATGTATAGATCAGTGGAATAGAACTGAGAATCCAGAAATAACCCCTCACATTTACGGTCAGTTGACTTTCTAGAAGTGTGCCAAAACAATGCAATAGAGAAACAATAGTCTTTTCAACAAATGGTGCTTAGATAGCCACATGCAGAGGAATAAGTTCGATCCCCACCTCACACCATATATGAAATGAATTAAAAATAGATCCTAGGCCTCAGTGTAAGAGCTAAAAGTACACAGCTTTTAGAAGAAAACATAGACCTACATCTTCATGACCTTGAATTTGTGTTCTAATAAAAGAGAATCTAATGGATTCTTAGAAATGACACTAAAAACACAAGCAACAAAATAAAAATTAAATAGGGGCAGCTGGATGGCTCCATTGGTTAAACGTCAGACTCTTGACTTTAGCTCTGATCTCAAGCCTGAGATCAAGCCCTGCATCAGGCTCTACACTGAGCATGGAGCCTGTTTGGGATTCTCTCTCTTCTCTCTCTCTCTCTCTCTCTCTCTCTCTCCCTCTCTCTCTCTCCCTCTCTCTCTCTCTCTCTCCCTCCCTCTCTCTCTCTCTCTCTCTCCCCCTCTCTCTCTGTCTCTCTCTCTCTCTCCCTTTGCCCTTCTACCCTGCTCATGATCTCTCTCTCGCTCAAAATAAATCCATAAACATTTTCTTTAAAAAATAAAAAATAGATAAATAAGATTTGAATAAAATTTAAAACTTTTTTGCTTCAAAGGATAAGTAAAAATACAATGTACATCATGAGAGAATAATCTTGCAAATTATATATCTGACAAGGTGCTTGCATCTAGAATATATAAAGAACTCTTACTGTTCAATAGTAAAAAGACAAATAACCCAAGTTATACATGAATAATGGACTCTAGTAGACATTTTCCCCAAGAAGGTATACGAATACCCAATAAGCACATGGAAAGATGCCCACCACGGGGCACCTGGCTGGCTCAGTCAGAAAAGCATGCCACCCTTGATCTCAAGGTTGTGAGTTTGAGCTCCACATCGAGCTTAGAGATTACTTAAAAATAAAATCTTTTAGGGGCGCCTGCATGGCTCAGTTGGTTAAGCATCTGACTTTGGCTCAGGTCATGATCTCACGGTGTGTGAATTCAAGCCCCACGTCGGGCTCTGGAGCCAGCTTCCGATTCTGTGTCTCCCCCTCTCTCCACCCCTCCCTGCTCGCACTGTCTCTCCTTCTCTTTCTCTCCCCCCAAAAAATAACTTTAAAAAGTAAACCGATAAATGGAAAGAAAGAAAGAAAGGCCTCCACTTCATTAGTGATCTGGGAAACGCAAACCAAAACCACAGTGAGATTCCACTTCATACCCACACCCACTAGGATGGCTAGAATTTAAAAAGGCAGATAATAACCAGCGTTCATCAGGATATAGAAAGGCCCTGCACTGCAGTTGGGACTAAAATGATGCCTCCCCCTGGGAAAACCATCTGGCGATTACCCAAGAAACTAAACATCGAGTTAGCGTGTAACCCAGCAATTACTTTCCTAGCTGTATATTCAAGAGAAATGAAAACGTGTATTTGCACAAAGATGGGTACACGAATGTTTGTAGCAGCCTTCCTCATAACAGCCAAAAAATAGAAACACACAAATGTTCGTTAACTGAATAATCAATATACAAAATACAGTGTGCTGGCCACAAAAGGGAATGAATCTTAACATTTTCCCATGTGAAAGAAGCCAGTCACCAAGGACCATGTATGGTATGAGTCGCTTTATACGAAATGTCCAGAACAGGCATATGTGCAAGACAGCAGGTGGATCAGTGGCTGCCTAGGGCTGGGATGGGGTGTGAGGACTGAGGTGATGGCTAAGGAGCTTGGGGTTTCTTTCCAGGGCGATAAAGTTGTTCCAATATTGGGGTGATCGTCAGACAATTCTGTGAATATATTACAAGCCATTGAGTTACACACTTTATTTTTTAAATTTATTTATTTATTTTGAGAGCAAGAAGGAGACAGAGAATCCCAAGCAGGCTTTGCACTGTCAGCACAGAGCCCAATGTGGGGCTCGAACTCGTGAACCATGAGATCATGACCTGAGCCGAAATCAAGAGTCGAACGCTTAACCGGCTGAGTCACCCAGGCACCCTTGAATTGTACAGTTTAAATGGGAGAACTGTGGGGCCCTGGGGTGGCTCAGTCTGTTGAGCGTGTGACTCAATACTGGCTCAGGTCATGATCTCACAGCTGTGGGATCAAGCCCCACATTGGGCTCTGTGCTGAGTGTGGAGCCTGCTTGGGATTCTCTCTCTCTCTCTCTCTGCCCCTCCCCACCTTGTTTGCTCTCTCTCTTTCTCAAAAATTAAATCAATAAAAAATGTAAAAACTAGTTAATTAATAATTAATGGGATGTGAATGAAATCTCCACAAAGCCCAGGACAAAAAGAGAAGGCGCCAAGTGCTCTGAAAGGAGATCATCATCCGTGTGCGCCACCCACCCTGCTCAGTTTTGTCCGCAGATTCCATGTCCTTCTGCTAGGGTTGGGGGACGTCCTTTCGTTCAGATTCTCACAGTTTGTAAGTTCCAGATGGGGACGGAGAGGGGCCTGGGTCCCCTCTGGAGCCTCCGCTCCCTTAACATTCCAGCGTGTGGAATACTGGGGCCTGAGGATTCTGAGGCGTGACAGGGGAATAATGGGGGCGTGTCGGGGGGGTCTGGAGGGCGGTCCTCCAGATGGGTCACCCACCCCTGGCACAGGGATGCCCGGAGGAAAGGGAGAAGCACAGGGGGTCCTCATGGGACAGAGACAGGAGAAGCAAGCAACTTTCAAGGGAGAGGGAGGGACTTGGTGACAGCGCTGACCTTCCTGTACCAAGTGAGACACTAGACCCTTGGGGAGACAGACCCTGCGCCTGGGGTGGGCACCCCACGGGACAGAGGTCTCATCTGCAATGTAGGGGCGCCGGCCTAGCTGCGGGAAGGATCGGAGTGTGGGTAGGGGTGGGAGGAAAGGAGGTGAGAGCGGGGATTGGGGGCCGAGGGTGTCAGGGGCACCTGCTCTGTGCTCCACCTGCCACCCCCCTCCCCACTTGGGGTGAACTGTGAGAGCCTTCAGAACAGCCAGTGTAGCCTCAGGCCCTGGTGCTGTGTGCCCAGCTCGGGCGCATGTCCCTTAGACAGCTGCTGGTTGTGTAGGCAAAGGAATGAGCAGCTCGGGCTTCTTTGGATGCAAGATAATATGGTGAGACATGCAGTCCTGGGAGCCGCACAGGCCTGGGTCTGAACCCAGATCTCCTGCAGACTGGCTGTGTGGTATTGGACAAGACGCTGGGCTCCTCGGAGCCTCAGGACTGAAGCGAGTGATCTCACAGAGTGGGGAGGAGAATACGGGAATACAGCTTGCAAAGGCCCCCCAGCAAACAGAAGGTTCCGGGGTCTGTTGGCCGGCCCACCGTGATTTAAAATGAAGACCATCAAGATCTTCAAGGTCCCAGGGTCATTCTGAGGGGTGGGATTTACCCCTAGAAACTCATTAACAGTGAAAAGGGGTTTTGATGCACCCATAGACATAGTGTTCGTGTCGCCTGAGAGGAATCCAGAGCTGGAGGTAGGGCTGAGGGGGCTGGAAGCCTGGAGAAGAGGTGGGAGGTTGAAGAATGGCTGGGGGGGCGGGTGTTGGAGAGACAGAGAAGTGGGGTGTGGGCGCAGAGGCCAGGGGTCTGTGTTGGGCCTGGTGATACAACCTAAGAGGTTGAATGGGGGAGGCAGGAGAGACACCAAGAAAGGCTTTAGAAAGGGATGGGTCCAGTGCGGGGTGCAGGATGCTTTCGTGAACCACCTGTTGCTATTGGAGACCTTGGGGCTCCCAACCTTGTTCCTTGACCTCCAGAAGAACTTGGGGTTTTGATCTATAACAACTGTGACATTCTGGGGCATTCTTTACAATGCATATTTAGGAGGTGCCTGGTGGCTGACTTGGGCTCAGGTCATGATCTTAGAGTCTGTGAGCTCGAACCCCACAGCAGGCTCTGTGCTGGCATCTCAGAGCCTGGAGTCTGCTTCGGGTTCTCTCTCTCTCTCTCTCTCTCTCTCTCTGCCTCTCCCTTACTTGCATTCTGTCTCTATCTCTCAAAAATGAATAAACATTAAATTTTTAAAAATGCATATTTCATATGCATATTCAAGGCTCTGAGAAGTCCTGCAGCACAGAGCCTGTTCTAATTATTTATTGTTTTTTAACTTTTTTGGTTAACATTTATTATTATTAAGAAACAGAGAGAGACCGAGCATGAGCATGGGAGGGGCAGAGAGAGAGGGACCCACAGAATCTGAAGCAGTCTCCAGGCTCTGAGCTGTCAGCACAGAGCCCGATGCAGGGCTTGAACCCACGAACCATGAGATCATGACCTGAGCCAAAGACGTTTGCTCAACCGACTGAGCCACCCAGGTGCCCTGAGCCTGTTGTATTTTAACTCAGCACTTTACAAATGTATTTGGCCTCAGAGCTCTTTTGTGTGTGAGTGTGTGTGTGTGTGTGTGTGTGTGTGTGTGTGTGTGTGGTGTACCTCATGGGACCAACATTATTAGGATCAAAGAGCCCCATTAGGAAATGCTGGGGGTAGGAGAAAGTGCATGTGTTTGGGGACCCAACAGGCCCCGGTTTACTTCCTGCTCTGTGGCCTAGCTGGCATTGGACCCGGGGCGAGTGCCCTTGCTCCTCTGAGTCACTGTGAGAATTAGGAAGACCATGTGGGTAGACCGCAGGTGGCGAGCTCTCCGCTTCGGCCGCCTGCCCCTGTGGTGGGGGCCGGGTTCTGACTTTTCCCTTGAGCAGGGCTCTCTGTGTTACAGGGTCTGTGTGGGCTGCTGAAGAGGTGCTCAGGTACTGGGCTTGGCGGAACTCTGATTGGAGTTCCCCTGTGGGACCACAGAAACGGATGCCCCTCACCTGGTATCTTCATTGGCTGTGGCACAATGGACAACAGAAATGCCCAGATGCACGTGGAGGGAAGGATCAAGGCTCCAGGGGCCCAGCCAAGTGCTGGCATGAGCACCACCAGCAAGAGGCCTGGTGTTGAGCCCACCATATCAGGAGCCAGCCAGGTAGGGCCCTGCACCTCATGTTCTGACCCTGCTCTTCCCAACAGGTGCCTTTCCCCTCCCCTGCCCAGGCTTCCTCTCCAACTGCTTTAATTAAGATTCAATTACAAGTGACACAAAACCCAATTTGAAATGGATTAGACAGGAGTGAGAACACATCAGCTTGGGTTAATGACAAATCTGCCAGTACACTTCAGGTATGGCTGGATCAAGGTGCTAACTGAGTGTCTGTTGGCTCTGCCTTCCAATGTGACACTCCCAGGCAGGCTCTCCCTGCAAGATGGCAAGGTTTGCCCTGGCCCCTTTGGCTTAAAATCTTCTCATCTTACATCCTCTGGCATAGGCTCCCCAACAGGAAGAGAGCCTTTTTGCAAGAGTTGAAGGAAGTCTCTGTCGGGTCACATGCTCATCCCTGAATTAGTCACCATGGCAGAGTGTCCTGGATCTCTTGGTATAATGGATCCAGAGGTGGTACTTGGTTCCACTGAACCCCATGGGCTGAATGGGGTTCCCTCTCTCTCTCTCTCTCTCTCTCTCTCTCTCTCTCTCACACACACACACACACACACACACACACACACTGCTAGCTTTTTTTTTTTTTTTACCAGGATAGATGCTGGGTGGGCAGAACCAGAATTCCTACTTATCTCCTATGTGCCCCCTGACGGCTGCTCAAGGCTTCCATCCACGACCCACCTCCCCAGCGCCCAACCTGCATTCTAAGCTTCTATCATCCTTCTCAGTCTCTTTCCATCCATTCTTTTACGTGCCAAGTGGCATGAACGGAAGAGCACAGACAAAGCCCTCCCTCCTGTCTAGTTTCCCCAGAGCCAAAAATGTCACCATAAAAAAAAAGTCAACATTCCCTTGGGTAAAGTATTACCCTCTCCCTGTAGCTTCTGTTATAAGTCATGGCTTCCCCTGGGGGCGGGGAGAGCACCTGAAGGCCGGGGGGCCAGCCTTAGGAGGAGGCAGGACAGGCCTTCAGGGCTTCCTTCACCTCTACCCCTGATTTATTTTTTCAACAAGCAAAGTCATGGCTCCCAGTTATGTAACCAGCCACATGACCTTGGGCAGGCCATGGCTCCCCTCTGAGCCCCACTGCCTGTGTGTCACAGTGAGGACCGAGTGGGTTCGATCCCTGGGGGCACAGGTCCTGCCTCCCAGGGTAGGTGCCCTCCGTGTTGGCTCTTGTCACCACGCTGCAGTAGAACAACTGTCATCGATTGATTGAGGCAGGTCGCCTGGAGTTTGCTGTCTCAGGTGAGACTCGGAGCTGGCACCAGTCGCTGGCTCAGCTATAGACCAAGATGGACATCAAAATCCGGTTCCAGAGCCTGATCTGTGATGTAGCGGAAATTGTGGAAGTCTCTCACAGATCTTCTGAGAGCCGAGGTGTCCCCCAGGGGGCTCTGACAGGCTGTCCTCGGGGGTTCCCCCTGGCTCAGGTGCTACCTAGGACTCCAGGTTCCTTCTAGAGCCCTTAGCCCTGCTGGGATGGGAGAAGTCTCAGCCTAGCCACTCCCTCCAGCCCCGCTGTCTCCTCCCGCTCTCCCGCTCCTCCGCCCCCTCTCCTGCCCCTCTCCCCCCTCGCCTCTCCAGCGTCTTCCCCAGTCAGGCACAGGACGTCCCTGTCCCTGAGCCCTGGACCTGAGCCCTGGACGATGTCCAGGGAGAGGGAGGAGCCCTCCAAAACGGTACTTATGGCCAACCCTGAGGCTGGCACATGGGCATCTCTGTTCCAGGTTGCGTTTCCAGATGCTGCAGGGATGGGCAGTGGGAAGCAGCCCTCATCAGCCCCAGGGGGGCCAGAGAAGGGACCAGAACACAGGGAAGCCTCAGAGGAAGGGCCTCGGGAGCTCAGGACCCAGGAGCAGAGGCATCCGGAACGACCAGGGTGAGCTGGGGACTTCTTCAGGAAGGTCCAGGTGGGGCGCCTGGGTGTCTCAGTCAGTTAAGCATCCGACTTTGGCTAAGATTGTGATCTCACAGTTTGTGAGTTCGAGCCCCATATCGCATTCTGTGCTGACAGCTCAGAGCCTGGAGCCTGCTTCAGATTCTACCTCTCTCTCTGCCTCTCCTCAGCTCATGTTCTGTCTCTCAATAATAAATAAATGTTTAAAAAATATTAAAAAAAAAAAAAGGCCCAGGAGAGAACTCTGTGAGCCGCCTGGGGGACAGGCAGGAGGCGGGGCTCCCAGCCTATGGCAGATGCGCCCTTAACCTTCTCTCTCAAGGGGCACAAATCCCGCTATATGATCGCTTCCTGAACCTTCCATCTGCACTGGCTGCTAGACCCACAGGACCACAAGCTTCTTTCATGTGTCCTGCTCAGCCTCAAATCCCTCATGCCTGGGCCTGTGCCTGGCACCTAGCAGGTGTCCAATACACAGGTATTCACTGAATTAACAGAAGAATGAACATAAGAGAGGCCGAGACTCGGAAACTCGCATTTCCATGGCATTATTGTTACTATTTTCTAAATATTGTATTTTAACTTGTCTACGTTAAGAATCTTACATATTAAGGATTTTGTTTTTAAGGAATTTCTGCTCCCAACATAGAGCTCAAACACAGAACCCTGAGATCAAGAGTCACGTGCTCCATGGACCGAGCCAGCCAGGTGCCCCAGAGTGTAATCTTTTTTAAAAAGAGAAAATTAAGGGGCGCTTGGGTGGCCCAGTCGGTTTAGTATCTGACTTCGGCTCAGGTCATGATCGCGCAGTCCGTGGGTTTGAGCCCTGCGTCGGGCTCTATGCTGGCAGCTCAGAGCCTGGAGCCTGCTTCTGATTCTATGTCTCCCTCTCTCTCTGTCCCTCCTTGCTCACACTCTGTCTGTCTCTCTCTCAAAAATAAATAAAAACATTAAACATTTTTTAATTAATAAAAGAAAATTGAGAGAGAAACAGACAGAAGCCAAAAGGGAAAGATTTGGGAAATAGAAATAGTTCAGACGAGTCAGCTTATCGTTTTCATTTCCTTATAACCAAAAGCCTCTGAATAATCTCTTCTACATGGAAAGCTGGGGGAATGAATCAAGGCTAGGTCAGGCCCTCCTTCCCCCGAGATGGGAACCGCACACCACACTGGTAGAAATAGAAACCATTTCAACACATCTGCTCAACAACTTAACCATTTGTTTAAATGGCCTTAAAAATACCTTTACCTTCATCCATTTCAGAAATACACCCTAAGGAAATAATTGGAGATGCAGGCAAAGTTTTATGCAAGCTTTTTCTCTGCCACGTCATTTTATTTACTTATTTTATTTTTAAAAAATTTTTGAAGTTTATCTCTGAGAGAGAGACAGAGTGCAAGTGGAGGAGGGGCAGAGAGAGAGAGAGAGAGAGGGAGACACAGAATCCGAATCAGGCTCCAGGCTCTGAACTGTCAGCACAGAGCCTGATGCGGGGCTCGAACCCACAAACTGTGAGATCATGACCTGAGCCAAAGTCAGATGCTTAACTGACTGAGCCATCCAGGTGCCCCTCTGCCATGTCATTTTAAATAACTGAAAATCTGGAAATGCCAGTATGCCCTAAATATCCACTACAGAGGAATGGTCAAGTATGCTTATCTATAAAATACGGAATTTTCTACTTCACTTAAAAGGCATGTTTATGAAAGACGTTTTGGCATGGAAAAAAATTAGGTTAAAACAGTAATTGAAAAAAGATTACAAAACTGTATGTACAATATAATTGTAACTGTGTACAATTAAGCAAATGTTTGAAGACAGTAAGGAACTAAATCTCGTGATAAATACACGTGGGCATTTATAGAAAGAAACTTGGGGGAAATACTCAGAACATGAAAGTGAGATCAGACCGGCACAGACTGAAATCCTGAGCTGTCTCCTTCAGCTTTATGAGTCTGGACTCAAGCCTTCAAGTCCCTCAACCTCTGTTCTCTCTGATTTTTTGTTTTTTCTTTCTTTGTTTTTTTTTTTTTTAAGATTCTTTTATTTGTAAGTAACCTCTACATCCAGTGTGGGGCTCAAACTCACAACCCTGACATCAAGAGTCACGTCCTCCACCGACTGAGCCAGCCAGGAGCCCCTGATTTTTCTTTTTCTTCTAAACAACAATAACAATAATAAAATCCTAACTTCCCTAAACATTAATGTCATAGCATCTGGGATTTGGGGAACTCATGTCAGTCCTCCATTCATTTTCTCCAGCATTAAGTAGGCACCGATGGTGTGCCTAGTCCTGCACAGGGTGGGGGATGGGGGTGGGGGTGGGGGCTGGGAAATACAAAGGAGTCTAAAAAATGATCCAGGAGCTGGGGTGTCGCTCTGTTGTTCTCCCCAGGAAAAAGCAGCCGACTCCGGCACCCCAACAAGGGCCCGGATTGCCGCAAGGAGGCCATGATCAGACCACGCCAGGAAGTGAGCTGGCGGTGCTGCCTTCCAGGGTCCCCGCAGTGCAGGAAGGGCGGCAGCAACAGGGCTCGGGGAAGGAGACCGAGGACCAGCAGGGGAGACGGCAGAACCCGGGGACCATGGAGGGTCAGGTCCCTGAGAGCCACCAGGTAATGTCCATGGAGACGTGGCAGGAATGACTGCCCCACAGCGGAGACGAAGGAGCCTCCTGGGGCCCCTCATTCTGTGTCTGCTTCTCTCTGTGCCCCTGGCCATGTCAAGTGCCCAGTCTGTGTGGGTCACTGGGAGATTCTGGATACTCTTGATTGCCCCCAACAAGCCTTTACAGCCTGTTTCCCCACAGGACGTCCATGGGTGGGGGGGGGGGAGGGCTTGGGGGTTATGGGTACAATAAAAATAGGCAGGTGCTGGATTTAACCAAGTTCAAATATCATATCAATTATGCTAGGATATCCTAGAAGCCGCTTCTTAGCTGATGAGCTTCTGTAAGGCCTCGCCGGTGATGGTTAATGCATGGTGCCATTTTTGAGCTCATTTTACTTATTGTCATTTTAAGAGTATTTTCTTAAAGCTTCAGTGAAGTATAATGGACACACGCACGTACTTCCAACGTACAGTTCGATGTTTTGGACGTAGGTATGCACCCATAAACGCAGCACCACAATCAACAAAGCAAACATGGGGCGCCTGGGTGGCTCAGTCGGTTGAGTGTCCGACTTCAGCTCAGGTTATGGTCTCGCGGTTTGTGAGTTCAAGCCCTGCGACGGGCTCTGTGCTGACAGCTCAGAGCCTGGAGCCTGCTTCAGATTCTGTGTCTCTACCTCTCTCTCCCCCTCCCCAGCTCATCCTCTCTTAATAATAAATAAACATTAAAAGAAAGCAAACATAATCTGTCTCCCCCCACTAAAATTTCCCCAGGCCCCTAGAATTCCTTCCCGGCCCCCCCACCCCATCCCCAGGCCACCACTCATCTGTTTCCTTCTCTTCTATGGGTTTGTTTGTATTTCCTCGAATTTTAGGTAAACGGAAGTGTACGGCGTACATTCTTTTCACCCGTCTTCTTTCACCCGGCCTGATTATGTTGAAGTTCGGCCATGCTGTTGAAGTAGCAGCACTGCATTCTTTCTGTTCCTGAGCGAAATTCCATTGTATGCCCGTCTCTCCGTGTCATCCCTTCGCTTAGCGATGGACATTTGGTTTGTTCTCCCTTTTTGACTATGACAAATAAAACTTCTCCGAACATTCGTGTTTGCGTGAACAAAGGCTTTCATTTCTCTTGAGCAAAGAAGCAGCTAGGACTAGAGTGGATCGTATGGTGGGCATATGTTGAGCTTATTAAGAACCTGCCAAACTTTTCTCCGAAGTGACCTTGGGCTAAGCCAAGATGTCCCCACCAGACGTATTGGAATACCAGCCGCCCCACATCCTGCCCTAAACTTGGTAGAACCAGTCTTTTCATTTTAAGTGTTCTGACAGGTGCCTCTTCAATGCTCATGGCGGCCTTAATTTGCATTTTCCTAATGACTAATGAGGTTGAGCATTTTTAAATGCCCTTCTAGGCCTTCTGTAGATCTTCTTTGGAGAAATGTCTATTCAAATTCTTTGCCTGTTGTTTTCAGTGGATCAGTCATTTTTATGTTGAGTTGTAGGAGTTCTTTATATATGATGGATACTAAACTCTTATGACATATATGATTTACACACTTTCTTCTTCCATTTTGTGGATTGTCCTTTCACTTACTGCCTTTGAAAAAAACCAGGTTGGAGGTGCCTGAGTGGCTCAGTCGGTTGAGTGTTCGACTTCAGTTCGGGTCATGATCTCACAGTTCGTGAGTTCGAGCCTTGCGTCGGGCTCTGTGCTGACAGCTCGGAGCCTGGATCCTGCTTTGGATTCTGTGTCTCCCTCTCTGCCCCCGCCCCCACTCCTCACACTCTGTCTCTCTTTTCAAAAATAAACAAACATTAAAAATTTAAAAAAAAAAAGCAGGTTGCCAGGCTGTTTGTTTTCTTCTGATTGAGTTTGGAGAGTTCTTATATATTCTGAATACACTCCTTTCTCAGATGTGTGATCGGGGAGTGTTTTTTTCCCAGTCTGTGTCTTGTCTATTCCATTCTCTTAACAGTGACTTTCAAAGAACAGAAGTTCTGAATTTTGATAAAGCCGAATTTATTAATATTTTCTTTAGGGCTCAATTTTTTGGTGTTATTTCTTAGACATCTTGGCTTAACCGAAGGTCACATCAGATGTTCTCTTACGTTTTCTTCAAGATTTTTAATTTTAGGCTGAACATTTACATTTAGGATCCATCTTTTTTTTTTAATGTGTATTTTTGAGAGACAGAGTGGGAGAGAGGGAGACGCAGAATCCGTAGCGGGATCCAGGCTCTGAGCCATCAGCACAGAGCCTGACATGGGACTCGATCTCACGGAGTGTGAGATCATGACCTGAGCAGGAGGTCAGCACTCAACCGACTGAGCCACCCAGGCGCCCCTAGGATCCATCTTGAGTTAACCCTTGCACGCGCATGTGTGTTGGGTGGCGGTTCGATTCTTTGCCTGTGGCCATCCATCCACCCCAGCACCATTTGCTGAAGACGCTCCTTTCCATACTGACTGCACCTTGGTTGTAAGTCAGGTGAGCATGCATGTGTAAGCCTATTTCTGAACTCTCTTTGTTCCATTCATCTGTCTATCCTTATTCCGGTCCCACACCGTCTTGATCATAAGTCCCTTTATAATAAGTCCTGAAATCAGCTGACACAAAGCTCCTTTTTTAGGGACCACCATGTGGGATTCTTGTGCTTTGAATTCTCCTTGGGAAATCACCTTTATTTATGTTTTTTATTTATTTTTGAGAGACAGAGAAAGACAGCGTGAGCAGGGGAGGGTCAGAGAGAGAGGGAGATACAAAATGTAAAGCAGGCTCCAGGTGCTGAGCTAGCTGTCAGCACAGAACCCGACGCAGAGCCTGAACCCACGAACCATGAGATCATGACCTGAGCCAAAGCCAGACGCCCAATCGACTGAGCCACCCAGGCGCCCCTGGAAATCCCCTTTAAAGGGAACTGCCTCACTTCCTCCAAGGTCCCCTTCTATGTCTATGACTTTGCATAGACGATGACTCCTACGGGCCTCGGCGTCTTCATCCCTGCAAACGAGAATCTGTGCTACCTTCCAGGGGTGCAGGGAGCGCTCTGTGGGAGGATGTTTGCAGTGCCTGGATCAGAGGGAGCCTGTGATAACGGCGAGTGTGGAGGTTCACCTGGGAGCCAGGACGGGGCTCCTCATTTTGGCATCCTTGTCCTTGGCAGGGCCCGGAGTGTCAGCCTCCCCAGGGTCGCCAGGCAGCTAACGGGGCAGACACAGCACAGCCAGCGAAGGCTTCTTGCGCCTCGGACAGCTGTGGGCAGCAGCGGAGAGACAAGCCCTCCAAGGAGGTGGACACCCCACATGTCAGGCCACAGGGGGCTCTGCCACAGCCTGGCCCGTGGAGACATGAGGACAGTTCTCAGGGGGCAGGGCCGCTAATGCCCATGGCAAGTCTGGAGGAAAAGACGGCCAGCTCCTTCCCACGATCCACGCCCGGACTTGACCCACCCAAAGGAAGGTAAGCTGTCCTCCGCTGCCATCCCCCACCCCACGCCCTGACCCACCAAGGTCATGCTTCTGGTAAGTTACAGGTGAGGTGAATTCTAGTCCTGACTGCTCCTGACCTGATGCAGGACCTCGGGCAAGTCATGCCCCTCTGGGCCTCAGTTTCCCCATCTGGATGATAGCCCTAACACCAGAATTCTTTGTTCCGCAAACCTGTACTTCAAGGGCCTTGTCCTCACATACATGGGGATGTGAGGGAATGCGAGGCCCCCCTGAGATTAGAAGGCCGGAGGGATGCAGGGATCGGGCTGGGCTGTGGACCTGAGTGTCCTGGGGGCTGAGGGAAGGTCAGAGCAAAGGACAAGTCTTGTGCTGAGCCCCTCTGCCACCCGGGGGTCTCTCCCTTATTTAGGGTCAAGGGTGTGGAGATCCAGCCAGCACCAGGGCCTGTTCCTCCACCAGTAAGTAGAGCCGGCGTGGGGGGTGGGGGGGCCCAGGTGGGCAGGAAGAGGAAGGAGGGACTGTGATAGTATTTGGAGTCCAACTGGGGAAGGTGCAAGTGTGAGTGTGCACGTGGATGGGCACACATGCGTGTGTGTTTGCACATGTGCATGTGTGTGCGTCTTGGGGGGTGGGGGTGGGTCATAGGATGCCCTTGTCCTCTGGAGCTTGGAAAGAGGAGCAGAACCCTGGGCTGGTAGCTGGAGGGGTTTGTCAGGGGGAGATTTTCTTTAGAAGGAAGATAACGTTGCATGTTTATGCTGATGAGCAAAGTAGAGCTGATGCTTTAGGGACAGAGTGCGTGGCAAGAGCCGCATCTCCTTTGGGAGAAAGGACCGGGCAGGCGTCTGTGCGACATAGCGTGGTGGCTGGAGGTGGGCTGGGGACGGCCCATTCCTGTACCGGGAGGGACAGGTGCAGGGGGTGGCTGGACCGGCCAGATGAATGAGTGGCCATTTTTTAAAAATATTTATTTTATTTTTGAGAGACAGACAGACAGAGTGTGAGTGGGGAGGGGGAGACAGAACCCAAAGCAGACTCCAGGCTCTGAGCTGTCTGCACAGAGCCTGATGTGGGGCTCAAACCCAAGGACAGTGAGATCATGACCTGAGCTGGAGTCAGACATCCAACTGACTGAGCCACCCAGGCGCCCGTGAGTGGCCATTTCTTAGGCGCCCAGCACGCCTTGTCGCTGGGCAGTCGTGGATGAAAGAGGCAGACAAGGTCCTGCTGCCCTGGAGAACCAGTGACAGGAGAGGCTGTGTGGGACAGTCTGGCTGGCTGGAGGCCTCCCGGACCCCCTCTCGTGTCCTGTCCCCAGGAGGTGAGGGGCTCTGGAGAGAGGAGGGACCTGGTCTTGGTGCAGAAGCAGCCTCAGGAGCCCATGGCGGCCGCAGGGGCTCCGAACCTCGGGAGCCTCCGGCAAGGCTTCATGCAGTGCCTGCTGGAGGTGGAGGAGGAAGAGGCCATGCATCGGAGGGCAACAGCCAAGGCCCAGGCCCTGCCAAGCCGGAAGTCCCCCAGGACCCTGACCCCCGTGCCCACCTCAGCCTTGAGCCTGCTTCTGACGCTGCCTCAGACCCCGGCATTGGCCCCTGCGGTGGCCCCATCCTGGACCCGGTCGCTGGCCCCCAGGTCAGTCCCCACCCCTGGGGGAGCCCCGCTCCCAGGGCCTGCGGCTGCACTGCCGGCCCCCATGCTGGACACAGGCTGGAGAAGGGCAGAACCCCTGCGCCTGAGTGGAGAGAGGAGCCTGAGCAGCGCTAAGGCATGGTAGGAGCCACCCCGAAAAGGGCGCCCAAGGTCACAGCCTGTGTCCCAGGGCCCTTGGCCCCTCTCTTCCAGACTCTTGTCCCTGTCACCGCACCTGTTCCTCCTGCTCCTATGTCCTCTCTCCGTTTCCTCTCACTTTCGGCCTCTTCCCTCCCCCACATCTAGGTCTTTTTTCCCCATTTCTGACAGCTTTTCCCTTTCTAACCCTCTCACGGCGTGTCCCTTCTCCTCATGCCCCTCACCCCTGCCTCCTCTTCACCGGGATCTCTCTGAGGCTCTCCTGACTTCCCCAAGCCTCCCCTCCAGCGTCCTTCTCCTGCCCTCCCCTGCCCCGCCCCCCCTCGCCCTCCCTTAGCTTCTCGGGGTGGCCCCTGGCAAGGGTGGGCGGCTGGACTTGTGCCCCGCGCCCCACGTCATCCTCTGCAGGCAGGAGCTGGAGGAGCGCGGCCTCCTCAAGCTGTATCAGAACTGGGAGGAGAGGCCGGAGGAGCACCTCACCCTGAAGCAGGAGGAAGGTGAGGGCAGGCCTGCCCCAGAAGCCCCCCCAGTCCTTGCGGGTTCCGGGCCCAGGCGGGAGCAGGAGGACAGGTCACACCACAGCCCTGGGCGTGGGCCCCGTGGGGACTACTCGGCTAGGGGGAAAGTGCAGGGTGGCAGCTGGCTGGGGGGGTCCGAGCTCATGCTTCCAGCTTCAGAGCCACGCCTCTGAGCACATGCAGCAAGCCCTGCAAAGTTCTTTAGGTTTTTGAGGCATTTCTGCCTCCCCCCAGCCACAGCACCCCAACTTCAGCCCAGTCTACTATCCTCTGGAGGCAGCCTGGGTAGGGGGCAGGGCTCCAGGTCCCCCATCTGCCCTGGACCCTCCCTCACCATTTAGCAAGACCACTTGCCCTGGACAAGTCCCATTTCTCACCACATTCCACCCCCTCCAAAACATTTTAAGGGGGGAAGGCACTGTGCCCTTTGTCTCCATTGTTCTTGGGGCCAGGCCTCGAGACCTCACCTGCCCGCAAGGAGGAGGGGTGAGTGCTGCCTCCATGTGCTGCTCGGGCTGCCTGGAGCCTCACGCCCCACCCCACCCCCAGCACCACACTGTCCTCTTCCCACGCTTCACTCCTCCCCCAAGTCTGTGACCCTCTCCGTCAGCCGCCGCGGCCCCTCTAACTTCCCCAAATGTGCTCTCTGGCTCCCCATGACCCCTTCCTGGGGTCCGTTCTGTGTGTCAGACTTCAGAGTTGATTATGTGCCAGGCACCGAGTGACACGACTGCTCTCGGAAGCACCATTCTGTCCATCTCACAGATAGGAAAATTGAGGCTCAGAGAAAGACAGCGACTTGTCCGTGGCAATTGTATAGTCGGCTTGGGCCGCCATAATGGAGCGTCACAAATTGTGTGGCTGAGCATTTATTTCCTCATAGTTCTCAAGGTTAGGAGTCCAAAGTCAAGGTGTTGGCAGATTTGGTTTCTTCTGAGGCCTCTCTCCTTGGCTGCAGGCCGCCACCTTTTCCTCCTTGTGCCGTCATGTGGTCTTTCCTCTGTGCACATGCATCCCTGGTGTCTCTTGTATTTCCACATTTCCTTTCTGTGTAAGGACACTGGTCATATTGGATCGGGACCCATGCTACTGTCACATTTTAATTTAGCCACCTCCCGGGGCACCTGTGTGGCTCAGTCGGTCAAGCGTCTGGCTTCGGCTCAGGTCATGATCTCACATTTCATGAGTTTGAGCCCTGTGTCAAGCTCTGTGCTGACAGCTCAGAGCCTGGACCCTGCTTCGGATTCTGTATCTGCCTCTCCCCCGCTCACACTCTGTCTCTCTCTGTCTCACTCTCAAAAATAAACAAGGATTAAAAAAATTAAAAATATATATTTAAATTTTAATGCTTATTTATTTTTGAGAGAGAGAGAGAGAGAGAGACAGAGTGTGAGTGGGGGAGGGACAGAGAGAGAGGGAGACACAGAATCCAAAGCAGCCTCCAGGCTCTGAGCTGTCAGCGCAGATCCCAACATGGGGCCCAAACCCATAAACCGTGAGATCATGACCTGAGCCAAAGTGGGAAGCTCAACCAACTGAGCCACCCAGGTGCCCCCAAAAACATTTCTTAAATTTAATTTAACCACCTCTTTATTTTATTTATTTATTTTTAATGTTTATTCAGTTTTGAGAGACAGAACACAGTGTGAGGAGTGGGGCTAGACAGAGGGAGACACAGAATCTGAAGCAGGCTCCAGGCTCTGAGCTGTCAGCACAGAACCCAACACAGGGCTTGAACTCACGAACCCTGAGACCATGTCTTGAGCCGAAGTCAGACACTTAACCAACTGAACCACCCAGGCGCCCCTTAACCACCTCTTTAAAGGCTCTCTCTCTAAGACAGTCACATGCTAGGGTCGTGGGGACAGGGGCAGCCACAGAAGGATTTTGGTGGATGCAGTTCAGCCCATAGGGGCAACTCGGCTTAATATTAAGTAGCAGAGCCCGCTGTCTCTCTAGGTCTGTTGATTCCACCTGCATTTTGCTGCGGGCTGAGAAGCCGGGCACCCTCACGTCATGACCAGGCCATGGCTTTGGGATCAGTTGGCGCTGCTCTGGAATTGTCTCAGTCTCCTTCCAGCCCTCGGCTCTGGTCCAGGCAAGCTTTCCTGGAAGCCACGCCCACGCAGATAATTGACCACGGAGCACCAAACTCAGAGTCAGAAAGCCCTGCCTGGTCACCTCTCTCTAAGCCTCGGTTTCCCTATCATTACAAAAGGAACACACACCCCACTCTTACGAGGCTGTCATAAGAACCAAATTCGAGAATATGGCTGTGAAGAGCCTAGCACAGGGCCTGGCACATAGCAGGGGTGCCCTCAACGGTGGGCAACCTCCTGGTACAAAATGAAGATCGCGAAAGAGCCTTGCGTGTGCGCCCCAGCTGACCCCTCGGGCCGACCTTGTAACAGAGAGTGGAGTGGGTAGTGGGCCTGCGCCTTCCACCCGTTGCTCGTTCAGTTACCACGCCCCCCCCACCCCCTAGCCGTGGTGGTAAAGGCTGCGGGGGCAGGAGGGTGGTTGGGAGGAGTGGGACGAGGGTGGGAGGGACTGTCGCCGCCTCACGTGCCCCCCTGCCCGCCGCAGCCTTCCGCAGCTACTTTGAGATCTTCAATGGCCGCGGCGAGGTGGACGCCCAGAGCCTGGAGAACATTCTGCTGCTCGTGGGCGTCTCCCTGACGCCGGCTCAGGTGGACGACGCCCTGACGAGCGCTGACGTCGACGGTGAGTGGGGGGAGGCGCCGTTCTCAGTCCCAGGCGGGGCTCCGGCCACGTGGGACCTTTGCAGTCACACAGGGCCCCACGCTTTTTTTTTTAAATTTTTAAAAATGTTTTTTACTTGTTTTTGAGAGACAGAGAGAAACAGCATGAGCAGGGGAGGGTCAGAGAGAGAGGAAGACACAGAATCCAAAGCTGGCTCCAGGCTCTGAGCTGTCAGCACAGAGCCCGACCCGGGGCTCGAACCCACGAACCGTGAGATCATGACCTGAGCCGAAGCCGGACGCTTAACAGACTGAGCCGCCCAGGCGCCCCCAGGGCTCCACACTTAAAGGGCTCTGCACATGGTTGAACACTCCGCTGTGGCAGTCTGGAAATTTTTCATAAGTTTTGAGTGAGGGGCCCTATCCTGCACGTTCGTTTTGCACCGGGGCCCACAAACGATGTAGCTGGTCCTGGCCCCCAAAGGTAACGGTTTCTGAGCACCTACTCAGTGCCAGATTCTGGGGACCCAGGGATGACCACGACCTACCTTCTGACCCCAGGACGTGGGTGATTTCTGAGATTCCTCCCTTTTAGGCCCTCATGTGTGCTTCACAGGACATGCTTCTGTGACTCGGTAGCTCATCTGACCAGCTGTGTGACCTTGGACAGGTCACTGAAGTTCACCAAGGCTGTTTTCTTAAATTTTTTTTATGTCTTTTCTTTATTTTAGAGACAGAGAGAGACAGCATGAGCAGGGAGAGTCAGAGAGAGAGGGAGACACAGAATGTGAAGCAGGCTCCAGGCGCTGAGCTAGCCGTCAGCACAGAGCCCGATGCAAGGCTGTTTTCTGTAAAATGGGGCTGATAGCAGTATCCATCTCCCCAGGCTGCTGAAAAGCAAATGAGATCATCCAAGCCAAGCATTGAGCACAATGCCTGGTGCCCAGAAGACATTAACTGCTAGTATTAGTCATCCACCAAATATTTATTAAATGCTCACGAGCGGCACCTGGGTGGCTCAGTTGGTTAAGCATCCGACTTTGGCTCAGGTCATGATCTCACAGTCTGTGAGTTCAAGCCCCACATCCGGCTCTGTGCTCACAGCTCAGAGCCTGGCCCCTGCTGGGGACTCTGTGTCTCCCTCTCTCCCTGCACCTCCCCCACTCATTCACTGTCTCTCTCAAACGTAAATAAAAACATTAAAAAAAAAATAAATGCTCACTGTGTGCCCATTCCTGGGCAGGACACTGAGAATGGAGAGGTGTGTAAGACCCATGAGACCTGCCCTTAAGGGGCTCACCTAGACAGGGAAGTAGGAGTCATCGAAGGCAAAGCACTTAGAGTGGCTTGGAGGAAGGGATCAGGAAGGAAGGCTTCCTGGAGGAAGTTGTGCCTGAGCCAAATTGTGGAAAATTAGATAGGGGTTAGGTGGGGAGAAAAGGAAGAAGGGCATTCCTGCTGGGAGAAATAACTTAGACAAAGGGAAGAGGATGGGGGGAGGGTCTCACACGGTTTGACTGGCTACATGCACGACATGGGGAGCCGTGAAGCTGTAAGGGTCCTGGGGTTCTGGCCCCTCTATCTGGCCTACCAGGCTTCCTCCATCTCCGCACAAGGGCGAATCCACACACACAAGCCAGGAATTGACCCCGGCTCTGCCCCTACGTGACTCTCTGGAAACTGCTTTCTATCCTCGGCCTCCAGCTTTATCTGTGACATGTGGAGGGCGTTTTTCAGGATTTGAGATCATTCATTCATCTAGTGGTTCAGAGAATATTTGCTAAGACCTACCTGTCTTTTTTTTCTTTTAAGTTTTGCTTATTTAAGTAATCTCTACACCCAATGTGGGGCTTGAACTCACAACCTTGAGACTGAGTCGTTCGTTCCAGCCAGGCGCCCCTGAGACTTCTTGAGCCCTGAGGATACAGGGCAGAACAAAACAGACCCAGCCCCTGCCTTCCAGACCCTCCATTACATTCCAGATCTTACGAGTGTGGTTGAAGTACAGGGTTTTACAAAAGTGGGTAATGAGGCAGCTGACTTGGTCAGGTCTGACTTCCCTGGGGAGGGGCGGTCAGGCAGAAGCACACGTAGGATGTTTACTAAGCGAAAGAGTTGGAGGGCGCTAGAGAGGATTCAGGAAGTGGAGGCAGCACGTGCAAAGGCCCAGAGCAGAGAATGTGGCCCCCGGGGAAGAACAGGCTCGTGCTGGAGGCGCTTGGCACCAGGTGAGGCTGGAGTCAGGGAACAGGCCAGTCCTGCAGGGCCTTGAAGGCCGAGGTGGGACTCTTGTAGGCACATAACTGTCATGCAGTGACTCGCCCATGGTAATACTAACAGTTGCTGATATTTAGGGAGCTTATATAAGATGCATCGCCCTGGTCTAAGCACTTTGCTTTATGAGATCATTCACGGGCTAGGTGCTAGCTATAGATGAGAAAACTAAGGCTGCGGGGGTGGTGGTGAAGAGGCTTTCCAAGGTTGCACGGATAGCAAGTGGTGGGCTGGGGATGTGAAACCAGGCTGCTGCCTCAAGATCCCAAATTCTAGGAGCTTCCAACCCAGGAGGTTTTAATTTTGCCGCCTACTTTACTCCCTGCACCTCAGATCCATGCATTGAATGTATGTTATATATGTGTTCAAATGTGTCGTCTCTGTGTTTTATCATCAAACCCACGGAGTCAGTGCTAATGACCGTGGCTGGGCTGCAATGCCAGGACCTGTTCCGGAAGGCCCTTGCCCACTGTTCTCCCTCTGGCCTCCCCCAGGAGATGGTCACGTGGGCTTCAAGGACTTCTTGGCTGTGATGACAGACACCAGGCGCTTCTTCTCCTCCATGGGTGAGCAGGGATGCGCCCAGAGCAGTGAGAGCTTGGGCAGGATGGAGGGCGGGTATCCAAAACTACCAGATGGTAATGGGATGCATCATCCTGTGTCCCCAGAACAGGACGCCTTGACGGACATGACTCCCCAGAACCCCCACACTCTGCTCTTTGAGATCCTGTCCCTGCTGGTGGAGATGCTGGCCTTACCCGAGGCGGCCTTAGAGGAGATCACCAAGTGAGTGGGGCCGGCGGCCGGGGGCTGGAGGGTTGCAGACACAGCAACGGCACCTAGTATTTTGGAAGCTGATAATTAGGATTCTTAGCTGCAAGTGAAAGACACCCACAGAAAACCGGTTTAAGCAAAAGGGGAATATATCGGCTCACATAATGGATCATGTCTCAGGAATGGCTGGATCCAGGAGACCAGATGATAGCATTAAGGCTTTATCTCTCCTACGCATCCCTGTACACTGGCTCCAAACTCAGCGAGGTTTTTCTCACAGTAGGAAGGACTGCAACTAGCAGCCCCATACCCACACCCTCCTGGCTTACCAACCTAATGGAGCCTGCCTGGGGCCAGAGAACACTAGAGATGGAAGCTTCCGCATGTTTCCAGAGTGGGCTGGCGGGTGGGTAGTGGTTCGTCTAAGGAAGGTACAGCTACATACCAAAGGAACATCAACACTCAAGGGCTAACAGCAAAACATGATGGCAGAGTGCCCAGCTGGTGTCTCTGTGGATCTCACAGAGTTTGTCCCTGTCACTGAGGCCAGGCCCTGTCCATGTGGGGCCAGAGGAGAGGGAGTGGCGGCAGGCTGTTCCAGCTTAGCCAGCCCCCCAGCATCTGTGAATTCCTCTAAGTATATAAAACTCTGGAGAGCATACATGGATAATTTTAAAATCAGTGAAGCAAATTCCATGTGTCCATCTCCCCAGTTTAAAAATAGCCCTGCCCAATAACCGCAAAGCCCTGGGGGCCCTGCCCTAATCACAAAGCACTCTCTCCCCAAACAAGAACAAATCATTATTCCCTGGCTTTCTGTTTTTACATTTTCACTGCTTGTGTTTTTCCTTTATTGAAAATTTCAAATATACAGCAATTTGAGAGAATTTCACAGGGAACGTTTATATACAGAGATATATACGTAGAGATTTCGCCATTGCCAATCTGCCATGCTTGTTTGGTCTACTCAGCCCTCTACACATCAACCCGTATTGGTGTTTTATTCATTTCAAAAGAAATGAGGGTCATTTCCCTCTAAATACTTCAGCAACCTACCAATAACGAAAGATCAATACTTATTCAGAGCTTTTTTTTTTTTTTTAATAATTTCTTGAGGTGTAATTTACATTCAGCGAAGCACACAGACCATCCGTGTATGAGTCCGGGCAATCCGGATCCCTCTCAAGTTATCTAGAGCTTTACCAACACCCCAGAAAGTGCCCTCGTGATCCTTCCCAGTCAGTGTCAGAACCCAGCCCTGCTCAGACCACCGCTCTCCTGGCCTGTTTTCCATCACGGATTGGTTTGGCCCGTAGGCAGCTTCGCATCAAGGGAAAGGTGCGGCCTGCCGTCTTAGTGTCCACTGGTCGGACTCAGCACGATGCTTTTGCGCTTCGTGTTCACCCCTTTTAATTGCTCACCGTGTTCCTTTCATGCGTCTACCACAGGTGGTTCATCCATTCTTTTTCAGATGGTCTCTTTTTTATTTTATTTATTTTTTTATCAATGTGTTTTTAAATGTTTATTTTTATTTTTTATTTTTTTAACGTTTTATTTAATTTGAGAGAAAGAGAGAGAGAGAGCGCGCGCATGAGCAGAGGAGGGTCAGAGAGAGAGGGAGACACAGAATCTGAAGACAGGCTCCAGGCTCTGAGCTGGCAGCACAGAGCCCGATGTGGGGCTTGAACCCATGAACCGTGAGATCAAGACCTGAGCCAAATTTGGACACTCAACTGACTGAGCCACCCAGGCATCTTAAGAAACCTCCTTTTAAAAAAAATTTTCTTAGGGGCGCCTGGGTGGCTCAGTTGGTTAAGCCTCCGGCTTCAGCTCAGGTCAGATCTCACGTTCGTGGGTTCGAGCCCCGCGTCAGGCTCTGTGCTGACAGTTAGCTCAGAGCCTGGAGCCTGCTTCCGGTTCTATGTCTCCTTCTCTCTCTGCTCCTCCCCCTCTCATGCCTGTCTCTCTCTGTATCAAAAATAAATAAAAAACATTTAAAAAATTTTTTTAATATTTTATTTATTTTTGAGAGAGAGAGAGGGTCAGAGCATGAGCGGGAGAGGGGCAGAGAGAGAAGGAGACAGAATCAGAAGCAGGCTCCAGGCTCTGAGCTGTCAGCACAGAGGCCAACACAGGGCTCGAAGCCACAAACTGTGAGATCATGACCTGAGCCGAAGTCGGCCTCTTAACCAACTGAGCCAGCCACCCAGGCGCCCCACATGGATGGATTTCTGAGCTGTTTCCAGCGTGGGGTTATAATGAATAAAGCTGCCATTAACATTTTCATACAAGTCTTTTTGTGGACACATATTTTTCTCTTGGGCGAATCTGCAGAAGGGAATCACAGGTGGGTGTACTTTACTTTTGAGAAATCACCACACCTTTTTCTAAGTCGGTGGGATTGTACCATTTTACGATCCCACCGACAATATGGAGGTTCCAGTTGCTCCACATCTTGGATATATTTGGTAGTTGGTCCTTCTTCTGGTAGGTATGTAGCGGTGCTTTCTGATCTTTACTCACATTTGTTTGTGTTCCTGAATCCTTTATGGTTTAGCTTTTCGTATTTTTGACTCATACTGTAGTAAATCATTGTTACTTGCTTTTTCTCCTCAATGTTATCTTCTTGTGATTCATACATGTTCTTGTGTATAACTATTGATCATTGATCATTTTCTTTTTTTTAATGTTTATTTATATTTGAGAGAGAGAGAGAGCTTGAGCAGGAGAGGGACTAGGAGAGAGGGGGACAGAGGATCTGAACTGGGCTTTATGCTGATAGCAGCCAGCCCAGTGCAGGGCTTGAAATGAACCATGAGATCATGACCTGAGATGAAGTCAGATGCTCAACCAACTGAGCCACCCAGGCTCTCCGATCCTTTATTATTTTCACTGCTACATACGATTATGTACGACCTATCAGTCTTTGTTCTGCTGTTTGGCATTAGAACTGTACTCAGTTTCCAGTTCTGGTAGAAACGGTGCGAATATTCTTGTATACGTGTCCTGGGACACACGGGCAAGAGTTTTTCCAGGGCGGCAGTTTTCAAACTTTTTGGTCAACACCCCTTTACACTCTTAAAAATTATTGAGGATACCAAGGAACCCCTTTGCTGATATTTTCGATATTTGAATTTAAAATTGAGAAAACATTTTAAAATACTTAACTTATTTAACAATAATACCCCCATTACATGTTAACATAAGAAAAACATTTTAGGGGCGTCTGGCTGTTCAGTCGGTAGAGCATTTGACTCTACCTCAGGGTTGTGAGTTCAAGTCCCATGTCGGGTATGGAACTTACTTAAAATTTAAAAAAAAAAACATTTTAAGTGAAAACTATATTTCCCCAAAAAAAGTTAATGAGAAGAATGGCAGTTATACGATAGTGCAAATCTCTTCAGAGTCTGGCATAAAAGAATACAGCTGGTTTCTCCCATCTGCTCTGCATCCAACCTATTGTAATATATTGCTTTTAAAAAATGTGTATTTATTTTTAAGAAAGAGAGAGCGAGAAGGGGAGTGGCGGGGGGGGGGGGACCAAGAATCCAAAGTGGGCCTGATGAACGGCTCAAACTCATGAACATCAGATCATGACCTGAGCCAGAGTCTGACGCTTAATCAACTGAACGGCCCAGGCGCCCCTGCAATGTTGCTTTGGTTGGACCATAAGGAAGAACTCTGGCCCACACAGATATGTAACTACAAGAGGGAGTATTTTAATTGTCTTCTCATTTACTATCCACATATCATGTGGATATATATTTATTTTTTTGATATGACACCAGACTGGACAAGCGGTAGAGTCTTATGGGATTGCGATGTGGAAGCTGAAACCTTGTCAATGAGCTTTCTGTACTATTTTATTTTATATTATTCGAGTTTTATTTATCTAAGTAATCTCTACATGCAATGTGGGGCTCGAACTCATGATCCTGAGATCAAGAGCCACTCATTCTACCAACTGAGTCAGCCAGGCGCCCCTGCACTCTTTTAAATAAGAGTCTATTGGTCTGTCTCATAGTTTGAATGATTCTTCTCCCATCAATGTTTCCCTAACACACACTGGTCATTTGGAAAATATCATGTATCTTCCAAATGTAGATAATATATTATAACCAGTACATATATGACATACACTAATTAACATCACCACTAACACAGAAGGGTCTTTAAATATCAGAAGTGGTGTGTGTGGCTATCATTCATTCATTTTCACTGCTATAAATAAACTATTTTGTATAAGAACATGTATATGCCTGTATTAATGGATTTAGGTTTCTCCAAATTCTGACTTTTTCTTGAAAGCTTTAATTATATCATAGGCAACAAATGCTGTCAATTTTCCTTGAAGCGATGGGCTAACTTCATCCACTTTTAAAGAAATATCTGCCGAATATCGAAAGCTCAATAACTCTAGTTTGTCTTTCTTTCAAGGAAAAATGGCATTCAATGCCTAGGGCAGGAAAATTTTTTCATTTCTGTCTTATTTATTTGAGAGAGAGAGGGAGCATGAGTGGGGGGAGAGTCAGAGAGAGAGGAAAGAGCGAGACCCCCAGGCAGGCCCCACATCAACAGCGCAGAGACTGACGCAGGACTGGTCCCACGACCTTAAGCTTGAGATCGTGACCTGAGCTGAGGTTGGACACTCAACGGACCCATTCCGCGCCACCCAGGCGCGCATTCCGTTACTGTCTTGAGAGTTTCCAACTGGGACTGACGTAAGATAGGTGAACAGGAGGGGACCCTGGCTGGCTCAGTCGGAACAGCATGTGACTCTTGATCGTGGGATCATGAGTTTGAGCCCCACGTTGGGTGTAGAGATTACTGAAATAAATAAAACTAAAAAAAAAAAAAGATGAACAAGAGAAAAGCAAACAAATCTTATTTACATGTACATGGGTGCCCTCGTGAGAAAAATGAAGAGCCAAAGAAAAGAAATGACTCAGGCTGAGTATTTATACACTAGGTTGGACAGAGACTAGTGACTGTGGGAAAGTAACAAATCTCTATGGGCAGACCGAAGGAAGAGTTACTTTAACAAGCTCTGGGACGGGGTTCTCTAGGTCAAGGCTCCCCTCTCTTGTGATAAGAATGTTTCTTCCTCCTGGTACAGAGAGGGCACCTTTCACGTGGGAATTTTATCACCTGCTTTTAGAAAGAGAACAAAGTGGGTACTTGGGTGGCTCAGTTAGTTGAGTGCCCAAATGTAGCTCAGGTCATGATTTCAGGGTTTGTGAGTTCGAGCCCCACATCGGGCTCTGTGCCGACAGCTCAGAGCCTGGAGTGTGCTTCAGATTTCTGTGTCTCCCTCTCTACCCTACCCCAACTTGTGTTGTCTGTCTATCTCTCTCTCTCTCAAAAATAAACATTAAAAAATTTTTTTAGAAAAAGAGAAAAAGAAGATCTGAATGTTCATCTTGCATCTGCTGTTTTTCAAGTGCTTTTAACTAAAATAACCATGTGGCAAACTGGCCTGTTTTGCGGTGACATGTCCTGAACTCCCCGCCCTGAAAGTTGCCTGTAAATTTACTTTGCCCCCCACCCCCCATAAATTTCATATATTAGAAGCTTCATTGGTGGCTATGGGGAGAAATTCAAATTAGAAGTTGTGAAGTAAGATATCTGTAAAAGGGGGAGAAAATCAGATTGTAACAAGCAGGAAAAAACTAATGTAAGAACACTCTCCCATATTTCACTGGTTCATTCAGTCCTGACACGAGGTCAGTTCAGTTTGTGTTCATCCTACACTGGGTTCGTTGAGCTTCCTGGTTGTATAGTTTATATCAAATTTGTTTTTGGCACATTTTTCTTTAAATATTATTTTTTTATGTTTATTTTTTATTTACTTATTTATTTATTTTTTGAGAGACAGCGAGATACAGTGCAAACAGGGAAGGGTCAGAGAGAGAGGGGGAGAGGGAGATACAGAATCTGAAGCAGGCTCTAGGCTCTGAGCTGTCAGCACAGGGCCCGACACGGGGCTTGAACCCATGAACCACGAGATCATGACCTGAGCCAAAGTTGGATGCTTAACCAACTGAGCCACCCAGGTGCCCCTAAATATGCCTTCCCCTCTTCCCCTTCTGGGACTCCAATTCCATAACACTAAAAATATTTACTGGGGCGTCTGGGTGGCTCAGTCAGTTGAGCATCCAACTCTTGATTTCAGTTCAGGTCATGATCTCAGGATCATGGGATCAAGCCCCACATTGGGCTCTGTGCTGACAGTGTGGAGCCTGCTTAAAATTCCCTCTCTCTCTCTCTCTCTCTCTCTCTCTCTCTGCCCCTCCTCCATTCTCTCTCTCTCTCAAAATAAGTAAATAAAAAAAACATTAAGAGAAATTGTTTGTTAGGCCACGGAGATTCTGATCATTTCATTGAGAATTTTCTCTGTGTACTTCACTTTGCATACTTTCTATTGCTAAATGTTCAAGCTATAGTTTCTTTTGCTGGGTCTAATCTGCTCTTAAGCTCATCCAATGAAATTTTTATTTCAGCTCTTGCATTTTTCATGTTTAGATATTTCATTTAGTTCTATGGTTTTATTTCTTTCATGTTCATATTTCCTTTAAGTCCTTGACCCTATTTATGATAGTTCATTTAAGGTCCTCTTCTGCTAATTCATCATCCTTGTCATTTCTGGGTCTGCTTATATAAACTGCTTTTTCTTTTTTTATTGGTCATTTTCCTGCTTCTTCTCATGTCTGCTAATTTTAATTGGATGCTGGATATTGTAGCACTTCCTTTATTGAATGTCTGGATTTTCATCTTTTTTTTTAAGTTTATTTATTTTGAGAGAGAGAGAGAGAGAGAGAGAGCACACAGGGGAGAGGCAGAAAGTGAGTGAGAGGGAGGATTCCAACCAGGATCCACACACTCAGTGCAGAGCCTAATACAGAGCTCAGACTCACAAACCGTGAGATCATGACCTGAGCCAAAACCAAGAGTCAGACGTTTAACCAATTGAGCCATGCAGGTGACCCTGGATTTTGTTCTTTAAAGTGTTGAATGGGGGGGGGGGGCGGGAGGGCAGGTGGTTAAGTTACTGAGGATAATTTTCTTTATTTCAAGGTTTTATTTTATTTT
>NC_043707.1:130155411-130323437 GCF_006229205.1 Suricata suricatta
TTAAACTCTACCCCCAATATGGGACTCAAACTCACAACCCTTAGATCAAGAGCTGCATGCTGTACTGACTGAGCCAGGGGGCACCCCTCTTTCAAGGTTTTAAAGTTTTATAAGGGAAGACCCAGAATAGTCTCTACTCTGGGGCTGATTTAGTCCCAAGTACTGAAAAAGGACTCATCTAAGATCCCTACTAATCTCATGAGAGTTCAACAAGTCTTTCTGCTCAGGCTGTTTGACACTCATGTGTCTTCCAGTCCTAGGTAACCTCTCACTCCTGTTTTTTGTTGTTTGTCTGGATTCATAAAATTTCACACTATGTGTGTGCTGCTCAGTATGTAACCAAAGACTTAAGAGTACCCCATGTGTATTTCTGCCTTTCTTTGCGTGGCTCCCCTCTTTGATATTCTGATACACTAATCCCAGTGGCAGGAGGACAAGTTCAGTACCAGTTGTTTCATTATGGCCAGAAACATAATTCTCTTCATTTGTCTTCAATTTTTTCCCCCTCTTCTTCAGACTGGATGATTTCTATTGATCTGTCTTCAAGTTTACTAATTCTTTTTTCTGCTATCTCCAATCTCCTAGGAAGCCCATTCAGTGACTTTCTCACTTCAGTTATTGTACCTTTCAGTTCTAGAATTTCCATTTGTTTCAGGTCTGTAGTTTCTGTTTCTCTAGTCATTAAGATCACATTTTCCTTCAATTATGTTAATATATTTTTAATTGTTCCTTTAAAGCCACCATGTACTAAATCCAACATCTGGGCTACCTTGAAGTTGCCTTCCATGAGTTTATTTTTATGGGCCGTACTTTGGCCACAGTTTCCTGTGTCTTTGCATGTCTGATAATTTTATATGGTGTCCTGGACATTTCAGATGATACGGTTTAGAGTCTGGACTCTGTGGTATTTAGAGACCAGACTCTTCCCTTGATGAGTGTTAAGTTTTTTTTTTCTTGTAGGCAATTCAATTACTGGCTGATCACTCTGAATCTATGCTGCCTTGGCTTTTTACTTTGGTATGGCATATTTCTGAAAAGCCTGGGTGTTATCTAAACCTTCTAACTTGGTAGACTCAACTTCCAAACTCTTCCTCCTGTGGATTTTAGTTTTAGGGAAGGTCTATAGTTGACAGAGGTCGGCAAATTATGGACTGCAGGCCACATACAGCTTGCTCTGTTTTTTATAGTTAAACTTTTCTCAGAACACAGCCACAGCCATTCATCTACATGCAGTCTATGGATTCCTTGATGCTACACTGACAAAGCTGAATATCTATGATCTACCTCTGTGATAATGAGATTGTCTACTTCTTGTAGTTCTATCAAGTTTTCCTTTATATTTCATGTTTAGATTTCTGTATTTCCTGATGAACCAAACATTTTACCACTCTGTGTAAATCATTTGTGTTATCTAGTGATTTTTTTTTTATCTTAAGGCCTAGCTTCTAAAATATTAACTTCCGTTGGTTAGTATTCAACTAACAACTTTCTTTATCCTTTGGGTTAATTCTTAAAAACTTAATGTGTACATTGTTTAAAAAACCAAATAGTCCAAAAAGCTTCATAATAAACACTTGCAGCTCCCCACACCACTGGGAACCATGGTTCCTAGCCCCTGAAGTCTCTTTTCAAGGCAAATACTTTTTGACTCTCCTTACTTCTAAATAATATGCAAGTACTACAATATTTTGATCAGTGATTTTGAGACTTGTATCTATTGACTTCCTATTAATGTGTGGACTTAGCTGTCTGATACAAGTTTCCCCTAAGATCTCCTCTACCCATTTCATACTAATATCATTTTTGACTAAATAGTTTGGGGGGTATTATTATGGTTATGCAATTTTTAATAGCTGAGTATTTTGTTATACTATGACTTTATTTCCTTGTCTTTTTAGCTCCTGAAGTTTTTTGTTGTTTTGTTTTTTGTTCTCATTAATAATTTCTGTGCCTTCTTAGGGTTTCTTTTTCTTGGAGGCATGTTTAAATAATTCCTTTCTTCTTATTTTTGGATTCCTTTTAGGCCTGTGGCAGAGCTGTCAGCTTGGGAATCTGTTGTCATCCTTAGGTATTCTTCCTTTCCTCTGATTAGGATTATGTTTGTTTGATTACATTGTCTTACTTTTTCTTGGTTTGCTCCATCTTTCTTGGTTTGTTTGGTTTGATTAAAAAATAATGGGAGGGGCATCTGGGTGGTTCAGTGGGTTAAGCATCTGACTTTGGCTCAGATCACGATCTGGTAATTCATGGGTTCGAGTACTGCATCAAGCTCTGCACTGATTCTCTGAATCTGCTTGGGATTCTCTCTGTCCCTCTTCCACTCATGTGCTCTTGGACTCTAGCTCTCAAAATAAATGACAAGATAATGGGAGATGTTTTCCTAGTAGCTTCTTTTGGGTTAGAAAGGCAGTGATTCAACAACTGGTGCAGTAATGCCAGCCTTTGAAATGGTCCTATTCTTTTAAGCTATAGTGATCTAATCTAAACCTGTCCTTTATGGCAGTTGCACTACGAATGTGGGGTCTCCCTTCACCATCTTTCTTTACCTTTTCTCCCTCTGTGTTGGATTGCCTGTTTTCTGTATGTATATATTTTCTGTTTTGGTTTATGCCCTCATTTTGGAAGGGTATGTCCTCCAGTAGTTTATTGAAAAAGAATGCATGGGATGCAAAATTTTTGAGATTTTATGTGTCTGCAAAAGTGTTTATAGTCATGCATACTGAACAGTTTAGCTGGGTATAAAGTTGTAGATTGGCATATTAGTCCAGGAATAGACCCCAATGCACTATAGTTCAGACAAGATAGTTTATTTCTCTCTTATATTGACAGTCCAGGAGAAGCAGGCAGGAAGACAAGGCTGCCCAGCACACAATGTATATTTTCTTTCTAACTTACTGTTCCACCATTCCCTAAGTCAATCCTAAGCCAATTTACCAGCAACACATCTTAATTCAAGTCTTTGGAAAAGGGAGAGAGGAAGTGGAGAGCAAGCAATTTCCTTTAAAATTGTGACCAAGAAAGTTGTACGCACTTTGCTCAGGTCCTTTTGGCCCTTGTGGGGTTTGGTTATTTTCTCATTCATCTTTTCACTCAACACATTGCCTTTTCAGATCCTACTTTTAAATAGGGGTCCAGATCCAACTTTCACGTGGGGGCTCCAGTATTCATTTTCTATGTTCTGTGTGTAAAGCTCATTAAGACCCCAAATTCCAGGCCCCAGAGATTAGCAGAGGCCCCAGCAGAACTAGCAACTTAAGTCTTAGGGTTTCCCAAGACCAGCCCTCACCACTGCCTCAAAGCCCTGGTGGTCTGGCTCTGCCATCTTGCTGCCCACGTTTCCCCCTTTCACACAGCAGGCTCTATCCCCTCTCGCCTCCCTGCCTTTCTCACCTCATGGCCTTCCCACATGCCATTCTCTCTGCTTGGAAGACTGTTTCTCCAGAGACATCCATTTGACTTGCTTCCTCCCCTCATTCTGCTTAAACATCACCACCTGAAACTTGTACTGAGCACTGCAAGCAAAAACAGCCCTTCCTCCCTACCCCACTATCCAGCTTTTACTCACTCGTAGAATACCCATCACTACTGACATGGTGGTGTATTTATTTGTTCACGGTCTGACTCTCCCACTAGGTGTGTGCCTAGGTGGTTGATTTTAGAAGGTGAACCCAGCGAGGAGAGTGATAGAGGGAATGTGAACAAAGAAGGAGCCAATGCAAGCATGTGTCACTGAGTCAACCACCCCCAGGATCTTCTGAGGAGACTGAATGGTGGCTCAGCATTCTGTCAGAACAAAAGAAACCTGTGTGCCTCAGTTGCTAGCTCCTTTGGTCAAGGGTAGAGCCCACAGTGGTTTAATTCCCCTGGACTTCTGGGATGCTTATGTGTCGGAGAATCTCCAGGCGAGAGGCTTCTGAGGTGAGGCCATGTCAGACCGTCCCTGTGCCAAGCTGCTCAAAGTCCGTGTGGAAGTGGTCACTGCAGCGGTGGCCGGAGTGAGGGAGGGGCTGAGAGACCAGGAGGCAGGGGACCTACGTGGAGCTCTCTTGCGCTGCTTTCCCCAAGCACTTAGATGAGCAGCCGGCATGCAGTAAACACGCACTGAATGTTTACTGAGTGAATGAGCAGTGCTGCAGTCAAGGGGGCAGGCAGGCGGCAATGAGTCAAGAAAATAAAACGCAAATGAAACTGCAGCCTGATGAGCACGGCTGCCTTGCAGAGCACTTGTATGGCTCGGCAAAAATATGTGACAGAAATCACAGTAACATTTACCAGAGCTGTTTCCGTGGGCCGATTTGCTTGAGTCCCTGAGGGGCCTTGTTATTTAATCCTAGAACATGAAAACCAATCTGTTTTACCCAGGGGACACCTGAAGGCCCAGAGAAGTCAAGTGGCTTGCAGGGACAGGGTAGAGAAAGCCATTTCCCTTTAGGGGTGACTGGAGCCCAAAGCAAGGCAGTGACTCACCCACAGTCACGGGAAGTGAATGGCAGAACAGAGACTGAAACCCAGGTCTCCCAACTCCCAGGCTTGTGTCCCTGCCGCAGAGCTGGCCATAGGGAACAGGGGCTCAGAAAGAGCGAGTGGGGAGGAGGGTGAATTAAATGCCGCCAGGCTGAGCGGGGCGGACCCTGCCTCCCCAGCTATTACCAGAAGAAGCTTAAGGAAGGCATCTGTAAGGCCCAAGAGATGGAGTCGGCCGTGGGCTGGCTGCGGTCCCGGAAGAAGCTTCCCTGCAGCCCCCACCAGCCAGACGCCTTGGAAGTCCCGGAACGAAGGGTCCTCAGGATCCTGAGCCGGCTGAAGCAGCAGAACTATGGTGAGGGCCCAGGGCCGGTGGGTTCTCGGCTCTCCTGCCCACCTGGCCCCGTCCCCTGGGCCCCTGCAGCCGCACCTCGTCTGCGAGACACGGCTTCCCACGCTGGGCCTGTGAGCGGCAGTCATTGGGCTGAAAGTCAGTCCTCCACCCCCAGCTCTGACGGGGCCCTCTGCACTTGTCCCCCGGGCCTCAATCCTGAGCACACGTTGGTCCCAGGAGCCTCGGCCGAGAATGGAGGGTGGTTAGTCATCTCAGGTCACCATTCACTGCACACCCACTAGGGTCACTCCCCAGGCCGGGGGCTTCGTACACGCGCTGGAATTTAACCCCCACTCTCACGTGTGTACCCCACCTTACAGAAGAGAAAGTGACACTCAAGGAGTTTAAGCAGCTTGTCCAAGGCCCCACAACTAGCGCGTGTCAGAAAGCAGTTTACACCCAGGTCTGACTCCAAAACCTGTGCCCTTTTCACTGGGCAAGGCTGCCGCCCCATGACAGCAGCGGCCACTGGCTAGATTCCTATTGTGCGCCGAGCGAGGGGCCAGGAGCTCTCCAGAGTCTCTCTGGTGTACCAGCCAGACCGCCAGGACGGTCACAAAAGACACGTCGTCCTGGGCAAGCTGTCATTAGCCTGCCCTCACACTGTGCTCAGAACTTAGCAGGGGGGCCCCGCATGTGTTACCCCTTTAATCAGCTTCAGGAGGTGGGCGCCGCAATCACCTCCAGCTCACACAGAGGCTCAGAGAGGTTAGCGATTTGCCCAAACCCACCCAGCTCGTTATGTGGCAAAGCTGGGGTTTCTGCTGGGCGCGCTCTGAAGCACTCCCCCCTCCTCCCTTGCAGCTGCCAATCTGCAGAGCCCCTACGCCCAGGCGCCCTGTGTCCCGCTCTATCTGCGGCGGGACAAGAACGCTGTCCCATGGAAGCAGGGCAGCCACTTCCTGCCAGACCAGGGTGCCCCCACCAGCCTGGGCCCTGACCTCCGGGGCCTTTTCTTGCAGTCAGGACTTCAAGGAAACAGGTAGGTCTCCAGCCCAGGCCCACCCACCTCCTCCTCCTCTATGAGGCCCTCGCCTAACCCAAGGGGAGCCCAGCCTTCCAAGAGATGATCCCTGGGATACTGCTGCTCCAGGGAGGAAAAGGGGAAAAGGATGGAAGCAGTGAGCAAGTGACCTCTGTTGAGGGGGTGTGCCACGTCGATGGTGGGTCATGGCGCCTGTGCCTTCCTGTGCCCAGACTCGGGCACAGACCGTCTTTCTCTTAGGCTGGCATCGCCTGCCTTTCCCATACAGGGAGGGGGTTTAAGCGCTCAAGTCCTTTGCTCCAGTCTGACTCCTGTGTTAGGAACAGTAGGAAACAGGGACTGCTGGGTGGAGGGAAGCTTTCCCCGTCGGTCCCCTTCTAGGCACTCTGGGGGTAAATGAAGTCTGGACCTGCAATCAGGCCCCTGAGCCCAACTGCTTAGCTCCCACAGTTCCCAGGGAAGGCCTCCTCCCCCTGGGACGTGGGGATGGCACATTTCCTCCCGCCTTGCTCACCTCTCCCTCTAGGGAACACAGCTCTGAGAGCCGGAAGTGGCTCAGCTCTGTGCCAGCTCGAACCCGCTGACCCATGGAGTCCTGACCTTGGGCTGCCGTGCAAGGCCTGCAGACGGACAGGTCATCAGGCAGGTACCGCTGCTGAATTTTGCTTTTGTGGCCTGGTAAGCCAATAAATACTGAGAACCTCAGCCTCTGTCTGGCACCTGGGAAGGCCCGCAGGCTTTCATCCCTCCACTCGGCTCTTGGCGTGCAGGGCCCTGGCCTCCCACAGGCTTGGGAAACCCTGAACCGAGACACGTCAGAACCATGCCCAGGGTTAGGGCTCCTGCTAGAGGGACCCAGGGTGCAAAGTCTTGACCTCATACATACTCTCGAAGCATGGAGCTGAAACTCTCCGCAGAGGAGTGTCTCCCTCTTTGGACTAGGATCCCCACAAGGACGGGAAGCATCTCTCCCCACCTGCTCGAGGGGAGCGGTGAATCTCAGGGAAGTACCTGGGGACCCTGCAAGGGGCAGCCAGACCCTGCAGGAGGGCAGGAGGGGTGTCAGCCATGCTCTCACTAACAGCCCCAGGACCCATGGAGGCCCTTCTCTTGGAACCTAAGGGTGTGTGGGTCTTTGCCCCCCAACCCACATACCACCCTGGGCCTGTTTCTCCGACAAAGAGCGAGCGCTCCCAGGGACTGAGCAGGGTGACTCCGCAGGCGGTGTAACAGGCAGGCACAGCGAGGGTAGGAGGCCAGGGACCGGAATGAGGACAAAGCTCTGACAAGTTTAAAACATGTATTTAAAATACAATTTATAAAATGCTTAATCTGCCGACTCAGGAGCCCGCGGTGCGGGGTGGGGTGCGGTAGGCAGCTGCCCGCTAAACCAGCAGAGCAGGACTGCAGGGGTGCGGCCCTCCCTCCCATGCCCTTCTGTTCAGACACCCAAGGGGCCCGTGTGCACCCCTGGGATCGCACGGCCAGAAAACAGGACCCCAGAGGTTTCCAGAGTCTCTGCTTGCCAGGGAGGCTGGGGCAGCCCTGCCGGCCCATCCCTGAGCAGAGCACCCCCACATGGGGCAGAGCAGGGTACGGCTGGGCTGGACAGGGCGGGGCGGGGCAGTGGGCTCTGGAAGGGGCTGATGGTAGCAGATAGGGTGTTGCCTCCTGCCTGCAGGTGGGGAGCACCCTGATTGAGTGGGCTGAGAAGGGCTGGTCACCAGGCCCGGACCCCCCAGCTCCTTTGGTTATAGGCTGACATCAGAATAGTGGCTCATGGGAAGCGGTTAGCTGGAAGGTCTGAGGCCTGGCTCCTGGGGTCAGGGAGAGGCTAGGGGGGAAGGGGACAGTACCATAGAGGCAGATAAAGGGGCAGCAGCCTCAGGTTTCTGCCCCCCATCCCCCTGGGGTTTTCCAAGCCAAAGCCTGCAGCTTACTTAAAAAAAAAAAATTAAAAAAAAAAAAGAAGAAGCACTTAAGGAAAGTTACAGACAACTACCAAAAAAAAAAAAACCCCAAAAAAACAAAAAACCCACACACAAAATCCAAACCATTCTCCCATCTCCCCTCCCGCCTCCCTCCAATGCAATACAGTTCCTTGTTTTCACTTCTTCCTTTTTAAAATGTTGCCTGCCACCTCTCCGTCTGGGAAGCCAAGGGCACACAGCGGGCAGAGCCCCGTCTTTGGCCGGAGGGAGGTGGGAACTACGGTCCCTACCACCTCCTCAATCCAGACGCCCGTCAGCCAGCCTTCCCGCGGGCTCCCCCTAGGGGAGGGCTGGGCAAGAACAGGCGGTCCCAATGGCCGAGCACTGGCACCACAGGCCGTGCCCCCGGCCTATCTCTGTGCCCGTCTCCAACTGAAAGGACAGTCTCATCTTGGGCCAGAAACCACTATTACATGAGGGACGGACACTGTACATCTAGCATAAGAAAACTTGGTCAGGGCAGGGGAACTATAAAGACAGCAGCCAACTTTCTCCCTTGCCCACTCCTGGAGGGAACAGCCTATGTCCTCAGCTCTGCTTGAGGACAATTTCCTGGCTTCTCATGGTTATAAGGCTGTGCTACGGGCTGGCTGCTGCTTCCGCTGGCAGCCGGCCCTTCCTCCTAAGTGGGAGCTGCGGGGGACGCGGCTTGCCGGGCCCGGCCTCCATTTGCACAAGGCAAGGCTGAGAGCCAGGGGAGCCAAAGGTGGAGTGAGCCTGCAAAACCTTGCTTGCCACCTTGGCCACCACAAGCTGCCCTAATCACAAAACGTCATACCACCTAGTCCGAAACTCATCCACTGAGTGGGGAGGCCATGTGGCTGGCTGAGGCATAAGGCGCAGTGCAACAGAAGAGACCAGAAAGCCTGAGAGGACCCAGATTGTACACACACACACACACACACAGCTGCTCTGGGCAGCTGCCCTCTTAGCCTCTTCCACCTTAAAGAGAGAGAGCAAATCTCTAGGCTCCAGGGACAGAGGGGGAAACTGCCTTCATTCCAAGCCCTCGATTTAGAAAAACGGGTAAAGGGTAGCCTGGGTTTTTGGGGAACCAGTCTATCATCACCAATCTCTGCAATGCACAACCTGCCTCTCTCCAAACGTATTCAGAATGGTCTGCTCCCAAGGTAGTGATTTCACAAAAGAAATGTACCAGGAACGGTCACTGAGCTGGTGCTGTCCGCACAGGAGGCGCTCACAGACCCCGGAGCGTGGGACGGTCTCCTCGTCTTCCGAGCACGCCAGGCAGGAGGCTCGGAGTGCTAGAGCTGCTCTCTCCCGGCTCTCCCTGTGCCGACAGCCCATCACTGAGCAAGTCTCACACCCCTTACTTCTGAGCTCGGAGTGCGTCTCACTCCCTGATCTCTTCCAGAAGGAGCTTGCCTGGCTGGTAGGGAACCGCCCTGAGGGGTGTGGGAAGGGGAAGTCTGTTCACTTTCCCTGACTCCCAGAATACTAGAGGTGGGTTAGCACCCTCCCCAGGCTCTGTGAGCCTGTACAGCTAGCCTAGTCTCCAGGCAGGGCCAAGAAGCCCCTGGGACTCAGCTGGGGGAGGGAGGTATAGGCATGGGGTGCTCATCTGTCCTGGGGGCTGCAGAGCCCTGCCCCTTTTCTGGGCGGCAGTAGGAATACAGAAGCTAAGCTCACCAACATCCTATTGGTTAATGTTTCTAGTGAATTTCCCAGAAACATTTTTAAGTAGACTCTACCAAACTACCCTTTCTCAATTAAAAATTCATTAAACCGCTAAACCCCTCCCATGCACTTTTTCTTGCAAATCAGATATTTGTATAAACAAACAAAAAATAGGAAGGAGAAAAAAAATGAAAGGATATTTTCAAATGGAACTTGCTTTTAAGTGAAGACATGCACTTGGGGGTGGGTGGATGGGAGTTCTCATCTGTGTTTTGAAATCCCAAATTAATGAGCATGATAAACTGTTATTGCTGGCACTGGCTTTACCCCAAATGGCCAAGTGGCACTGTCTGACTCTCTACTCTGAGTCCTTCCTGGGTCCCCCCAACCCTCCCCTAACCCCAACCCTTTCCCTTTCCATTGACTTGGGACAGCCCTTGTAGACACGCCAATCACAGTGGGAAGGGGGGGGAAGGAGGGAGGTCACAGTGCATGGGGTTCAAGGTCACAGTGGGCGGAGCAAAGGGGATCACAGTGCAAGTAAGTCAGGTCGTTCCCTCTGCTCAAGTCCAGCTGTCTGCCACGGCAGTGCAACCCGCGGCAGACGACCCAAGAGGCGGCGGTGACGGCGGCAGCGGCAGCATCCTTTCCTGCACGCATTTATCTGCGTTGTTTGAAGCCTTGTGACCCATCTGGACCTAAAGGCTGTCTGATCACATTATTGGGCTGCCTGCTGTCCTCGGGTTGGGAGATCCTGGTTGGCCTGGAGGAAAGAAGATCAGAGGGAAGCCTGAAAAAGGACATCAAAGAGGTCCCCGAATCTTAAAACCAGATCTGAAAACTGCAGCTGGGGCAGAAGCCAAAGTGGCTATCAGCCAACTCTGGCTCCCCGAAGCCGCCTCTCGGACACGTGGACTCACGGAGCCCCGTTCCGAGCTGGGAAGCCCCCCGTGGGCAGGTGGGGCAGGCGGCCTACGTGCACCGTGAGTGCTAACACCGCTCCTCTCCCGAATCTAGAGGGCAAGGGGAGTGCTCGAGGGCCATCTTGTGCAGAGGCGGTGGCCTCGGACAGCGCAGTGTCCACAGAACTGGTGGCGCAGACTTGCCCGAGGGCTGAGCAAAGGGGAAGACCCCAAACTAAGAGCTCAGCAGAGGGGTCCGGCATCAGTCGCTGTCGCCTTCCTGTTTCCCTCCAAGTTAGGCAGTTAGTGGTGGACTCCGATTAGCACAGAAGACTCAAGGGGAGCAGACCTTTTCTACTCTGCCAGGCGAAGGCTGAGAGGAGTCGTCCATCAAACCAACGAAGGGATGGGAAGAAGGTACAGCCACAGAGCGGCAGGCCCGAGGCGGCCTCTCAGAGGCAGAAAGAGGCCATTTTAACAACTGCTGTTTTAGCAGGAGGTGACAAATATACACAGGGCAACCTCTAGGGCAGCAGAGAAAAACGTGCCAGGGACGACACAGGATTCAGAAAACTCCCAAAACATTACAAAGAGCTATTCTGAGACCCAGGAGAGAACGTCTTCATGGGGCACCATCCACTGTGCCGGGTGAGGTGCTCAGAACACCGTGCTCATTTACTTGCACAACGAGGTGCCGGGGCAGGTGCCATCCTCATCCCGCTCCCCCCACATATCCAGCTACGAGGGCACAGAGAGGTTAGGCGGCCCTAGGTGGGAGGAAATGGTAGACTCTGACTCAGAGCCCGTGCCTTTGACCTCCACGCCACACCAGCCCCTGGTGCCTGCGGGGGCGGCACGCCAGCAACCACAGCCTCAACAACTGCAGTCCTGGGCCAATGCAGGGGACGCAGAGCCTGCCCACCTAGAGCGGCCCTGGCTCCCACCCCGGTTCGGCCTGCTCCCCACTACTCTATGTGCAGCCAGGCCGCTCCCCCTCGTCCCCTGGCAAGTGGTCCAGGGCCAGCCCTGTGGGCTGCACTCACCTGTCGAGGATGGGCTTCTCCTGTTCCTCCTCGGGGCTGGCGCTGCCCAGGATCCGCTTCCGGGCCTCGGCGTACTCTGCCTCCCGCTGTGCGAGGGACTTGACAGGAAGGGCCGGCCTGCTGGAGGAGTTGGGGCTGCTGACCACACCGTTGCTGGTGGGCCTCTTGAGGATGCGGATCTGTGGAGGGGGCCCCGCGGGAAGACTATCGTCCTGAATCACAATGGGCACTTTGGGAGGAGATTTGGATTTCCTGCTGACGAAGAGCAAACAGAGCTTCACCAGTTCCACCCCGACTGCAGAGGCCCCATCCGCGCCCCTCAAGATGCCCCTCAACCACCCCCATCACCTTCCCCTCCCTTCTCCTAATTCTATTTGTTATTCTCTGGCCTTGGACCAGACAGCAGACCTCTCACTCCTGGGTTTCTCAAATGAGCAATCTTGCCACAAGCTCACGTCGTCCTCAGGCCTGCTCCTCAGACCTCCCCCCAAGGTCAAGGGGGCTGGAACCCCATCTTATTCTGGGACTTCTATCCCCAGGCTCACAGTCACACCAACCACTTATTTGGCCCCTGTGGCAAAACATTTCGTGCCCAGCATCCAATGATGTCAGTTAAAAATCCCAACTTCCCTACACAGAACAGAACAGAGTGTAACAGGCTGGTGCAGTGGGAGGCCCCTTGCTTAGGGGTCAGCGAAGTGTTCACTCCAGCCACGGCCTTCCACCACGCATGCTCACGCCAGTCAAACCCTACAAAGGAGCCCAGGGCACCATCCCTGCCTGGCACCAGGACAGGATTTACCGAACTGCCTCAGCTTTCTGGCAAGTGACCTGTGCTTCCCAGAGACCAGCTACACCCGACAACCGGATCATCTCTCCAGAGGAGTTTCTGAGCACAGACACCTCCCTCACCGGGGCTCTCTGGTATCCTGGACGCGGCGGGGCTGGGGTGAAGGACGATCCTAGAAACAGTGTTTGGGGGCGCTCAGAGGAGAAGCACCGTCCAAGGCTGCAGGGTGCACCCATCAGGCAACAGTGTCCACAAGGAGAGGTGGAGAACAACACAGGAGGGAGAGAGACAAAAGCCACAGGAGAAAAACGGATCCAGGCAGGAGTGACCGCCCCTCCGGAGCCACAAAGCCCCTCCCCAGACAGTCAACTAGCTTCTCTTCAGAACCAAACGGTCTACAGGGGCCGGTTTTCAGAGTCACGGTTGTCAGGACGGGAAGGGGCTGGTCAACTCAGCTGCTGCCAGGGGAGCTAGAAGGAGTCCCGGGCGGGGCAGGAACAGTGTGCCAAGGGCACTGTCACCAGACTTCAGTGCAGCTGCTGAGACGGGAAGACAGACCAGGAGCCAGCAATCTGATCAAAGAGGCAGGAAGCCAGGAAACTAGTGGGCGGACAGGGCACCCCGGCGTCCCCTGGGGAATGACAGGCAAGTCCAGAGAGGTCCTCTCCTCCTCCTCCCTGTCGCTAATCCCTGGGGGGAAGCCGATAGGTTACCTAAGCCCAAAGATAGACTGCTGAGGTCAATTTAACCTGCTCTGAAACCCACCTTCTCCCCTATCTGGATGGGAGAAAGTATCCTTAAAAAGGTCTTCAAGAGTTTGAGAATCTTTTCTTCCAGAATACCCCCAAAATGCCCTTAGCCACCACGTCACAGAGGACCCAGAGAAACATCTGTCCAATCTCGTTAATGTCACTGAGCTAGAAACTGGTGTCCAGAGGGGAAAACAACGTGTGCCAAACCTCAGTGCAACTGGAACACAGCCAGGCCTCAAACCTAAGTTTTCTGACTCATCACCTCCGCACTTTCCACCAGACCACCTCACACAGGGCACCCACTAAGTCAGGAGGCAGATGTGACACTCCAGCCTCACTCTCAAAGCCTCAGGCCACCACGTCTCTGAGGGCTGCGCTCAGGAGCCTGCCCTGCTAAGCCTAACGGCCACCTAGACGATTCCACTGACTGCCCAGCTCTCACACAGTGGAGAGCAGGAGCCCTCAGACCAGACAGCAGCCTTACCTCTCCTTTTGTGTGATCTTCAGTTTTTTTTCCAACCGTCTGTCTATTTCCTAGAGGAAAAAAATGTATATAAAAAGAGGAAAAAAAATCTCTCTTAGGTAAAAACTTATGTCTTTATTTTCACAGCTAAGGACGGTGTCCTTTGACCAGGGACGTTACTGTTTAAGGTAACGGATGCAGACCTCCCTTTACTAGACTCTGGGGTTCAGGAACCTGACTCCCTGAGGGTTCGTCTTCCTCCATCCCCAAGGTCACGGTGGTAGCTCTAGACCTCATCCTGCAGTTGGGGTCTTTGGATAGCTTCCAACTAGTCTCCCGGCCTCCAATCTGTCCTTCACAGAGCCACTCAAATCAGCTTTCTAAACACAAATCTCGTTGTTGTCAATTCCCCATTAAAACCCCTTAGACTGCTTGTCAGATCAAGTCCCAGCTCCTAAGCACGCCTCACCCACACCTTCATCTTCGGTTCCTGTTTACATCACTATGAAACTGAGCTGTTACTAGCCCCCAGAACCCAGCACGCTGATCCACCTGCCTGCAATATCCGTCCCCTTGCCAACTTCCATTCCTCCTGTGACAGCCGGCCTGATGTCTGCCTCTCCTTGGTCATGTCCTCTCTGGTCCCAGACACAGATAACCACCTGCTTCTCAGACATAAGCTCTCCCTTTTACATTCCTTCATGATCACATGTATCACAAATTTATAGCCTTTTTTCCCTCCACTGCCATGGACTTGAACTCTGTGACTAGCACCAAGCCAAAGGCCCAGAACAAAACAGAAGCCTAACATCTGGGAAACTGCGTGGCATTGAGCCCTCAGCACCAGGAACTGTGATGTTCCCACAACCCTCATGCACAAGGGTCTGTCCGCTGGACGGAGGAGCTGTGCAGAGAGCAAATGCCAGAACAGGCTCCTTGGCTGGCCCGCTGCTTTTTCTTACAAAACATCCCACTCAACTGTTCTCAGTGAGGACTCTACCACTCAGCTATTGGAGGAGGAGAAAACTGTATGAAAAAATCAGGTTATCTCTCTGAAAAAAAGCCCTATTATAAAAGTGGTTCTTGGGGCGCCTGGGTGACTCAGTCAGTTAAGCGTCTGACTTCGGCTTGGCTCGGGTCATGATCTCACAGTCAGTGAGTTCGAGTCCCGAGTCGGGCTCCGTGCTGACACCTCAGAGCCTAGAGCCTGCTTCAGATTCTGTGTCTCCCTCTCTCCTGCCCCTCCCTTGCTCATGCTCTGTCTCTCTCAAAAATAAACATTTAAAAATAAAAAAAGTGGTTCTCAACCAGAGGTGGTTCTGCCCACCAGGGAGCAGCTTGGCAGTGCCTAGGGACAGTTTTTGGTCATCACTACTAGAGGAGCCGTGCTACTGGCAAATGGTGGGCAGAGTCGGGGATGACATGCTGCTAAAATCCTACAAGGCACAGAACAGCTCCCACAGCAAAAACTGCCTCTCCCCAAATGTCAGTAGGGCTGAGGTTGAGAACCTTGCCTTAAATAAAGGGTATGTGGGAATTTCAAAGGGGTCTCTAACTTGCAGCATGTTAAGAATCACTGCCTTGGGGCGCCTGGGGGGGCTCAGTCGGTTAAGCGGCCGACTTCAGTTCAGGTCATGATCTCACAGTTCGTGGGTTCGAGCCCCACGTCAGGCTCTGTGCTGACAGCTCAGAGCCTGGAGCCTGCTTCGGATTCATTCTGTCTGTCTGTGTCTCTCTCTGAAACCTCCCTCGCTCACACACTGTATCTCTATCAAAAATAAATGTTAAAAAAAAAAAAAGAATCACTGCCTTAATTGCCAGTGAAGTCTCTGAAATTTACCGAGATCCACCCTCAGGGTTGAGTGTGTAGCCAGTTTTCAGGAATGTTCCCAATGTCCTAAAACTGACTCTATTCTACAGTTGATGGGTACAGTGCAAGCTAGTTAACTATCATGTCCAGAACTTCTAAATTTTTGCCGATTTGTTAAATTTATTGACTATGGAAAAAACCACAGATTTTCTAGTAAATTACCCGGTTTATTGTTACAAAATGATCTTCTTTGCTTAATAAAGCCATGCCAGTTTTCTTTTGGTTAGTGTTCCCTGGAATGTTTCCCTCTCTCCCTTCTCATCTTCCACGCTCTTACTTTTGTCTCCTATAAACACTATGAAGCTGGACTAACCATACGAAGTCCTATCTCAATCCAGTTTGACACTGACATTCATTCTGACAGTTGCTGAGCTGTGCATAATTTTGTTTGTTTGTATGACATACCCCAAATATACTTAGGCAAGCACAAGAGACTACATTCTGAGGGTCTCCTCAACTCTCTGGAGGGGCTAGGAGGCCACTAGATGGAAGACTTCTCACTCAAGCTTAGAACACAATGGGGTGCCTGGGTGGCTGAGTCAGTTAAGCATCCGGCCTCAGCTCCATCATGATCTCAGTCTGTGGGTTTGAGCCCCACGTCGGGCTCTGTGCCAACAGCTCAGATCCTGGAGCCTGCTTCGAAGTCTGTGTCTCCCTCTCTCTCTGCCCCTCCCCTGCTCACTCTCTGCCTCTCTCTCAAGGACATAAAAAAATTTTAAAAATTGTAATTCTTCTAAAAATGTTACGGATACCAGTGTTACAACCTCTGTAGATACTCTGTCTCACGTTAGTCTAATGTCTATTTCCACTTAAGGACTTTAAGGCTTTCTTCAAATAACTCAGTTTTAAAGCTACAGTGTTATCATTTTGTCCCAATGTGAACCTGACACTTCCTACTCCAGTGTCTCCGTCACAAATGCAAGGTTTAACATCTGTGGGATTAGAGGCCTTCACCGGCCAGGCAGCACGGCCTTGGCTTACGGGGCCAGAGCTGCTATTTCAGGCAAAACCAAATGCAAGATTTTTATGGGAAAGCTCTACATTTTTCAACTTTATTACATGAACTCTCACTTTCACATCCCAATGAGGGCCAAGTAAGGCATACAGGCAAAGGGGCCTAACACAGGAGTCATTTTTTTTTTTTTAATTGTGGTAAAATAGGGGCACCTAGGTGGCTCAGCTGGTTAAGTGGCTGGATTCAGCTCAGGTCATGATCTCACGGTTAATGGGTTCGAGCCCCACGTCAGGCTCTGTGCTGAAAGCTAGCTCAGAGCCTGAAGCCTGCTTCAGATTCTGTATCTCCCTCTCTCTCTGACCCTCCCCTGCTCATGCTGTCTTTCTCTCTCTCTCTCTCTCTCTCTAAAATAAAAAAAAAAGAATAAATAAATTGGGGTAAAATAAACATACATTACTTTAGCTGAATTTGAGGAACTCATCCAGGTTTCTCTCAGGAGAGCAAACGGCTTCCTTTTTCCTGTAGGGCCTTAGGGAAGACAGAGCATCTGCCCACGCCTGGTAAATGGAGCCTGGGTACAGAAAAGCCCTTCAAGAGGGCATTATGGACCATGTCTGAGTAAATGGGCCTCTGGGCCCAAATTGGAATGTAACCAGCCCCCCTGGCATATCACAGAAGCCACTGGCTTCAGAAATAATGACCTACGTCAATATACTTTATGGTTGTCAAGCTTCCCTGAACACTCATTTTCCAGGCACACATCCCTGGCTTGATAAACGCAGAGCTGCTACCCTGTTCTGTCCGATGAAGGTGATGTGGCTCAGGGAGGGCAAGGAACAGAACACACCTGGCGTCACGAAGCAGTAAACCACAGACGCAGCCCTAGAACTGAGGCCTCTAGAGGCCCTCCCTGATGCTGCTGCAGCCCCACAAGTGCCTGAACCCCTGGAGATGCTAAAGCCATGGGACACTGGTCTTCTCTTCCCTCGTCTCCCCCGAGTCCCACACGGCTCCCCGGCACTCCGATAACTAACACTCCCTTCAAGCTCCGTCACATCAGCCAGGATGGCTTATCAGAGGCAAGGACGAATTCTTCCATGGGATTAGAGAACGGAATAGAAATTCCAGCGGCTTCGGCAGAAAGCTGATCTTACGTCCAGATGGCCGGCCGGACAGCAACGTGCCCAGAGCAGGCCCCGTAAGAGGAAGCGCCCTGCCAGCAAATGGAGAGGGCGCTGCAACTCGCTCTGGACTCTATCCAGGAATCGCGAGTCAGTCCATTCTCTTTCTGGACAAGGCCTTGCAATCCATCTGCTTGCTTTCAGTCTCGTGCTCTGAAGAGCTGCACCAAACCAGAACTTTCCTACCGGGCATGCTACAAGGACACCTGTATTCTCCAGGGACGCACCAGCCCAGTGGAAGCGAAGGCCCCAGGATGCTGTGTGAGGAGGCATCTGGGTGTGGGCCCCAACAAGAAACCTAATCACCTGAGGGCACCTACTCTTTTCCTAAGGATGAACAGAACCCTGGCCCGAAGTCAAGGCTTCTGTGTGAAAGAAACCCACACGTGAGCGCCACTTCCCGGAGCGACGAGGGGTCCCGGGACACGAGGCCAGCGTTAGAGCATAAGCATATCAGAGGGGGCGTGCCAGGAGAAGCTTGAGTTCCCGTGACTTCCCCTGGCTACTTTTTGCCAAGTAGCACTGCGCAGCCTCCAGAGGACAATGTGCTGTGTCTCCTCTTAGGGTCAAAATCCTAAACAAAAGGTCTGTTGCTTCAGGGGTGCCTGGGTGGCTCTGGCTAAGTGTCTGACTCTTGATCTCAGCTCTTAGGTCATGACCTCACAGTTCGTGGGACTGAGCCCTGCGTCGGACTCTGCACTGACAGCACAGAACGCGCTTAGGATTCTCTCTCTCTCTCTCACAAAATAAACATTTAAAAAAAAAAACCCAAAAAGGTTTGCTGTTACTAAACCCAGGCAGGTCTCACTTGCCCCAGCGGGCTACGTCTCTACAAAACTGAGGTAAGTGAAGAACGACAGTGGGGAGCAAGAGAATTCTGGAGGGCACCGGTCCTTTGTGGGAGTCACAGGAGAGGCCACAGCCACAAGGTGAATGAACTCACACACAACATCTGCAAATCCGACTCACCTGAGGGAAAAAGCACAGCCTCAGTGGCTGCTGATGCCCTGACCTTGGAGTGCTTACACGTGTGGGTCCCCCACAGAAAGCTGGGGAACGGAGGCAGATGAGGGGAAGAGTGGGGAAGGGGACACCTCAGCCTAATTTGTTACACAGCCACATTCTTCCAAAGGGACCAAGGAGACAGGGGGACAGGGAGGAATGTGCAAGGGGAGACAGTTACAATGACAGACTCACTGCTGTAGCAGTAAGAGAGGGATGAGAAAAAAAAATTTTTATTAAAGAGAAACGAGAAAAAGGTGAGAAGGGGAGGGGAGGGGATGAAAGGCAAAACTAGAGAAGTGAACAGGCTACTCAGGGACTTGGGGCAAATTACAGCAAGGTCAAGTTCATCATCCTCACACCTGTACTCTCAGACCTGAATACTCAGGAAACAGACTTCATCAGTTTACCTAGGGGTGACAGATGAAGCCCTGGGGGACGGATTCAAACTGGCCAAACTCGGGGTGCCTGGGTGGCTCAGTGGGTGGAGCGTCTAACTGTTTGATTTTTGCTCAGGTCATGATCCCAGGGTCCTGTGATCAAGCCCCACGTGGGGCTCTGTGCTTAAGATTCTCTCCTCAGGGCACCTGGCTGGCTCAGTTAAGTATCAGACTTCAGCTCAGCTCATGATCTCATGGTTCAGGAGTTCAAGCCCAGCATCAGGCTCACTTCTTTCGGTGCAGAGCCCACTTTGGATCCTCTGTCCCCCTCTCTGCCCCTCCCCTGCTTGAGTGCAAACTCTCTCAAAAATAAACATAAAAAAAAAAGATTCTCTCTCCCTCTGCTCCTCTCCCTGTTGCACCCATGCTCTCTCTGAAAAATTAACATAAAACGTAAAACACGAACTAGCGAAACTCACAGGAGACCCTGAGCAAACCCAACCAACCCTCCTGTCACCCTGTGTCCCTCCCTTTCCGGTGCCTGACCCACTGTGTCCACTCCCAGTCTCCCCCCAGCCCAGTGCCAAAGACATTGACAGTCCTGCTCACCCACGTAGCCCTCCCCCGATAACCTGAATCCCTGCTCACCGGTGTGATGAACACAACTTCTAAGAATTCAAGGTATCTTGTACTAAATGGAGGCTCCTGGCTCTGAGTTAGAAAATAACGTCTTTCTTTTTTAGACATTTATTTTTGAGAGACAGAGAGCGACAGAGAATGAGCAGGGTAGGGGCAGAAAGAGAATGAGACACAGAACCTGAAGACAGGCTCCAGGCTCTGAGCTGTCAGCACAGAGCCCGACACGGGGCTTGAACCCACAAACTGAAATCATGACCTGAGCCGAAGTCAGACGCTTAACCGACTGAGCCACCCAGGCGCCCCAGAAATAACCTCTTTTTTTTTTTTAATCACCAAAAGTTACTATTTAAGTTTCTTTTCTCAGAAACTTTTCTTTGTCAGTTTCCACTTCAGAGGAGGGCTCTCTGTGAACCACTATGTCCCACAGCCTTCTCTGGCTGTGTCCAGCTATCCCAAATTGGGGAGCACATGTCTGCGGACAGACGCTGGGGGGAATCTAAGCAGAGACTGGAACCCTGAGTACACGGTTTCTCTCAGAACCGGCGCCTGACGGGTCCCGATGAGCATAATGCCACAGTTTCAGCACAAAGCAGAGAAGACACTGGGAAGAAGGCAGGCCTCGTTTCAACACGTGTGGCCCTGAACTCCCAGCACGGGCAACAGTGCCAGGCTGGGCCTGGTCTCCGAAGTCTTGGGCAGGACCTCAGCACCCACTGCCCTGGCCCCAGGGCCTCCTGCGTCCCCAGCAAGGCAGCTATGTTTCCCAGTCACACATCTGGGTGGGATTCTGCCTATTCCTTCGAGAGCCTCAACTTCGCTCAGGAGGCAAGCACAAGAATTCACAGCTAGAGTCCACAAAACCCGGCTTAGAACTAGCAGACGAAAAAGTCTGTGCACTCTTAGCACACACCGCTGGCCAGCTCAAGTCTAGGCATGTGACCCACAGACTTTTCCAAACCACCTTCACACCAACGCCGTTAACGCTCTGTTTCAGCCCCCACCTTGTTCCTCTCTGTCAGCGGTGTGACGGTGACAGGGCTGCATCTACCGCCCTGGCTAACTCCAGGGAGGGGGGCCCCAAAGTCTAATCACGCCAGGTTTGGTTCTATAGCGATGCTTCACTCGGGAACACAGTCAGGTTCAAAACACTAACTCAACTCCTGGGCAAACATGACTGGTCAAGTCAAAAAAAAAAAAAAAGTTTTTTGCTGGTTGGCTCAGCCAGTGGGGCCCTGCGACTCTTCATCTTGGGGCCGTGGGTTTGAGCCTGATGTGGGGTGCAAAGATTACTTAATTCATCAGTTGCCTTTTTTAAAAATACAGACAGGTTAGTCTGTTTGAAGGAACACAGAACCCTCACCCCTTCTCTGCTACTCCCACAGCAAGGAAAAATTTCCATGGTAATTGGGTCACTGGAGGGGCACAGGATACAGTTTTAAAATTCCCTCCCTAAGGAAATCTATGCTTTGTTAATGTATCTCAAAAGCCGAAATGAAAAGAAAAGAAAAAGGAAGAAGCTGGAGCCCAGCACTGGGGCAAACTGACTGTAAGGGAGGAGCCGAGGCAGAGGCTGGAGCCTAGAGGTAAGGCGGCCGTGGCGGAGAGGCCAGCCCAGCAAGAGGGAAGACCGGCGGGCGGACCACAGTCGCCGGGGTAGCCCTGCAGACGGTGTTGTGGAAAGAGAAATGGGGAAGCGGCGAACCTGCAGGAGTCAGAGAACATGGCAGAGACCTAAAGGACAGACTTTCAAGAAAAAGAGAGAAGCATAAAAATACTGGGGAGAAAGAGGGATGAAAACATGAACAGAGGGAAAGGAAAAAAAGGGACCCCAAATAAGAGATATCCTCAACTTCCGAAATCCATCGGAGATTACTTGAGCCGCACTCAGCGAAGGTCTTTATTAGCTGGTATCCGTGCGACTGGAAAAGCTGCTGCAGAAAGTCAGCTGAACTCTCCAGGGCCAGCAAGCAAAGAATCTGAAGAAACCAGGGGCTCCGGAAAACCATGAAGGGCTTGGGGGGCGGGCAGGTGGGGTGGGTGGTGGAATATGCTCTAGAGACAAAACAATTCTCACTTGCTTGGAAGGTAAGCCACTTCCTGCTTTCCTTCCCAAGTTCATTAAGGCTTTCAGGAGCTCTCTGCACCTGCCCAGGAAGAGGAAATCCTTTGGGCATACTCTCCAGCCACGCCGCCCAGTCCAGTGGCCACCGCCACACATGGTTGGTGAGCACTTCACACGTGGCCAGGCCCAACTGAGATGTGCTGTAAATGCTGAAGGCACAGCAGGCTTCCCAGACTTATTTACAAAAAAAAAAGAGTGCAAAACAGCTCATTAACATATTTTCAACATTGATTACGTGCGGGCTGTGATACTCTTTGGGGTGTGCTGCATTTCATTTAAAATATTCAAATTAAGGGCGCCTGGCTGACTCAGTAGGTGGAGCATGCAACTCTTGATCTCAGGGCTGTGAGTTCAAGCCCTATGCTGGGTGTATAGAGATTACTGAAGGCTTAAAAAATACTAAAATCGGGGCACCTGGGTGGCTGAGTTGGTTAAGCCTCCAACTTCGGTTCACGTCAGATCTCACGTTTGTGGGTTCGAGCCCTGCGTCAGGCTCTGTGCTGACAGCTCAGAGCCTGGAGTCTGCTTCCGGTTCTGTGTCTCCTCTCTCTGCCCCTCCCCCTCTCATGCTCTGTCTCTATCAAAAATAAATAAAACATTAAAAAAAAAACCCTAAAATCAATTCCACCCATTTCCCTATACTTTTTAAATGTGCCTTCAGGGAAGTTTGAAATCACCCATGTGGCTCGCATGGTACTCGGACAACACGGCTTGAGATCTAACCTTAGAATAAGAGATATCTGTTATACATTGAATATTTCAGCAACTGAGCACCTTAGGGACACAAGAGGCAGGGGGCACACTGTTTCCTGACGTGCACATCCTACCACAGCGGGTCCTGTCATTATGGTGTGCCAGCAACCAGCACTCCCAGTGCCCAACATTCAGCCCAGGCCCTGCTCTGAGTAACACTGCCCACCGACAATCTTGCTCTCTACGCCTCACCATCCTGCTGAAACTCGCCAGAGTTGCCAATGACCTCCACTGCCGGCAGGCTCGGTGGTCAACTCCACACCTTCGCTTCACTCGGCCTCTCAGCAGCGCCCCACACTGCTCAAAGCTCCTTCCTGAGGGTCCTGTCCATCCCAGCCTGCCAGTCCCCTCTCAGCTCCCTGGTAGCTCCTCTCATGGCCCACAGTTGATGTTCCCCATACGGGACAGGGTCCTCTTCCTCTCCAGGCCCCTGAGGTTGGAGAGTCTGCGCCTCCACTCCTCTGTGGCTCCGCTGGCTTGTTCAGTGACCTCATCTAGTTCCACGGCCTTCCACACATCGGTGTAGGGCTGCCGACTCGCGACCCCCACTCCGATTTGACAAGGGACCTAAACGCCCCAGGCCCCAAACCGAACTCTAACTTGTGATTTCATTCACTCACCCAAGCCTGCCCCTCCCACACACCCTCCCCTTACCCTGTCTTCAGGCAGCTCAGGCAGCAGCTCTGATCTCCCCCACGTTGGTTCTACTTGCAAAACTGATCCTGAATTTTCTCAAGGCTTCTGCTGCTGTGACCTCCCTGGTCCAAATTACCACAGCCCTTGAATGGACAGCTGAAATAGCATCTTCATCAGTCTGTGTTTCCATTCTTGCCCTTACAGCATATTTACACATAACAATCAGAACCCTTTTAAAGACCAAGTCAGCCTCGGCTCAACACTCTCACATTGCTTCCTATTTCAGCGATACCCACCACAGCCTGCTAGTCTCTACGGGATCTGGCTCCGTGCTACCTCTGACCTCATTTCCTACCACTGGCCCCCCCACTGTTCCTCAAATAAAACAAGCATGCTCCAGCCTCAGGACCTTTGCACTTGCTGTTCCTTCTGCCTGGAATGCACTTCCACCAGCTTCCTCTGCACACTTGCTTTCTCACTTCCTTCCTTCAGGTATCTCTGCTATCTTTACTGAGAGGCCTTCTCTGACCTCCTCCTACCCCCACCCCCACGATGGCACCTCAGCCAGTCACTTTCTAAGCTCTTTATCTCTCCCATTTTTCTTTACTGGGTGTGTATATAAAACATTATTGTCTACTGTCCATCTCTCTCCACTAGAAAGCAGTTCTAGTAGAAGAAAGTTCATTCACTACAGTTGTCCATAGCGCCTAAAACAGTATCCAACACATGAATTAATGAACCATCCTGTGAAAACAGGATTTTGGAAATAAAGCCCCCTTTGGGGAGCCTGGGTGGCTCAGTTAAGCATCCGGTTTTGCTCAGATCTTGACCTCGCAATTAGTGAGTTCTAGCCCCCCATCAGGCTCTGTGGTCTCAGCTTGGAGCCCGCTTAGGAACCTCTGTCCCCCTCTCTCTTCCCTTCCCCTGCTCGCACCCTCTCTCTCAAAAATAAACAGTAAAAGAAAAGAGAGAGAGAGAAAGCGATAACCCCATTTTACAAATGATTTACAAATCATTTACAGATTTACAATTCTGAGAGATTATGTACCTTGACCATGGTTCCAGAGCAATACGGAGGGGAGCCAGAATCAGAACCGGGTCTATGTGGGTCTGAAGGCAGCAACACTACCCATGTTCACAGTAAGAGCGGAGGCCGTCACAGCATCTGTCAGCAGCGGGGGTAGTGGCAGCACATGCTGCAGGTGTAAGGGAGGCTCCGTCCCTCCCGTCACCACCTCTCACCCTCACCATAATCCATGGAACACAAGGCGGCCGTGCTGCTCGCTCAGAGGTTAAATGACATGCCTAAGGCCACTCGACTGGTAAGTGACAAAACTGAATTCTAAACCTCAAGAGGAGGAGGCAAAAACGTTCAGGAGCGGCTACAGATGGCACAGGAATGGCAGATGGAAACGCCAACCTGCACCCTCTGCACCCCAGGCCAGGCCAGCACAAGCTCAGGGGTCCTAAGGAAGGACCACAGCAGTGGCGGACTACCACTCAGTCCAGACCTCAAGCCTCTGAAGAAGTCTCCACAAGGAAACAATTCTTCAGCACAGAACAAGGCTAGGGATACAGATGTATCCCCGGCTGGAGGGCCTCAGAAACAGAAACAGAACAGCGATCTTGAGACACTGTTTCCTTCTGCTTCCAGAGCGTCTCCAGAGTCTCCATGGGGGAGGGAAACCATGGGACCCTTTACCTTAAAGGTGCCGAACGAGCAGGAGGGGGAGTAATGGGGGCGAGCCCTGTCCTGGAACAAGACAGCAGGTGGACTTTAAGGGGGCTGCCCTTTCTCCACGTTTGTTACTGCCTTTCCCTTACAATTCAGAGAAAACCGTGGGTCAGTTCTCAGGCGCAGCAAGAAAGAGACCCTTCAGCCGGCGCAGCAAGAAAGAGACCCTTCAGCCAGTCCTAGGAACCTGCCACTCCAGCCAGCCAGAGGCCCCAGTGGAGCAGCCGGGGGGCTGGGGAGCGGCGCCCTCACACTCTGGGCCACCGCACTCTCTGCTCCAACATCCGCGCCTGTGGGCGCTTCACTAAGTGCTCCATTTAACCCTCACTGCTGAGCAAGGAGGGTTTTATTAACCCCAGGTGACAAAAGGAAAGAAGAAAGCTGCCAGAAAGGTAGGGAGTGATCTGCCCCAAACCAGACTTGGCACTTCAATAGTCAGCCTAGCCTTCGGACTTCTGTGACTGCCATGGAGGGAGGAAATGGGTCACTAACTAGCAGAAGTGACCTACTCTTTCCTCTTATAAAGACAGCAAGGCTCGTCTCCCAGAAGGAATTACTATGCATTGGGGCTCTGGAGGATGGAACAAAATCGCTCTTACCTCCCCCTACACCACCAGGCGGTTTCATCCAAACCCGAATGGGCACAGTCACCAAAGGCTGCTTAGAATCACAGCACTAAGCAGGGGCAGTACACACAATGCCTCCAGACCAAGCCAATAAAGTATGCAGGACAGAACTACCACGGGTCACAGGACACATAAAGTGGGGACTCCAGAGGACAGAAGAGCAACCGAGACCCAGGGAAAAGCATTCAAATTCAGCATATAAACCCCCCGAAAGTATACAGGCTGAACACCTAAGAGCCGTCAGTCTGCTGCTAGAGACACAGGGATCCTTAAGTGAGTAAGCAGAGTGGTTAAATCCTCTCAAGAGATCTGAGCAAAAGATAGTTACATTATCTCTTTTCACCTGGCCAGATGTTATTTCCCAATTATGAACAAGATTCCAACCAGCATGTCATTTGCGGTCACTCTTCTAAGTGCTATACTGACAGCAGGGTCGCCTGGCTGGCTCAGTCCGTGGAGTATGCACCTCGTCATCTTGGGGTCAGGAGTTCAAGACCCACATTGGGGGTGGAGCCTACTTAAAATTTTAGGGCCGCCTGGGTGGCTCAGTCGGTTGAGCGTCTGACTTCAGCTCAGGTCATGATCTCACGGCTTATGGGTTTGAGTCTGGCATCAGGCTTGAGGCTGTCAGCACAGAGCCGTTTTGGATCTCCTGCCCACCCCACCACCCACGCCCCCTCCCTGCTTGCACTCTCTCAAAAATAAATCTCTGAAAATTAAATTAAAATTTTTATTTATTTATTTTAACGTTTATTTATTTTTGAGAGAGAGACAGAGTGTGAGCAGGTGACGGTCAGAGAGAGAGGGAGACACAGAATCGGAAGCAGGTTCCAGGCTCTGAGCTGTCAGCACAGAGCCTGACACGGGGCTCAAACCCACAAACTGTGAGATCATGACCTGAGCTGAAGTTGGCGGCTTAACCAACTGAGCCACCCAGGCACCCCTAAAAAAATTTTTTTTTATTTAAAACAACAACCGACTGCAGCTTTGTCCTTTTGGCTCTTGGGAACCAAATTCGAGTTTCTCAGAGACAAAAAATTCCTTAACGAATGAATCATCAGACTGCAGAGGCAGGTCAATCCCAGGTGAAACAAGTACAATACATCGAGGGAACTAGCAACTAAACATCCTAAAGCGGTTAAATGGTTAACTCTCTACTGAAAAGCAAAGGTAAACAAACAGTCCAAAAAGGTCCCTAAGAGCGTGGGCTCAGGATGCCAGTAGCTGAGCTGAGATCGACCAAGTGACTTCCTCTCCCAGACACCAGGAATAAAAACACCTACGCCGTGGAGATGAATGTGACAATGCACTCGGCAAAGCCTGCAGTACGCCCTGAAGACGCCATCTAAGAAGCCCTTCCTAAAGAGGCCAGCGAGATTTGGGAGTTTGTGGGGCTCTGGGCAGAGTCCCCTCACCAGGGAAATGTGCAGCTAGGTACCAAAAATAGCACTCGGAGCTGGAGGGTCACAGATGCTCATGTTTGCCAAGATTACGCCAAATGCCAGAGCAGGAGGGCTGGGAATTTAGCTTTCAAGGTCTAGGAAGTGTGAGGACCATCCTGACCTCCCCAGAGTCGAGTTCGAACAGTCTAAGGATCACAACCCTGAAGAATGCAATTTCAACTGTACATACTATTCCTTTCAGGAAGGAATGACTGTTATTTCCTGTGTTCGTTTTATAAGGGAAAGAGTTTTGAGTGCAGGGAGGGGATGACTTACTGGGAGGGACATTTTGAAATGTCTTACCCTCCGGGATAAGATTGTTTATCTACATAAAGACTGGGGTCAGGATTTGTTACTAATTTCTGCGGTGGTGGCTTTTCACCTCTACCTTCCCATCAAACATCCTGGGCGCAGCAGAATGTTAAAGAGAAGGATGTCTGGCAGAGGCTACCAGTTAAAAACACTTCAGCAAATGAGAAATCTCTATGGTTACGACTTTAAAAAAACACACACATTTCATTTTGTGTTTTGGCCACAGATATAAGTAGCTAACCTCAGTCTTCTAGGAAACCAACAAGTCAGTAACTGACCTGACAGAAAAGAGTTTCTATTCCTGTGGGGCAAGTGTGCAGGAAAGAACACACCACACCTTGGTGAAGGCTTCTACTGATACAGCCAGAAATGGACACAAACTGTGGGGAAGCCACTGCTGTATAAAGGTGGAAACTGGAAAGAAAAATCTGGCCCCAAGAATACGTCTGAGTCATCAGATCTAGACAACGGGGCCTTTTCTCTTGCAGGAATTTACCAGAAGCTTTACAGAGACACGCGAAGTTCTCTCCTGTTGTAGAAGGTGAAGAGGGCCTGTGACTGTCTGCATTTCCAGCCCACGGCAACCGTGGCTGCTCTCTCAAACACCCAGAGCATGCTGGGAACAGGTGCCCCAAGCAGCCTCAAGGAAAGGAGCAGAGAAGTTACCAGTGAAAAGTGCATTATCCTACTTTCTTTGAAACCACAGTGACACCGATCTTTTTCCAGAATCACAGGGACAGATGGCTCAGCATGATCACATCTAAACTGGCCACATCCCTTACGGGAAGCCCGCTCTGGGCAAATCACAATCCTTAAGACCCAATCTTCCCAGAAAGACCTGGAATAGCTTAGAAATGGCTCCTTCAGGCATGGCACACCTGGATTTGTACTTTCCGATACCACAAATCTTAAATGCCTTCTTTAGTATAAGGACTAAGAAATCAACACCATGTAGCCCCGAAGTAACTGTTATTTGCCCACTACCCACAGCCGCAGTAAGTATTCCATAATGACAGCACTTACAGGAAGTGCTGAGGACCCCAAAGTATGGTGGAAGCCATGCTTCGGGCCTCTTCTCTGAAGAATAAGAAGTAAATCAGGCAGCTCTTCCTGCCCATGGGTCCTGTTCTCATGCTTTAATAAAATCACCTTTTTGCACACGTACACGAGCACGCGCGCACGCGCGCACACACACACACACACACACACACCCAAAGAAGTAAATCAAAGTTCTTAGTTCTTAAATTAAAATATATGCCAGGGACGCCTAGGTGGCTCGGCTGATTAAACATCCAACTCTTGATTACGGCTCAAGTCCTGATCTCCCCAGTTCATGGCATCAAGCCCCACGCTGGGCTCTGCACTGACTGTGTGGGGCCTGCTTGGGATTCTCTCTCTCGCCGTCCTTACCTCCCACATAAAGGGCTCATGCACATGCTCTGTCTCAAAATAAGTAAATAAACATTAAAAAAAAAAAAAAGTCTACACTACTACTCAGCTTAAAAAAAAAAAATTTTTTTTAAAGCCTTCAAAGCTCCCTTGTGCTGTCAGGACAAAGTCCAAGCTCCCCAGAACCAAGTACAACGAGGCCCTTCCCGATCCAGCCCCTGCATACCTCTCTGGCCTCATCTCTTTCCAGTCAGCCCTGCCAACCCCTTACCCCACAGCCAGAAGTATTTGTAGCTCTCCCAATGTGGCACATTCTTCTCTTGCTGCCTATACATATACACATTGGCCCTATCTCTACCCACCCCTCCCAGACTTTCTACAGCTTAATTCAAGTAGTCCGAATCATCACCTTCTTCCTACAAGACTGTCTCTGATCCCAGCCATGGTACCCCATCTCTGCCTCTTCCAAAGAAAGTGCTGCCTTACGCCTGTGCTCAGGGCCTGGTACACAGGAAGTATTGAGTGTTTAATGACACCTTCCTATAGACTTATATGGCATCCAGCATCGCTGAAGGGGTAATGTTTAGAGGTTCAGTGAGGGTAGAAAGTAAACATAAATTTGAATTCTTAGTCCAGAAGTCAGACCAGCCATCCTTTAACTTGATACATTTTCTTCCAATTAGTTACAAGACTTGACCTTGGCAAAGAACAAAAGGCAACTTTTGAGATGCAAAGGAAGCAGAGAGGCTGCCAATGCATTATAACTACCAGTCCAATTCCATTTATGTACCATCTGTCTTCCCCTAGGATCAGGTTAGCCCATTAACAAGATGGACTAGGCTATGCCATTTGTTTTTTTTCTAAACAAGTGAATATATAAAGCTTCAAACTGTCAGAAATTGAGCAAACTGATGATCTGATTGGCGCACAAAGATGACTTCCAATTACAAAATGTTTTATTTGTCCCTTAAAATGTGCTTAAAACAAAGGACAGAATTTAGAGTTTGAATCAAAATTAACTCAATTTACATTTTCATTTCTCCCAAAGGCAGTAGATTTTCAAAGAAGCATTTCTTTAGTGGGATGCACGTTATATTCCTTGAATTGTCCTTTGATTGGAGATTTAACTCCTTGGAAGGAAACAGGAAAGGAATAGTTCTACATCAGGCCAGTGTTCATCACACTAACTAAAAGCAAAAAGCAGCCTATTTATAGAATATTTGGAGTGATTCTCAAAGTCTTCCCTAGAATGACATGATGGGACTTGAGATACTGAGTATTTTGAAAATACGCAAGAAAAAAAACTACCTCGGATGTACGGACACATTAGAAATTCCAGGGGCACCTGGGTGGCTCAGTTGGTTAAGCGTCTGACTCTTGATTTCGGCCTAGGTAATGGAGCACCTGCCTGGGATTCTCTCCCTCTCTCTCTGCCTGTCCTCCACCCTCCACAGGGGTGGGTGGGGTCCCTCTCAAAATAAATAAACATTAAAAAAACAAAACCTCCAGTATGATGTCAAAATTCTTTTGTGGTGCTGAGGGCAGGTATCACCCAAAAGCCTCTACTTTGAAGGATCAGAACTACCTCCAGATATATAAAGTTTGAATGTTCACTTTAAAAATTTGTCAACCCCCATTTACTAGTCTTCTCACCATGCACGTTGTGTTTTTTGGAAGGGGAGGGTGCTTAATACTCATTCCCATGTTTCAGTTGGAAGACAGGATAATTTGAAGCCTTTTACACATGCAACTGCCTACATCTGAAAGTACAACCGGTTGGTTTCCCAGTGATGTGGACATAGTACTTTATCCCTTCCCTGGCACCCTTCCTTCAAAAGTGCACATTTACAAAAACCCTTTGTGAAATTCGAAAAGGGAATCAAATTCAAGAGAGCCTTCAAATAGAAGTCCAAAGCAAATATTTTAAAAGATAAAGGTAATGCCCAGCTCTCAAGTCGTCCCCAGGTCCCCAGGAGGAGAGACAGCAAAAGGCTACAGAATGAACTCTGCCTTGGAGACAGACAAGCTTTGGTGTCCAATCCCCAGCTCCCCCAGTACTATCTGCGTGACCTTGAGCAAGACAGGTTACTCCCTCAACTTCAGTTTCCTTGTTTATAAAAGGACAATAACTCTACAGGTTATTTCAATGGTTCAATTAAATAAAAGATGCAGAAAGAACCTACATTTTGGCTGCTCATTATGTCAACAAGGCAAGGTTTGGGTTCCATCTCTGTTCCCGGCACTTCTAAAGGGTTTTACTAACATATAGTAAAAAGAGTACCAGACAAGCATAAGAAAGATCTAAGTTGGGCGCCTGGGTGGCTCAGTCGGTTGAGCCTCCGACTTCGGCTCAGGTCAGATCTCACGTTCGTGGGTTCAAGCCCCGCATCAGGCTCTGTGCTGACGGCCAGCTCAGAGCCTAGAGCCTGCTTCCGGTTCTGTGTCTCCTCCTCTCTCTGCCCCTCCCCCTCTCATGCTCTGTCTCTCTCAGTATAAAAAGTAAATAAATAAAATTATATAAAAAAAAAAGAAAGATCTAAGTTATATCCTACATCCCCGGGGTTCATTCAGCTGTAAAATGTGGGACTGGGCTAGCTGATCCCTAAGCCACTTACCCGTTCTGAAAAACACAAGTAATCCTCAAATTTCTGAATCCTGCATTCATTTTTGTTTTCATTTTCTTCTTCTTTAACATGGAAAACTCATGTTCCTTGTAAACAGGTCAGAAAAAAACAAAGAAATGCCAAGATGCTCAAGAAACTTATCATTTGAGTCACGTTCAAATTATAGGACAGGCTTTTTTTTCCCCCCAAGAGGGTGTACATGAAGGACCTCTGAGTGATGTACTCATATTAGTGGTGGGTAATAAATGCCTGTACCCGGAAATTTTGCATTCTACAGCACAAAGTCACTGCTACGCACACTGCCCAGCACAGAGACACTAAAAAAAAATGTTTGCTGAATAAACACCCAGACGACACCTGTTGCTCTCTATAAAATCTTTCAGTTGCTCTCCTTACTCAAATCAAAATCCAAAGATGGTCAGCACACAAGAACTGTATCAAATACCTTTGGGACGAACTAATTCTTCAAATTCTTAATTATGCTAAGTGGAAAAACATAAACACGTGCAAGAAATGCTGAACCACCCGAAAAAACTTCCAAGCAAAGCCAAGTTTCAACCTTCCCGCAGAGATTCACCCTCGGCAGCAAGGGTCAATTTCCAGCTCTGATGAGCACCCTCAAAGGCACGTGGGGGTAAAAAGCAAACCAAAACACAACACCCAACTCCAGTTCTCTCCTGGTACACTCAGCTCTCCACGCCCCACTCCCAACCCATAAACCTTGAAGGTGGAGGTCACTTGAGCCAGCACTGAACACACACGAACACCAGGAGGCCAAAAAGCTATCTCCGCATCTTCTCAAGGGTCACCATTGAACCACAAACTCTGCAAAGACCCAAATTCATCGCGAACCTAACAGAATTGGTTCCGGCTCTTTCAGCTTGGGATAAACGATTTCCCTACATCCCTGCAGCTTCTAGAGTCAAACAAAAACTCAAAAAACAAAATCGAAGGGTTCATTTCCCCCTCTCCTCTCCCAGGAATGCGGCTACTTTATAAATCGCACCCCTCCCCCCTTCCCCCCTGACCCGGACAAGTACTCTCCGAGACCTTCGCCCCGAGCTCAGATCGTTGGGTGGGTCCCAGGGGAGAGGGGCTGCCCGCAGGGCTTTTGGTTGTTCTCAGGGGGTAGGGGGTCCCCGGGAGACCCGCATGCAACGGGCTCTCAGAGTAAAACCGAAAAAGAAAAAACAAAAAAACCCAAAACCAAAAAACCCAGGCTCGCCCACCGTGGCGGAAGGCGCAAAGCAATGGGGAATTTTAGCATAGAGTGGAGGAGCCCAAAGACGACTCAATTTCCCCTCCTGCCTTCCGCTGCTCTTCTCCGGAGCCGGGCACACCGCCCCGGTTCACACAGCCCCCCACCACATGCCGTGCCGCTCCTCATCAGAGCACATGAACTTTAAAATGGTGACTCGGGCGGAGGGCGGAGGGGGGGGGCGGCGACAGGAGAGGAAGGGCCAGAGAGTCCCGGGACGACAGAGCGGGCGCTGGGGCCAGGCAAAGAGGCCTTGGATGGCGGGTGGGGCGCCCCGGATGACACGCACTCGGGGGGATGGAGGGAGGCGCACTGGGGTAAGGTGGAGGGAGAAACGGAACGCGGCCCCTTTAAGAGGCCTTCACGGCGCTCAGGGACCGGGGACCTCTCCTCCACCCCCGGTCCGGCGTCGGGGGCCCTTCCTTGGGGAGAACCATCCCCAGACCCGCTCCCCGGAGGCTACCCTCACGCCAGGTCCCGCCCGGCCCTGCCCCACGGCGGCGGCTCCTCCTTACCCCGCTGTCTGCCGCCTCCTCCCAGCTCTCAGCGACCTCCTCATCTTCCATCTTACTCGCCGCTTTCCCTCCTCCCCCACCCCTCCCCGCGCCTGCGCTCTGAAGCGCGCCTCCGCGGGCGCCGCCGGCACGCAAAGCTTTACTCAATGGACCCCGCCCCTTGCCGAGCCCGGAAGAAGCGCCCGGCCAAGGCCCTTGATCATCGAGAGAGCCATCATGGAAAAGGGCAGAGGGGCCAAGGTTGCCATTTTTCTTAAGGGCAACGTGTTAGCTCCTGTACTGAATGGGAGAGCCCACGTGATATCCTCGTCCTGCGTACGGACAGTGTGTTCTCGGGAACCATCTTTTCTAAGGGCAGACAATTACTGAAAACTTTTTTTTTTTTAAAGTGACTGGTAATGTCCATGAACTGCAGATGACGTGTTTCTCAAAGTGCTCAAAATATGTTTATATCTCAATAGAGAATGAAAAATATCTGCTAGTGCATAACACATTTTGTTATTTCTATGTGGTAAGGTGAAAATCGTTACAGTTTTTTCCTTCGCATAAAGCATATTCCAAGCATCTGTTAACTAAGACGATAGTTTAAGTTGAAAATACTTCACCTGAGCAGGCCAACCAGAACTACGAAAGTTCTCCTGAGTCTTCAATGACATACACTCATTAGCACTTCCTTAAACATTTATTAATACATCTTCCTAAACCATATTCCTGCTTTATTTTTGTCCAGTACTGAAGTAGAGACATTGAACCTTAAAGTTCAACTTTGGACACTTCCAACTTGAATAAGCTTGTGTGATCTTATGCAAGTTACTTATGAGTTCTGTGCCTCGGTTTCCCCAAGTGTAAAAAATAGACAATAATAGTAGTAGCTGCTTCAAAGTTAGATTTTAAGAGTTAAACTAGTTACTATGCTAAGAAGCATTGGGCAGTGCTTGACCTACAGTAAGAGTTCCAAGGGTTAGCTATTATCATTATGGGGGGGGGTTCTTGCCTCCCTATGAAAACGTACAATTCTCTAATCATCCTTTCTTTCCCAAAACATAAAAACAGAGGGAAAGCCAAATGTATTTTTTTCCTCACTGTCATATTCCTATAGGGCCCTCAGTTTTAAAAACCTGTCATTTGGTAGTTTTGCATTTAGCTATTTGTAATCAAGTTACCTAACCTGGAATGTGTTTCTTCTCATGTTTTTAGCATGTCATTAATCTTTCTAACGTAACAGCTTCCTGTTGAGAATTTTTTATTCTTTTCCTTTAAGTCTATTTATTTATTTGTTTTGAGAGAGACAGAGACAGTGTGAGTGAGGGAGGGGCAGAGAGAGAGACAGAGAGAGAGAGAGAGACAGAGAGAGAGAGAGACAGAGAGAGAGAGAAGCCCAAGCAGGCTCACACTGCCAGCTGTGCAGATCCTGAGGTGGGGCTTGAACCCATGAAACATGAGATCATGACCCAAGCTGAAACCAAGAGTCGGACACCCAATCGACTCAGCCATCCAGGCACCTAAGAATTTTTGCAATATACATTCCTAATAACTATTATATAAACTGCAATCGTGTGTTAAATGTTACTAGTTTTTACCTAGAAGTGAAAGTGACATGCTTACTAATTCTAGTTTCATGACTTCCTATCTCTGAAATATGGATCATCTCTGGGTGTATCCTCAGTCCATTGTTTTTACCTAGATGCTCAGAGTGTGGAATGCTTAAGATTCCCAAAGTTGACTTTCAGTCCTGACCTGACCTGGTGTTTCCAATTCTTAATCGAGGCTTCTTATTGGCATCTCTACATTGGATATCCCATTAGCAGCTCAAATTCTCTATGTCTAAAATATTATAATTTGAATAGCCTGAACAATGTCAGAGAAAAAAGATTTTGTCTTGTTCACTCTTTGGAGCTATATTTGCTTTCTTGTTTTTTTTTTTTTTAAAGATTTTATTATTTTTTAAAGTTCATTTATTTATTTTGAGAGGTGGTGTGGAGACAGAGAGGGAGAGAGAGAGCATGGAGGCACCCTTTAAGGCAGGGCTGGAGCATCATAACATGAGCTGATATCAAGAGTCACATTCTTTTTTTTTTTTTTTTTAATGTTTATTATTTACTTTTGAGAGAGAGAGAGAGAGAGACAGAGCACGAGCGGGAGAAGGGCAGACACAGAATCCAAAGCAGGCTCCAGGCTCTGAGCTGTCCGCACAGAGCCTGATGCCCCAGAGTCACATTCTTAACCAACAGAGTACCCCAGGCACCCTTAAAGATTTTATGTTTAAGTAAGCTCTCCACCCAACGTGGGGCTTGAACCTACAACCTGGAGATCAAGCATTACCAACGGAGCCAGCTGACACCCCTGGAGCTATACTTACTTTGAATACATTCTTCTGTGAACTCGTTCTCTTAAGTGAATTACCCTGACTGAGCCTTGGCGACAGCAAGAAGAATGAGATTGTCTATTAGGCAACACCTAAGTCTCTTGAGGTATGGTTCATTTTTCATCATTGGCACGGATGCTTTTTCTTTTCTTTTCTCTTTTCTTTTCTTTTTTTCTTTTCTTTTTTCCTTTCTTTTTTCTTTTATTTTCTTTCCTTCCTCCCTTCCTTCCTTCCTTCCTTCCTTCCTTCCTTCCTTCCTTCCTTCCTTTCTCTTTCTACGGCTTTGTAGTTGTAGAATGTTACCAGCAGAGGGAGATATTTTCTTACAAATTTGTTATATTTGTCATTGCACCTTCACAAAAGAATTAGCTGGATATTCTTGAGGCTGAATTTTCTAGGAGGCCAGAAAGATAGAGACCTTGGAGATCATTTGAGCATGCAGCAAAGGAAATAGCTTTTTTCCACCAAATGGGCTACCAGGACACCAGTCCTAGTTAATCATATAGACCCCCTTGTGACCTTGGACAATTCCCTTCCCCGTCTGTAAAATGAGGATGGGACCAAATAAGTTCTGAAATTGAGGAAGTGGTGGTGATTTTCTTCCATCAGGGGGAAAGCCCCAGAAGTTGAAGTAGTGGTACATATAGATATTAGTAGATATCCTAAAACATGAGTTTCTCTTTCCTGTGAACTACATTTGATACACTATTAATGATCGGGACTTTTACTCAGAACTGCAGGCATGTTTGATACATCACATAAACACTCTGATATGTGATAGGAATTAACAGCAAAGCCCATAGTGGGAAAACTTCCCACCTAATGCACAAACTGAGGCTTGGTAGACAGTTGTGTTAAGAAATAAACAGGAAAGAAAGAAAGAAATGGCAAACTTACCAACATTTAAAGTGTATGTTACATGCCTTTTGACCCAGCAATTGCATTTCTAGGAAATTTCCCTGTGGATACATTTGCACATAAGCAAATAACAAAAGTACAAGGATATTCTTTGCTAGCTTGTTTATCATCACAAGACAATAGAGACAAATGTCCATCTCTATAGAATTTATTTTAAAAATATATGGTACAGGGGTGCCTAGATGGCTCAGTCAGTTAAGCATCTGACTTCTCTCAGATCATGATCTCATGGATTGTGAATTTGAGCCCTGCGTCTGGCTCTGTGCTGACAGATCAGAGTCTTGGGTCTGCTCCAGATTTTGTGTGTGTCTCTCTCTGCCCCTCCCTAACTCACACTCTTTCCCTCTCAAAAATAAATAAACATTAAAAATAATGTTAAAAATATATATGGTACCTCCATACAAAGGAATAGAATGCAATTTGTTAACAAAATTTAGATCATCCTAAATATGCTGACATCAAATGACCTCAGAGAAGTATAATTAATTTTTTTAAAAAAGCAGCAAGTCGGGTGCTGGGTGGCTCAGTCTGCTAAGCATCCAACTTCAGCTCAGGACATGATCTTGCAGTCTGCGAGTTCAAGCCCACTGTTGGGTTCTGTGCTGACAGCTCGGACCCTGGAGCTTGCTTCAGATTCTGTGTCTCCCTCTCTTTCTGCTCCTCTCCTGCTCATGCTTTGTCTGTGTGTCTCTCTCTCTCAAAAATAAATAAACGTTTAAAAATCATTTTAAAAAGCAGCAAGGTAAAGAGCAGTATGTATGGTTTGCTGCTACCTGTCAGTTTGTTTGTTTATATGTTGTATGTGTACTTGCTTTGTTTTTTTAAGTAATCTCTGCCCCCAAATGTGAGGCTTACAGCCCAGAGATCCAGAGTTGTATGCGCTTCCCACTGAGCTAGCAAGGTGCCCCTATACGTGTATGTGTTTGTTGGTGTCTACATCTCTGGAAAGATATAAGGAATTTGTAATGGTAGTTACTTTGGTGGAGGAGAGAGGTAGCTAGGGCACTGGCAGAATGGATTTAATTTTGATAGTTTTTTTGGTACCTTTTGAATGTTGCTCTATGTTTATAGTTTACTTACTCTACATAAGTATATACATAAGAAATTAATTTCAGTAGTTGATTATTGGAATAGACTCTGGACAAAGACTTTTCTTTTACACTTATTAGACAGGCAACAGCCAGCCCTCTCATCTCTTGTCTCATTGTATCCAATCATATCCCAGCTGGCCCTCACACTGCAGAGAGATCATTCTAAAATGCTATTTTCATCATATATCGGCCCTGCCCCCAAATCTCCATGAGGTAATATCCAGTTTTTCTGCTATTTCAGACCATGTATAAACCGGCCTCAATCTTCTCTCCCCCTGTTTGTCAGAAGCAACATCACTTAGAGTTCAATAACCTAGGTTTTGAGGCTCAGCATCACTCATCATCAGGGAAATGCAAATCAAAACCACCAAGAGATATCACCTCACACCTGTGAAACTGGCTACTGTGAAAACGAGAAGAAGTAACAAGGTTGGTGAGGAAGCAGAGAAAAGGGAGCCCTTGTGCACTAGTGGAGGGAATGTAAGTTGGCACAGCCACTATGGAAAACAGTATGGACGTTTCTCAAAACATCAATGATGCTATCATAACATCTAGCAATTCCACTTGTGGGTATTTATTCAAATAAAAACACTACCTCAAAACATGCGTCCCTATGTTCATTGAAGCACTATTTATAATAGCTAAATGCCCATTAATAAATGAATGGATAAAGATAAGATACATTTATATAATTGAATATTTATATAATTGAATATTGAACTCAGCCATAAAAAAATTAAATTTTCCCATCTGTGACAACATAGATGGGTCTAGAGGATATTATGCTAAATGAAATGAGTCAGAGAAAGACAAATACTGTGGGATTTTTCATTTATGTTTTATTCTGAGAGAACGCACGCATGTGTGTACAAGTGGAGGGGAGGAGGAGAGAAAGAGAGTGTGAGAACAACAGAGAGAGAGAGAGAGAGAGAGAGAGAGAGAGAGAATCCCAAGCAGCATGTCAGCATGGAGCACGATTTGGGGCTCAGTCACAAACTGGGAAATCATGACCTGCGCTGAAATCAACAGTTGGATGCTTAACCAACTGAGCCAACCAGGTGCCCCTTTGTGATTTTGCTTCTTTATGGGATCTAAAAAACGAAACAGAGATGTCTGGCTGGCTCAGTTGGTGGCACATGGGACACGTGATCTCGGGGTTGTGAGTTCAAGTACCAAATTAGGTGTAGAGATTACTTAAAAAGTAATTAAATAAACTTAGAATAAAACAGAAAGAAATTGATAAATACAGAGAACAATCTGGTGGTTGCCGGAGGGGTCAGAGAACAGACAAAAAAGAAGGAGATGACAAAGTCCAGACTTCTAGTTATAAAATAAGACACAGGAATACATGATTATATGTAACAACTCTGTGTGGTAACAGTAACACATGGTAGATACATTGTGGTGATCACTTTGCAATGTATACAAATGTCGAATCATTATATCATATACCTGAAACAAATACAATATTGTGTATCAAATTGAACTTCTAATTTTTTATTTATTTTTGATACAGAGAGAGACAGAGCATGAGAGGGGGAGGGGCAGAGAGAGAAGGAGACACAGAACCGGAAGCAGGCTTCAGGCTCTGAGCCAGCTGTCAGCACAGAGCCTGACGCGGGGCTTGAACCCACGAACGTGAGATCTGACCTGAGCCGAAGTCGGAGGCTTAACCCACTGAGCCACCCAGGCGCCCCTCAAGTTGAACTTCTAAAAAAATGTTCTGGAGGCACACCTTTTGGCTCAGTCAGTTGAGCATCTGACTTTGGTTCAGGTCATGATCTTCTGGGGTTTGTGGGTTTAAACCCTTTGTCAGGCTCTATGCTGACAGCTCAGAGCCTGGAGCCTACTTCAGATTCTGTGTCTCCCTCTCTCTCTGACCCTCCCCTGCTCATGCTCTGTCTCTCTCTGTCTCTCAAAAATAAATAAAAAACATTAAAAATTTTTTTTCATTGGAAAAAATAATTAACAAAATTAACAACAACAGCAGCAGCAGCAGCAGCAGCAGCAGCAACAACAACAAAGGCTTTGAAGTAAAACCATCCGGTTCAGACCTCTGCCTGTGACCCTGGGTTGAGCTACTTAATCTTTGTGTGCCTTAGGTTCTTTTTTCTTTCTTTTTTTTTTTTTTAAGATTTTATTTTTAAGTAATTTCTGCACCTAATGTGGGGCTTGAACTCACAACCCCAAGATTAAGCATTTCATGCTCCAGTGACTGAGCCGGCCAGGGGCCCCTCCTCGGTTTCATCAACTGCAAAATAAGCACAATAACAGCATCTACTTAGCAGCTTGAAGTATAAGACTAAACAATAAACATCAGCTGTGATTATTATTGACAATTTTGTTTTCATAATAATACATTCTTCATTCTCATCACAATTTATAATTTCATATTGACTTACCTACTTGTTATTGTCTGTCTCTCCCAATACTGTAGGGGACCTCTATGAGGGCAAGAGGCTTTGCTAGTTTTATTTAAAAATTTTTTTTAATGTTTATTTTTGAGAGAGTACAAGCGGGGGAGGCAGAGAGAGAGAAGAAGACACAGAATCAGAAACAGGCTCCAGGCACTGAGCTGTCAGCACAGAGCCTGGTGCACGGCTTGAACCTACGAACTGAGAGATCATGACCTGAGCTGAAGTTGGCTGCTCAACTGACTAAGCCACCCAGGTGTTCCATGTTAATTTTATTTAAAAATATATTACATAGGGGCGCCTGGGTGGCTCAGTCAGTTGGGCCTCTGGCTTCGGCTCAGGTCAGATCTCACGTTTGTGGGTTCGAGCCCCACGTCAGTCTCTGTGCTGACAGCTAGCCCAGAGCCTGGAGCCTGCTTTCGGTTCTGTGTCTCCTTCTCTCTCTGCTCCCCCCCATGCTCTGTCTCTCTCTGTATCAGAAATAAATAAAACATTAAAAATTTTAAAAATATATATTACATATATTACTAGGGGCACTTGGGTGGCTCAGTCAGTTAAGTGACTCTTGATTTTTTAAAAAATTTTAATGTTTTATTTATTTTTGATAGACAGAGCATGAGAGGGGGAGGGGCAGAAAGAGAAGGAGACACAGAACCAGACAGCAGGGTCCAGGCTCTGAGCTAGCTGTCAGCACCGAGCCTGATGCGGGGCCCAAAACCACGAACGTGAGATCTGACCTGAGCCGAAGTTGGAGGCTTAACTAACTGAGCCACCCAGGCGCCCCTGACTCTTGGTTTTGACTCAGGTCATGATCTCATGGTTGTGAGATTGAGCCCTGCATTAGGCTCTGCCCTGGCAGCATGGAGCCTGCTTGGGATTCTCTCTTCTTCCTCTTTCTCCACCCTTCCCCCACTTGTACGTGCACACGTGCATGTGTATTCTCTCTTTCTCAAAACAAATATACATTTACATAAAATGAAATAAAACCAAATGACTATACATATTACATGGTTTGGCATACAGTAGGTACACACTAAGTATTTGTTGACTGAATTCTCTCTTAGTTGTCAAATTCCCAATGTGTTCACTAATTCAACACATATTTAGCAAGTCTCTACTGTATGCCAGTCTCTGTATTAGATAATAAAGCTGTGAACAAAACAGAGCCTTATCTGTTGTCGTTGAGCTAGGAGATTCAGGGTGGAGTGGTTCTATGTTTTAACCTGTTCTAACATGATCCAGAAGTTCCAGACCAACCTGGGCATCAGAAGCCCTAGAACGTTTTAAGAAAAGTCTGAGGTGGGGTCTAAGGCCAGCCCTGGAACCTGCATTTTTAAAAGGAAGCATTAGTAGCTGGTCCAATGTTTCTAGCATTGAGCTCTATTGAGTATTTTGGTGGGTGGTAGGAGTGGTCACAAACTCTATGCTTTTTATGCTTGAGCTTTTAACAACAGGACTATATTATATTATTCATTTATTTTAAAATTTTTTCAATATTTCTTTTTGAGAGACAGAGAGTGTGTGAGCAGGGGAGCAGCAGAGAGAGAGGGAGACACAGAATCTAAAGCCCGACACGGGGCTCAAAGCCACAAACTGTGAGATCATGACCTGAGTCTAAGTCAACACTCAACAGACTGAGCCCCGCAGGCATCCCTATTTAATTTTATTTTAAATGTTTATTTATTTATTTTTGAGAGCAAGCAGGGGAGGGGCAGAGAGACAGGGAGAAAGAATCCCAAGCAGGTTCAGCACTGTCAGTGAGGAGTCTGATGGAGGGTTTTAACTCATAAACTGTGAGATCATGACCTGAACCAAAATCAAGAGTCAAAAGCTTAACTGATTGAGCCATCCATATGCCCCTTAATGACAGGATTTTAATATTTCTTTTACCAGTTACAATTGCCAAATTTCTCTTACACAGTGACATTTCCATATTTCTCACCGGAAAGACTTGAGTTTCTTTTTTTAAAAAAAGTTTTAATGTTTATGTATTTATTTTGTGTGAGAGAGACAGAGAGCAAACAGGGGAGAGGCAGAGAGAGAGAGAGAGAGAGAGAGAGAGAGAGACTGAGAATCCCAAGCAGGCTCTGCACCATCAGCACAGTGACCCCCATGGGGCTCAAACCCACAAACCGCAAGATGATGACCTGAGCTGAAATCAAGAGTCAGATGCCTAACCAACTGAGCACCCAGGCACCCCAGAAAGACTTGAGTTTCTTAAATCTGTGTTTTCATACTGGGATTCCATGAGTGTATCCCCAGGGGTTTCTGCATTATCCCAGTTTGAGGAACACAGATCCAGTGCTTTCTAGAGTGAGGCTGACCCAAGTCTCCTCAATAATACCTTGTCCTCCCAACTTGAGAGGGGACTTGGGTTCTGACCCAGACCTAGGTCCTAAGAGATAATCTCACAAGGTCCAATTTATTCCAGAGTGATGGGCTGGCAGCTTAAGATTCCTTCAGTCTCAGGTACAAGGGGTGAAGACTGGAGCCCCTGGGCTCGTATCTGTGGCATTTCCTTAGACCATGCATGAGTCCAATCTAATCTACCGGATTCTAACCTACACACCAGGTTGCTCCCTTAGAGGGTGTACTTTGCTGGACCCCATTGCCCGGGGACAGTGACACCATAAAGTACTGCAACTTGGGAATCGTATATGCCTAAGTCGAAATTCTGTCCTGCCTTCTCCACCCTCACCCTGCCCCTCAGATGTGTGGCCTTGGGAAAATGTACTTATAGTACTTTGAACCTCAGCTTTCCTCGTCTGTTAAGTGGCTAGTAACAAGCCACACAGTGGTTGCTTCCGTTAAGGGACACTGATTGCCCGATCAAGGCACGTTGTTTCCCTTCTTCAGTTGACAACCAAAAGCCTTTCCGTTCACCCCTGCCCTCGCTTGCGCTTATCAGGCTTTCGGGGGTCCAGATGAGTTAATTTCAGGCCAGCGGTCTATCACAGTCTTTAGCCGCTGGGAAAAATGCTCAGTTACCCGTAGGCAGTGCAAAGGAGTGTGGGTGCAACTCTGAGGTCGGTTACAGGGACCCAAGAAAAGCGGGCTCTTTCTTAACTGCAGCTTCATACCCCCAGGCGGCGTTCCAACCTCTGGAGAATCCCTGCCCAGGACCACAACCCTTCCCAACATGGCTCCACCGCTAGGCCGCCACGCGCGGCCCCGCCGCGCTGACGTCAGTGCGAGCGCGTCCTCCGCGCCGGCCCCCAGCGCATGCGCATTCCGCGCTGTCTTCTCCTGGCCAGAGCAGCCAGCAGCGGCGGCGGCGGCGGCGTTTGAGTGGAGGAAGATGGCGGCTCCGGGCGGCTCGGGGTCCCGCCGGCTGTGAGGAGCCTGAGTGCGGCAAGCGCGGCCTGAGGCGGAACGCCTCCGCTCCGGCCCTGTCCCGGGCTCCCTCGTCGCCGTCGCCAGCGGAGCGAACCGGAGAGCGTGGCGCGGGCTGGGCCAGGTGAGGCCTCTTCCCCTCCTGGGGCCGCGGCGGGGAGCCGGCGCCTTCTGCCCTTTATGCCCCAGGCCCGCAAGGGGGTAGAGGGCGTCCCGGGTCCGGCGCAGGACGTGCATCCTACGCTGCGGTGGGTGCTGGCTGGCCTGGGGGCCATGCTGTCGTCATCCTCGTCCTCCCTGGGTTAGGCAGGAGGAGGAGTGCCCCTTTCCACCCGGCCCTCGGAATGGGAGGGAACCCGGCCCCTCTCCTCGAGCAGGCCGGTACGCGTCCCCTCACCGGGGCCACGAAGGGGGATATGACCAGAGCAGGGGTGGCTGTAAGGGTGTCAGATCATCTTCCACCCAGCGCCCGAACCCCGGAACGCCTTGCGCTGAGGAGCCGGAGCCCAGTGCCTTCCACAATTGGGGCTGCGGCGAGGGGGCCAGCGCCGTTGAAGCTGAAGCTGCGAAGGGAAGGTTTTGGAATTGGCTTTAACAAATAAAACACAAGCAGCCTGTCTAACCGCTTAGCTTTTTGGCTGTTCCTCCAGCGAGGTGGGAACTGCGGGCCTCCTTGACGGAGACAGCGGTCCACGTTGTGACTGTGGGAATTGTGCAGGGGGAGCGGCGGAGGGTGGGAACGGATCTGTGAACGGAGAACGGCCCGTTCGGAGATGTTCGTGGGCTCCGCCGGCTAACTTACGTGCTAACGAAGGCTTCGCTTGTTGGAGACCTTTGTTATTTTTGAGATTCGGAATAGCCAGGTGCTTTTGTCTGGGAAATCTCCCGAATTTTAGGAGGAAGGTGAAAGCTTCCTTTTCTTAACCGCCGAAGTCTTTGGAGTGTTTCGATGGTGGGATTCTGATGGCCCTGGGTGAAGATTCAGCCACCTTACCGGTTCCCACTTGCTGGCAGGGACCTTGTGCTATGCCTGGTATTCCTATTTGAGAGTAAGTTTTTGTTGTCGTGCAATTGCGAATTGGGAGATTTTGATTTCGGTTATCGCACGCCGGGAAGCCGGTTTGAAGCCTTGTGGTCCCTTCCTTGAAGGATGATCCAGTCAGTTGGAATTGTGCTGTGGGCGATTGTTGGGGCTTGGACACACCGACTACCTTTGTAACTTAAATGTGTTCCTCTGCTTATGTTTAAAATGATGACATCATAGGCAAAGGGAGGAGGAAATCAGAGGGGGAAATACCCCATTTAGAACTGAACGTTTAAAATTCATTCTGTAGCTTTTACAGCGATTAGTGGCTCTCTGTCAGATTCCTAACTTTGAGCATATTCATGTGTATACTCTGACTGGATGTCCCTTGTATTGTGTGCTGTCATTTTGTACCTTGTAAACTGTTTGCCTTTGACAAACCCAGTATAAATCTGTTACTCAGTCTACATCGGCCACGGATGTTTTGTCTACTTCAAAAAGCTTTTAATTGTTAACATCACAACTGTTTGGTTCCATATTAGCTGATTCTTTGTTTTTTTTTTTTTCTTTTCTTAAAGCCTTTCCCATAGAAATTTGTCTTTTTTCTTAGTGCCTTTCATAAGGACATAAGGTGAGCACATAACCTCTTCATCATAGAGAATTTGAGAGCCACTTTACATTTCAGTTTGCTAATAAAGAGTCATTAAATTAATGCAGTAAAAGATCCTGGTGGTTTGACATTATGCATCTTGGCATAATGTGTTGCATTGTTGTGCTAAATCATCATCAGGTATTGATGCAACTTCATGATATCCATGACATCATTCATTCTCCAGCATTTTGCCTTTTGCAGTTCTTCACCTTCCCAGAGTCACAAAAAGAATAGGATCAGGAAAAAAAAAATAGCTTAGGATGCTCTTTACTGTCTGATTTCTGAAAGCGCTTTTGTATAACACTGCTTTATGTAGTTAAAACTCTTGTGTAAGATTCTGGGCGGTGTGTGATCCTACCTATTATGAAGTACAGGCACAGAAAATGCTAGTAAAACCTCTGGGTTTTACAAGAACATTGAAGTCCCAAAGAGAAGTTATCTCAAAGGTGAACAAATACGTGATTATCATTTGTGATTTCAAGGTTGTTTCAGTCTGTGCATTAACAGTTGTTTATAAAACCAGAAACCATTTGGTTAATGCCATTTCCACTCCAAGATTGTTATGGTGAGTCAAAGGAGGTAATGTTTTGTGAAAGTTCTTTGTAAAATCAAAGGTAAATGTAAGATTGATTATTCAATGATCAGTTTTAAGAAAATCCCCACCAAGGGCCCTCTATATACATTGGACATAATGACAAGTAGGTACTAATGATTCTAAGACAAGACACCTTTTGGTCTCAAGTTGCTTGTTGTCTGGTTGAGGAGCCAGACAAGGAAACTGGTTAAGTATATTGTAGTGTGAGAAGTGAGAGGTGCACAAAATCCAACCAAGGGAGTCGTGGAAGGCTTCTCAGGACTGGGATTACTCCCCAGGCTTTCCTATTCTGCAGAAAAATCTGCCTTCTGTGAGTGACTTGCTTTTAAAAGAACTTGAACATTTTTTATCATGAGTTCTTTCCCCCTCTTATTCATTCACTGTCATGACACTTCCCACACAGTATGCCCCAGTTATGATTTCTGCATTCTCAAAAATCCAGCAGAGTCTTGGGAGAACCTGAGGGTGAGTCATACGCCAGGCAGCAAACACAAACATTGCAGCTGCAGTTAAAATATCTCAGATTACTGAATGGTGACAACTTTAGAGTGATGCTGTTTTTGTTTTTGTTTTGTAAACTGACACAAGAGGTGCTGTATGATTTTAATTTGATCATGTTTGGTTAATGTTTAGTTGTGAGTCCCTTAGCGTGTTGACTATAAGTGGGTATTAGTACTGTCTCCTTTCTCCCAATAAGAAATTCAATGAGAAGGTCCTTTGCCTTTTTGGGTGAAGCTGACAACTTAAACTGGAACTATGCTAAACTATTTTATAGAATCTATTCATGCAGATTGAGGTTGCTAACTTAGAATCTGCAGTATTGAATTTCTGCATCCCAATACAAGTTCCTCATCTTAGTATTGTGGTAGTTCTATAATTAATTAAGCATGTTGTCACATATATTATGAAAATCTTATTAGTTTTTTTTGATGTGTAGAATCTTTAAGTGGTGCAATATTCATTGAACATTTACAGTTTGATAGCATTCATGTTTACATGTTCCCATGTAAACACTCAATGCTGAAAATGAGGACTTTAATGTTGTGGTTGACAGAAAAGTGAAAGTGATGCATTCATTTATTTTTGTGTTTGTTCCATGTACAAGGACAATGGACAAGTCATTTAAAAATTGCCCAGGGGTGCCTAGTTGGCTCAGTTGGTGGAGCATGGATTCTTGATCTTGGGATTGTGAATTCCAGCTGCATATTGGGTGTAGAGATTGCTTTAAAAAAGTAAGATATTAAAAAGAGTTGCCCAGTATTGGGGCACCTGGCTGGCTCATTTGGAAGAGCATGCAACTCTTGATCTCGGAGTTGTGAGTTCAAGCCCCACATTGGGTGTATAGCTTACTTTAAGCAAAAAAAAAAAAAAAGGGTTGGGAAAAAAAGAGCTGCATTATTTTTAGTGACCTTCTAAATGTCTTGTAAAATTATGACTTAGTGATATTCCTATAGTTTAATTTTGTACTTCTGTACTCACGCATGTATTGGAAAGCAAATTTGCTTTGAATTTTTATTTGTTCTATATTGAATTTTTACTTTTTAATTTGTAAAGCTCTCTCCCAAGTTTTTACTTATTTATTTTTTAAAAATATGTTTATTTATTTAGAGACAGAGACAGCACAAGTTGGGGAGCGACAGAGAGAGAGGGAAAGAAGAGAGAGAATCTCAAGCAGCCTCCACATGGTCAGTCAGCACAGAGCCCATGAACCGTGAGATCATGACCTGAGCAGAAACCAAGAGCTGGATGCTTAACCAATTGAGCCACCCACGTGCCCCTTCTCCTGTTTTTAATTTAATTTTTTTCCAGTGCCACTTTTGCTTCCAATGTAGAAGTGATCTTGTGATGCTTTGATGCTTGTTTATTTATGATAAATATATAGTTATTATATAATAATGGTTACTCGTAAGTTTTACATAAAATTTTACCATTCTGGACAGTAACTTATTTTATCTTCTAATAATATAGAAATTTGAGGTAGTTCAGTTAATTTCAATAAAGGCAAACAAGATTTAGTTTCAGCTATTGATACTCCTTTAGGATATTCAATATTTTAGATACATTTTTTAAAAGTTTATTTATTTTTAAAGTTTATTTGTTTTGAGAGAGAAAGAGCACTGAAGGGGCAGAGAGAGGGAGAGAGAGAAGATCATAAGCAGGCTCCACACCATCAGTACGTAGCCTGATGCAGGGCTCAGGGCCTCAAACCATGAGATCATGACCCAGGCTGAAATTGAGAGTTAGACTGAGCCACCCAAGTGCCCTATTTATTTATTTTTGAGAGAGAGAAAGAGAATGCAGGAGACGGGCAGAGAGAGGGAGAGGGAGAGAATCTCAAGCAGGCCCACACCATCAGCCAGAACCGGATGGGGGGCTTGATCCCAGAAACTGTGATCTCATCACCTGAGCTGGGATCCAGAGTTGGACACATAACCAATGGACATAACCCAGGCACCCCAAGGATACTTTAAAATTTTTTTTTATTTTTAAGTAAGGTCTATACCCAATGTGGGGCGAACCCATGACGCTGATATCAACGCTCTACCAACTCAGCGAGCCAGGTGCCCCTATTTAGGATTTTTTTTTTAATTTTTTTTTTTTTTTGGTTTATTTTTGAGACAGAGAGAGACAGAGCACAAGCAGGGGAGGGGCAGAGGGAGAGGAGGAGACACAGAATCTGAAAACAGGCTTCAGGCTCTGAGCTGCCAGCACAGAACCCAATGCGGGGCTCGAACCAATGGACCATGAGATCATGATCTGAGCCAAAGTCGGACACTTAGCTGACTGAGCCACTCAGGCGCCCCCTATTTAGGATATTTTTATTTCAACTGTTTTAAGGAATTCACTAGTATGACCTATTTCCAAATTTCTGTTTACCATATTCTCACTTTATTAAAAATCTTTTCTTAATGTTTGTTTGTTTTTGAGAGAGAGAGAGAGACAGAGCATGAGTCAAGGAGGGGCAGAAAGAGAGGGAGACACTGAATCTGAAGTAGGCTCCAGGCTCTTGAGCTGTCAGTGCAGAGCCCAACATGGGGCTTGAACTCGTGAACCCTGAGATCATGACTTGCGCCAAAGTCAGACGCTTAACCAACTGTGCCACCCAGGCGCCCCTGTTATTCTCATTTTAAATGCTTGGTTCACATAGGGCACCTGGGTGGCGCAGTCGGTTAAGTGTCTGACTTAGGTCTCATGGCTCATGTGTTCTAGCCCCATGTTGGGCTCTGCGCTGACAGCTCAGAGCCTGTTTGGGATTCTCGCTTTCTCTGTCTCTCTCTGCTGCTCCTGTCCATGCTCTCTCTTGCTTGTGTGCTCGCTCGCTCTCTCTCTAAGTAAATAAATAAGTTAATAAAAAGTAAATGCTTGGCTCATGTTGCTAACGGAACAGGAATTTTTTTCCTGAATGAACCTCTTGGTCCACTGTTTGGAGAAAGATTGATGTTTTTTTTTAAGTTTATTTATGTATTTTGAGAGAGAGCGGGAGAGCATACACACTCATTGGAGAGGGGCTGAGAGAGAAAATCTCAAGCAGGCTCCACACAGTCAGCACATAGCCCGAGGTGGGGCTTGAACCCACGAACTGTGAGACTATAACCTGAGCTGAAGTTTGATGCTTAACCCACTGAGCCACCCAGGCATCCTAAAAATGGTTAAGATGGCATGTATGGATATATATATATTATCTCAATAACAACTTTTAAAAAAGTAACTTAATGGTTTATATATGCTCTGCGGGATGGCCTGATAACCATTTATTTTTACATAGTGATTAAGATCCTAGGCTTTGGTCTCAGATTGACTCAGGCTCATAGTTCTCCTTTCCTTAGATATGGACCTTAGCTTCTCTAGTCTGTTTCTCATCTATAAAATGAGGACAAGGATACCATGTTGTGGGACAATTAAATGTGGCAATGTATGTGATCTTAGCACATTGCCTAGCACATAGTAAACATCCAGATCTTAGACATTATTATGTATATATTTTTAATCTTTATTTGAGACACACACACACACATACATACACACAGAGGGCACACATGCACACATGCTGGGGAGGCTGGATCCCACAACCACAAGATCATGACCTAGGCTGAAATCAAGATTTGGATGCTCTACCAACTGAGCCACCCAGGCACCCCATTATTGCTGTTTTTATGGACCATTAAAAGTGGGACAGAGAGGGGCCCCTGGCTGGCCCAGTTGGGAGACCATGTAGCTCATGATCTTGGGATTGTGAGTTGAAGCCCCAGGTTGGTTGTAGAAGTTACAAAAACAATTAGGGCGCTTGGGTGGCTCAATTGTTTAAGCATCCGACTTTGGCTTAGGTTACGATGTTGTGGTTTGCAAGTTCGAGCCCCATATAGGGCTCTGTGCTCACAGCTCAGAGCCTGGAGCCTGCTTTGAATTTTGTGTGTCCCTCTCTCTATCCCTCCCCTGCTTGTGTTCTGTCTCTCTCTCTCTTAAAAATAAACATTAAAAAAAATTCTATCTCATGACATATGTATAAAATATTTAACTGAACGCCTAGCACATGGTAACCACCCATTAAACAGTAGCTGCTGTTATTTGAGATTTTCTTCTCAGTGATCTTTAGAAAAAATGGTTAAGACTGAGGTGACGCTAATTTGACTCTTAAGGAATATTGTTCGAATATTTCTCTTCTGATCAAGAACCCATGGTAATTGGGGGGCCTGGGTCACTCGGGTCATGATGTCACAGTTCGTGGGTTTGAGCCCCACCTTGGGCTCTGGGCCGACAGCTCAGAGCCTGGAGCCTGCTTTGGATTTGTGTGTGTGTGTGTGTGTGTGTGTGTGTGTGTGTGTCCCTTTCCCACTTGTGCTTTCTGTCTCTCTCAAAAATAAATAAATATTAAAAAAAATTTTTTTTAAACATAGGACCCAGGGTAACTCGTAATTGCCTGTTTCCTCTACTTATCTTTTGAATATTCTGACCTTCATTGTACATTGCCTTGTCTCTTGTGTATATTATGCTCATTCGTACAAGAACATTCATCTTCCCAGGTAGGGAGCCTTGTTTCTTTTCTTTCTTTTTCATTAACAACTGTCTGCAGCTCTGTATAGTGTTTCCTGTATGCTCTACTACTGAACCACTCGTCCTTGCACAATTAGGTTAAAGTTAATATCCAAAATGAAAATTATTGTGCTAATTAATTTCTGCCACATAGCTTAAAAAGGATGTATCACACAGTGTAATTCATATGTAATATTTTTAGTGCCCTGTTGGCACATTTAGTGCTTATGTTATTAGACACTCAGATATTTATTTAGAATATACTTTTGATTCTTACAGATTTATATTCCTCATGAGTTTTCTGAGATACTGTGTGATCCCAAGTATCTGTTGAATCTTTCTTGCCTTTTTGTTCATCGGTCCATTCATTTAATAAACAATGAATGCTATTATGGGATAGGCATGGTTCAAGGTATTAGGGATACAATATACACAATAGGCAAGGTCTCTAATTTCCTGGATCTTATTTTTGAGTTTGGAGAAACCAATTAATGAGTGAACAAAATTTATGATAGTAGTAATCACTGCAAAGAACGTAAAATAGGGTGATGTGATAATGACGTGGAGCAGAAGGGGAAGACTGACTGAGATTGGGTGCTTAGAGAAGGCCTCTGTGAAAAGGGAATATTCAGGCTGAGAGACACAAGGCACAATGTTTAGAGTTCAGTTTTGGGGACAGAGAGAACACAAGTGCAGAGGACTAAGGTAGGAACCAGGAACCAATGAGGATTCCCAAATTGCATTGTTTTGTAGTTTTTGCTGCTTAATCTAAAACAGCCCACTCCCCGTGGACTCCCCTCCCTTTTCTTTCCTTAAATGACATTGACTTTTTGAAGTTACCAGTCTAGTTCTCTGATAGACTCTTCCACATTTATAATTTGTCTCAGTGTTTCATTATGTCATTTAACTCCTTTATCCCCCTTTAAGATAACTCTAAAGTCTTTATATTTATATCTGCAATCCTCTGTGAAACTGTGTACTCATATTGTTTCATACTCATGTCATGTTTTTCCATTATAATTATGCAAAATTTGATCACTTGGTTAGTGTGAAAATTTTGATCTTTCCATTGTAAAGCTTCCCCTTTATAGTGATCAGGTCATCTATGGGGTGGCAATTTAACATAATGCAAGTAAGCTATTTCTCAACTGTCCTTGACTTGTTGATTTTAGTACCCATTAATGATCTTTGTTTGAATCAGTTGTTTCATTGGAGGTTGGAGGATGATGATTATTATTACTCTTCCTTCCTCCCTTATTAGCTGGCAAGGAACCATCAAGTGAGAATGAGCTACTAAAAATCTCTCTTAATCAGGTAGAGTGTTTATTTTTAATTTTTTATGTTTTTTATTTATTTTTGAGAGACAGAGACAGTGTGAGCAGGGGAGGGTCAGAGAGAGAGGGAGACCCAGAATCCAAACCAGGCTCCAGGCTTTGAGCTAGCTGTCAGCACAGAGCCCGATGCGGGGCTCAAACCCACGAACTGTGAGATCATGACCTGAGCCGAAGCTGGACGCTTAACCGACTAAGCCACCCAGGTACCCCAGGGATAGATGGGTATTACCAGAACTTTTTTTTTTTTTGAGAGACAGAGAGAGATGTTGCGAGCAGGTGAGGGTCAGAGAGAGCCAGAGACACAGAATCCAAAGACAGCCTCCAACTCTGAGTTAGCTGTCAGCACAGAGCCTGATGCGGGACTTGAGTCCACAAATTGCGAGATCATGACCTGAGCTGAAGTTGAATGCTTAACTGACTGAGCCACCCAAGCGCCCCTACCAGAACTTTTAAAGAATATGGAGGAGGGTCACCCCCCCAAGCACTGCTGCCACTTTCAGAGCTGGGACCATGAGGAGGAGCTGCCAAGATGTGCCACATGGCTGGTGCTTGGACTATCTCTTACCCTAAGTTTATTAGTTTTTAGTTTATCCTTTTTAGCATTTTTTGGGGGGGAAGAATAAGCAAATATCTGCATATATTCTTTTTACTTTTTTCATACACAAAAGGTTCCCATATTATGTACACTATTTAGCGCCTTTCTTACGGTGTCTTAAGAGATCTTGCCATAAGGGAGCAGGTAATCCTGAATCATTTTCACAGCATTTTTGTTGTGTGGATGTGCCACATTTGTTCTAGTCGGTCTTTGATAAATACCAGTAAGGGATGCTTTACTGCTGCTCTTTTGAAAATAGATCTTGGTGTGGTGTATTAGAAGAAGCACTGAGTCATAAGTTCTGTTTTGTCACCAGTTCACTGCCTTAGGAAGTTGCGTGTTTTCTGACCTCAGTTTCTCCTCCTAGGTAAAATAAGGCTTCAGCTGCTCTATAACCACTAAGATCTCCTGCTATCTTATATTTTTCTGGAAATTTTATTAGCCATATTTTATTGTTACTATTATTTTTAAAAATATTTTAAAATATTTATATATTTTTGAGAGGGGAGGCAGGTAGGGCAGAGAGAGAGGGAGACAGACGATCCAAAGCAGGCTCTGCACTGACAGCAGAGCGCCTTGTGTGGGGCTGGAACCCACGAACTATGAAATCATGACCTGAGCTGAAGTTGGATGCTTAACTGACTGAGCCACCCAGGTGCCCCTATTAGCCATATTTTAAACCTATTGTTTAGTAAAGTACGCAAGGCATAGGAAAGCTATAAATGAGAACATTAGGTGAAGTTTTAAAAGTACTACTGAGGGTTTTCTGAACTTGGATCTGCTGCAGTGTTTGTTTAAAAAAAAAAAAAAGGATTCTTGGACCCATCCCTGTCTTCTATACTCTTCAGGAAATTTACTTATTCGGTGATTTTTCTTTTTAATGGCCAGATAAGCTTGTGAAACAAAAATTTACTTTGGTTTCCAGGGGATAGGGAATAGACAAGAGATTATTTACCTTCGTGAATTCCTTTGCTCTGACCACCACCACCAGAAAAAACATGAATGGAAATAAAAATTTCCATTCTCTTAACAGCATCTTGTCAAAATGTATTGTGTTCTTTGCAAAATATGTTTGGGTGAGGAAGCTGACTGTATTTGCAAACAGATTTGATTGTGGGATTGTAGAATACTTTGAATTCTACTTCCTGAAACACCATTTCACCTTGCTGCTTGTTTGCTCACATTTAGTGAATTCCTTCCTAGAGACTTCAGAGTAGATTGATAGGGCAAAGAGACTAGAAATTAGATGTTAGATAGGTGTTAGCTAAATTAGTTTATTTATTTTTAATTTTTTAATGCTTTTTATTTATTCTTGAGAGACAGAGAGAGACAGTGTGAGCAGGGGAGGGTCAGAGAGAGAGGGAGACCCAGAATCTAAAGCAGGCTCCAGGCCCTGAGCCAGCTATCAGCACAGAGCCGGGGGGGGGGGGGGGGGGGGGGGGGGGGCGGCCTCGAACCTAGGAACCTACGAACCGTGAGATCATGACCTGAGCCGAAGCCGGATGCTTAACCAACTGAGCCACCCAGGCGCCCCTAGCTAAATTAGTTTAAATGTGAATGACAATGACAGTAATCAGCATCATAGCAGAGAATAATAAAAGGAAGGACATTTTGTTTATTATTATTATTTATTTTAGAGAGAGTCAAGGAGCAAGGGGAAGTGGGGAGGGAGAGAATAAATGAATGAATCTTATTAAGTAGGCTCCACACTGAGCATGGAGCTCAACATGGGACTCTCACCACCTCAGGATCACAACCTCAGGTAATATCTAGAGTCAGACCTGATTGAGCCACCCAGGTGCCCCAGGGGAAGGACATTTTGAAGAATGAGCTAATAGGGGAAGGTGAAAGTCTGTATGCAAGATACTATGAAATGGAAAGTGCTACAGTTTTTTTTTTTTTTTTTGAGAATTTTTGTTATTTTGTGAGAGAGAAAGTGATCATGAGCTGGGGAGGGGCAGAAAGAGAATCTCAAGCAGGCTCTGCACTGTCAGCGCGGAGCCCAATGTGGGCCTTAAACCCACGAACCTGTGAGATCTTGACCGGAGCTGAAGTTGGATGCTTCCCTGACTGAGTCCCCCGGGCCCCCCTTGAAAATTATTTTAAATTAATTTCAAAGCGTGATTTATACCATCTCTCTTAAAAAAGGGGGGGAGTCATAGAATTGGATTCAAATTCTTATTTTTATGAAGTTGTATAGTCATGGACAAATTAATTTATCTGAGTCCTATTTGCTCATCTGTTAAACATGACTGATAATATGCCTCTTAACAGAGTTGGGGTAAGGATTAAATGAGGTTAGGCAGCTGGCACATACTCTCAATACCTGTTGATTCCCTTTCCTTTTATTATCTTGACACCAGCCAGAGGTTTGTGGGTTTTTTTTTTTTTCCAGTTTATTTCTTTATTTTTGAGAGGGGTTAGGGGCAAAGAGAGGGAGAGAGAGAGAATCCGCAGTGTCAGCACAGACCCTGATGCAGTGCTCAAACCCACAAATAGTGAGATGATGACCTGAGCTGAAATCAGCAGTCAGACGCTTAACTGACTGAGCCACCCAGGCGCCCCGACACCAGCCGCATGTTGATGGTTACTCAGGAACTTGATACTCAGAGTCAGTGGACTAGCAGCATTGGCATCTCCAGGGTTAGAATGCAGAAGAATGCAGGTCTCACCCCAGGCCTACTGAGTCCAAATCTGTAGTTCGATGAGATCCACGTTACAACTTGAGAAGCACTGAAACCTTAAGAGATTTCCAGTGAGATTTCCTCCTTTTTATCTGAGTTCCTAATGATTTGATGGTTTTTTGCACCTTGGGCAGGTTGGTTTTGCTGTGTCCTGTCAGCTGAAAATATTTTATTTTACTTTATTATTTTTATTAAAAAAATTTTTTTAATGTTTTATTTATTTTTGATACAGAGAGAGACAGAGTATGAGAGGGGGAGGGTCAGAGAGAGAGGGAGACACAGAACCGAAAGCAGGCTCCAGGCTCTGAGCTAGCTGTCAGCACAGAGCCTGACGCGGGGCTCGAACCCACGAACGTGAGATCTGACCTGAGCCGAAGCCGGAGGCTTAACTGACTGAGCCACCCAGGTGCCCCTACTTTATTATTTTTTAAGTTTTTATTCTTTTGAGTAATCTCATACCCAGCGTGGGGCTCAAACTTAATCCCAAGATCAATAGTCACATGCTGTACTGACTGAGCCAGCCAGATACCTGTGAAACGGTTTCAGATGAAATATATGAGCACTTGTTCAGGGTAAAAGTTCAGCAGCAGAAATCTTTACATGTTGTTATTAAATATTGTTAAAGGTTAGGCTCAGCTAGATTTTTAAGTATTTTGAAACATACAGAATAATGCATAAAATACATGTGTGTAAAGAATAATTATAAGCAAATACCTTGTAACCACCAACTAAGTCAAGAAATAGAATATTGCTAGAGACTAGAGGCTCTTCCAGTACATCTGCCTTTGATTACATCCATTTATCTCTTGAAAGTAACCACTGTTCTTTTTTTTAAAGTTTATTTGTTTATTTTGAGAGAGGGTATGAGTGGAGGAGGGGAGGAGAGAGGGAGAGAGAGAATCCCAGGCAGGTTCTACCCTACGCTAGGATGCCCTGGAAGTAACCACTGTTCTGTCTTTTGTAATCATTTCCTTGCTTTTCTTGATAGTTTTATCACATGCATATGTATCTCTAAACAGTAGTTTAGTTTTGTCTGTTTGTCAGCTTTATGGAAATGGGACCATACTTCATGTATTCTTTTGCTCAGTTTTAAAGTAGTGAAACAAACAGAAAGTCTGACAAGTTTCAAACAATTTTAGAACAGTTTTAACTATAGCATTAAGCCTTGATGTTTAGTTTTCTCTGGAGAGCACCCATTGATAGAGAATTTGTTTCTTTCCCCTCCTTAGAGACACACAGTTGTAATATTACACCACTTAGCACTTTAATTCTAAACATTACAAAATTGGTAGTTTTCTTAAATTTATTTTTGGTAGGAATATTATAAAATCTCGTAGGTGTCTTTTTTTTAAATTAGGCTATAGAATATTCTACTTTTAAATATGTATTTTTACATTTAAAAATTGGAACCAAGTTGGATTTACTGAAAATTTGGAAGACATTTATTTACTTATTTATTTATTTTAAGAGCTTGATCTTGTGTGTGAACAAGCACACATGCATATACGTAGGGGAGATGCAGACAGGGAGAACGTGAGAACCCCAGGCAGGCTCCCAAACAGCTGTCAGTGCTGTCAGCGCATAGCTCCAGGCAGGGCTCGAACTCAGGAACTGTGAGATCATGACTTGACCAAAAATCAAGAGTTGGACGCTTAACCAGCTGAGCCACCCAGGGGTCCCCAGCATGTGCATTCAGAATGTTGACAGATAACATTTAAAAAAAGGTTTTAACAAGTATGGTTTAGTTTTCCTTCAGAGTCCTCAACTTGATTGGAAATTTTGAGTTAGGGAAGGAAAGGAAAAATAAGATAAAAATAGAGAGGGAGGCAAATCATAAGAGACTGTTGGATACAGAGAACTAATGGAGGTTTTTCTGGAGGGGAGGCAGGGATGGGCTAAATGGTGATGGGCATTAAGGAGGGCACTTCTTGGAATGAGCTCTGGGTGTTATATACAAGTGATGAATCACTAAATTCTACTCCTGAAATCATTATTATATTATATGTTAACTAACTTGGATTTAAATAAATTTAAAAAAAAGAAATTTTGAGTTCTATTTTATCTTTATTCTTTTGTCCTTGATCTGTTCATTTATTCATTGTCTGCTACTGCTTATTACTAAAGGCAGTACATACATAGATTATAACCCATACTTGCAGGATGCCTGGGTAGCTCAGTCAGTTAAGCGTCCGGGTCATGATCTCACTGTCCATGGATTTGAGCCCCGTGTCAGGCTCTGTGCTGACAGCTAGCTCAGATTCTTAGCCTGCTTCAGATTCTGTACCCCCCTCTCTCTCTGACCTTCCCCTGCTCACACTGTCTATGTCTCTCTCTCAAAAAAAGACAAAAGCCCATACCCCATACTTGCTGAGAAAGGTGTGTACCTGATTATTATATATAGTAGACAGAAGGAAATAGAAAGGGAATTCAGAAAAAGATCTCTTCCAGTTGGAGCAACTAGGGAAGGTTTACTAGAGTAGGTGGTGCTTGAGCCAGCCTTGAAGTACAGGCAGATTTGCAGAATGAAATTGTATCCCAGACAGCATCAAGAGCAAGGGATCACAGAAGCAGGAGGAAAAGGCTCTATGGAAATTTAGTTTGTCAGATGTATAGAGGACTAGGCTGCAGTGGGAGAAGCACACAGAAAGTGAGGTTTGACCCAGATTATGGTGACTTTATGTTAGCTGTGGATACCAGTTCCACAAAAAATTAAAAAATTACCATATGATCTAGTAATTCCACATCTAGATGTGTATCATGAAGCAAGGATTCAGACATATTTGTGCATCGATACTCATAGTATCATATGCACAGTAGCCAAAAGGTGAAAACAACCCAAATGTCCATTGACAGATGAATGGGATATTAAAATACAATGTTACAACATTCCATACATGAATATTATTCAGCCTTAGACAGGAATGGTATTGACATACACTACAATGTAGGTGAAGCCTGGAGACATTATGCTAACTGAAATAAACCAGACACAGAAGGACAAATATGTACCATTCTTCCTATAAGGTACCTAGAACAGTCCAATCCATAGGGACAGAAAGTAGAGTAGGAGTTACTGGAGGTGGAGGAGAGGGGAGAACTGCGGAGTTTGTGCTTAATGGATAGGGAGTTTCTGTTTAAGATGATGAAAAAGTTCTGGAGTTGGATAGTGGTGATGGTTGTATAATGTGAATGCACTTAATGCCATTGAACTATATACTTAAAGTGATTTAAGTATTACAGTTTATGTTATGTATATTTTACAGTAAAAAGCGTAAAATGCAATGCTAAAGACCTTAAATGTTAAAGAAGTAAATGTTATACTGAAGTATAATTAATATATGTTATATTAGTTTCAGGTGTGAACATTGATTTGATAATTTTTTAAATCGTTATTTGTTTTTGAGAGAGAGAACATGAGCGAGTGAGCAAGCATGAGCAGGGGAGGGACAGAGAGAGAGGGAGACAGAAGCCAAGCAGGCTCTGCGCTATCAGCGCAAAGCCCATTGTGGACCATGAACCCCCAAACCGTGAGATCCTGACCTGAGCTGGTCAGACACTGAACTGACTGAGCCACCCAGGCACCCTGACTTGATAATTATGTACATTACTCAGTGCTCGTCCATGGTGAGTGTAATCACCGCCATCTATCTCACTGTACAAAATTATTACAAATTGCTGACTATATTCTTTATGCTGTATTTTTTCTCTGTGACTTATTTGTTTTATAATTGGAAGTTTGTATCTTTATTTTAGAGAGAGATCAGGGGAGAGGGGCAGAGGGAAAGAGAGAGAATCTTAGGCAGACTCCATGTTCAGTGGGGAGCCTAAAGCAAGGGTTGATCCCACAACCCTGGGATCAGGGCTGGAGCCGAAATCAAGAGTCAGTAGCTCAACCAACTGAGCCAGCCAGGTGCCCCTGGAAGATTGTATCTCTTAATCTTTTTATCTGTTTCACCTATCCCACCACTTGATGAAAGTTTTTGATCCAGATTTGCACATGAAAATGAATTCTCGAGCAAAATAAAGAGTAAATTGGAGGGGTGTCTGGCTGGCTCAGTTGGTGGAACATGTGACACTTGATCTCAGGATCGTGAGGTTGAGCCCCACATTGGGTGTAGATTATTTAAAAAAAAATTGGAGAAGGAAGGAGTAAGCAGTGGAAAAACCAAGTCCTTCGCTTTGTTACAATAGTTTAGTTAAGAGACGATTTGGGCCTCTAGGGCAGCAGTGGAGAGAAGTGGGAAGTGGGGTGAATGCTGGGGGGAGGGCGGTGTGGGGGGGCGGGATTTGACAACAGATTAGATCTGGGAGGGAAGAGAAAAGGAAAGCTAAAAGGTGACTGCTGGGGGTGGGGCGCCTGGATGGTTCAGTCGTTAAGCATGAGACTCTTGATTTTTGCTCAGATCATTGTCTCTTGGTTCGTGGGTTTGAGCCCCACACTGGGCTTCGCGGACAGTGTGGCGCCTGCTTGGGATTCTCTCTCTCCCTCTCTCTCTGCCCCTCCCCTGCTTGCTTTTTCTGTCTCTCAAAATAAATACACTTAAAAAAAAAAAGATGGCCGCTAGGTTTTGGGTCAGGTAAGCAGGAGGATAAGCCGGCGGCTGGAAGGATATTCAGTATGAATTTGGCATTACTTATCCGGAAGGCACTAAGAACATGAAAATGGAGAGGTGTTTGTATCAGGCCTACAGAAGAGTTGTGGAGTGATTCTCCTGTCCGGGCATCCGTCTGTCTTGAACAAATGTTTAACTGAATCTGCCTTTGCTGGGCATGTTAGATGCACACGGGAGTCCGCAACCTCAAGGATTGTACGGTCTAGTGAGTCATGCTTAGTGGTTATATCCGAAACCATGTGATTGTCTAAGGAGAAAATGTGGCAAGGAACGAGCAAAATGGAATTTTAGGGACGACCTCCACATTTAGGTATGAAGGAAAGGAACCTCAGAACGATGGGTCAGAGAGGTAATAGAGACTCAGGGGGATATATATATAGTCATCGAGAATTAAACTGGATTTAAGTAATCAAAACAGTGATAACAGATGAAGTTGGAAATTTTCAGAAATGGTTCTTCAAAATAAAATTAAGTTTGCTATTTCACTTTTTTGTCCATAGGTGTGACAAAAAATATTTTTTCTCTTGTGCCATTTTTCATATTTTTTGATCCATGACTGAGACAGGATTACATCAGTGTGCCATCAGCTGTGCTTTCTCAGGTTTAGATTTCTGCTATTAAGCAGGAATTCCCACTTGGAATTTTTGTTATTACTTCTTCCCTGTGAATAAAATTTGTCTTGTTTCAATTTAAACTGACTTGACTTATAATACTTTTCTTTTTTATTGTGGTAAAATATGCATAACATCAAATTAACCATTTTAGTCATTTTTATTTTTTATTTATGTTTAAATTTTTTTTTAACTTTTTTTTTATTTTTGAGAGGCAGACAGCAAGTGAGCAGGGGAGGGGCAGAGAGAGAGAGAGAGGGAGATACAGAATCTGAAGCAAGCTCCAGACTGAGCTGTCAGCACAGAGCCCGACGTGGGGCTCGAACCTACAACTGCAAGATCATTACCTGAGCCGAAGTCGGATGCTTAACCAACTGAGCCACCCAGGCATCCCATTATAGTAATTTTAAAATGTGTAGTTCAGTGGCATTAAGTATATTCACCTTTTTATGTAACCAATAATACATTTCTTTATTCTTCCTGCTTTTTAAAAAGCCAACCTCGGGGCGCCTGGGTGGCTCAGCCAGTTAAGCATCTGGCTTCTGCTCAGGTCATGATCTCATGGTTCTTGGGTTCAAGCCCTGCGTCGGGCTCTGTGCTGACAGCTCAGAGCCTGGAGCCTACTTTGGATTCTGTGTCTCCCTCTCCTTCTGACCCCGCTCGCTGCCTCTCAAAAATAAATAAAAAACATAAAAAAATAAATAAAAAGCCAACTTCTTCTCTAGCAATTTTTTTTATCTTTCCCACACATAAGATTGATTTTTCTTGTTTAATTTCACTATAAGATTTAACACACTTAATTCGAAGTACTAGTAGAGTGATTCAAGAATGATACTTCATTTTCCTAGTATTTTTCTTTTCTTTCTTTTTTTTTTTTTCAAGAAATACAGTGTCTTATACCACATTTTACAGAAAAATACTTTTAGGGGCAGTAACATTTTTTTAAACATTGTAGTTTTTTCAAGTTTGTATTTGCATCAGATTTTTCTAAAAAAGAAAATCTAGCGCACGGGTTACAGTTGAAGCCCTGTTTGTTTCCCTTCCAGTCGCAATTGCCTTACTCTCTAAAACAACCATCGTGAAGTTTGGTTATCATTCCCATGCATGTTAGTATCATACTGTGTATTCATGTATTCATAACACGGTATAGTGATCATATTGTTGTGTAAGTGTTTACTTAATATAAGTGACAATTTTTACTTTATTTTTAAGTTTCTATTTATCTTGAGAGAGGGAGCATGCATGTGAGCAGGGGAGGGGCAGAGAGAGAGAATTTCAAGCAGGCTTCTCGCTGTCAGCGCAGAGGCTGACACAGGGCTCGAACTCTCGAACTGTGAGATCCTGACCTGAGCTGAAATCAAGAGCTGAGCACTTAACCGACTGAGGCACCCAGGCACCCCCAACTTTTATTTTTAAATGAGCAATACTGTATAAATTAGGTTGTTTTATGAAGTCATTTTTGTGACTGTAAAAATGAGTTGGTCAGGGGCATGTGGCTGGCTCAGTTGGTAGAGCAGGCAACGTGCTCTTAGGGTTGAGAGTTCAGGCCCCATGTTGGGCATAGAGACTTAAAAATAAAAAAGAGTTGATGAAGCATGTCTTTCTGTTTTAATATACAGAACTTTTTTTTTTATTTTTTACTAATGACTTCCCTTTTTAGGTCTAACGCTAGTGCAACTTTCTTTACACTGAAAATATGCATTTTATGAAATGTATACATAATGAAATATCGATTAACTTATTTCATCAATTTAATCAAAGTGTATTCATTAATACTACAACTAATTTTTGGATAACTACTGCTGCTAAACCAGCAGAGGGGGCTCAGCAATGTAAAAAACTGCCAATGTCAGTTCTGACTAGAAGACTTGAACTTTTATTTTATTTTGTTTTGTTTTATTTTATTTTAATGTTTATTTATTTTTGAGAGAGAGAGACCGAATGCAAGCAGGAGAAGGGCAGAGAGAGAGGGAGACACATAATCTGAAGCAAACTCCAGGCTTCTAGCTGTCAGCACAGAGCCCGATGCAGGACTCCAACTCATAAACTGTGAGACCCAAGCCGAAGCCGGATGCTTAACCGACTGAGCCACCCAGGTGCCCTGAAAACTTGAAAATTTAAAACAGAAGATAAATAGAAGAGTCTTAGTGATTCTATCTTTGCATATAAATGACTATATCTTGATTATTACAAATTTGAAATCAGTACTGCTGTGGGTGAAGGTTAATAATAAAAATCTTTTGTAACATCTAAATCTCAAGTGTTACCCCCACTTGCAGATATATATGTGTATATATATGCATGCAATTATGAATTTCTCTCTAAATCAGTTTCTGGTAGACTGCAAACATTTGTAGAATTTGTAATAGTGTTGTTTAAATTCTGAACTTTTTTTTTCTGTCAGTTCTTTAAATTTGCAAAAAGCTCCTGATTCTGGCCATCGCACTATAAATAGGAAGTAATAATAAAGATATTTATGCTAATCTGCTGCTTTAGTTAAATAGGTTTTTCTTTATAAAATTAAAATAAACATTTAGAACTATAATTCTAGGCTTCCCTTAAGTAACACTGCATTTTATAAACAGAGGTTAGAAGTTCTGCTAAGCTGATTTAAAAGAAAGTTTTCATTATATCAGGCTTCCTGAAGTGGAGTACTTTAAGCAAGAACTCAGCACTATTGGCACCTAAATGGCCCAGTCTGTTGAGAGTCCAGCTCTTGATTTTAGCTCAGGTCATGATCCCAGTTTCCTGGGATTGATCTCCTCCTTGGGCTCCTGCTCTGGGCATGGAGCCTGCTTGGGATTCTCTTTCCCTCCTTCTGCCTCTCTTTCTGTCTCTCTCTTAAAAAAAAAAAAAAAAAAGGAGCGCCTGGGTGGCTCAGTTGGTTAAGGCTCCGACTTCGGCTCAGGTCAGATCTCATGTTCGTGGGTTCGAGCCCCGCATCAGGCTCTGTGCTGACAGCTAGCTCAGTGCCTGGAGCCTGCTTCCGGTTCTGTGTTTCCTTCCGTCTCTGCCCCTCCCCCTCTGGTGCTCTGTCTCTCTCTATATCAAAAATAAATAAAACATTAAAAAAAATTTAAAAAAAGAATCAGCTGTTGATCATTTTGGAGGGAAATAAGAGAAAATATATTTTCTCTCTTAGTGTAATACAAGCAAATGAGGAGTAGTATAAATAAATTGCCTAGATTTAATTACTTTATCAGTAAATGTAGTTTCCATACTAATTGTTTGTAAAGGACCACAATTAGAAAAATGTTTGCTTTTCAAAATTTAAGACAGTATTTTTTTCTTTTTTGTTTTTCTTTTTTTTTTAATTTATTTTAAACTTAATTTATTTTTAAAATTTATATCCAAGTTAGTTAGCACATAGTGCAGGAGTAGATTCCTTAATGCCCTTTACCCATTTAGCCCATCCCCGCCCCCACAACCCATCCGAAAACCCTGTTTGTTCTCTATGAGTCTCTTACGTTTTGTTCCTCTCCCTGTTTTTGTATTATTTTTGCTTCCCATCCCTTATGTTCATTTGTTTTGTATCTTAGAGACCTCAGATGAGTGATAAAGACAGTATTTTTTATTTGCACTGAAAATGTTCAACTCTGGCAGATATAGGAATATTATTTATACAAAGTAATAGTAACAAACTCTTCAATCAAAGTGAAACTAGAGATTCTAAAATCATTTGGAAATCAAGCAATACATGTTACATGATAAGAAATAGTTTCAGGAAATTTTAAAGTTAATAGCATGAGATTATTAATTGCGGGATAGTAGACATTAAATAGAAATAGAATATACATACATCTATATTGTTATTTCTCTCTGTATGCCTTGTGTGTCTGAAGACCTCTCCAGAGGAACTCTGACTAAAAAAGCATTATGCTCATTGGAAACCAAAATCAAGTGAAACCAGTGGATCCTGACAGAATATTTTATCTCCTTTTGGACCTGTAGTACGTGGCACTGCTTTCAATGGAAATTTCATTGCTAGGCTTAGAACTCTTGGTATAAGTCATTGTAAAGTGCAGACTTCTTTGAGTAATTTTTGTGATCCTGTATAACAGTATAAGGCACATTATTTTACAAATCATTTGAAATAAAGCTGAGTATGTTTACATTTTTGCGCTTATTAAAAACATTGATTCATCTAACTTACTGTTTTAGAACATACAATTGCTTTCTTGAAAGGAAACCTATCTACTGGTAGAAAATTGGTATCTATGGTAAGACAAATTTACTTTAACTACTAGCTTGTTTAAAATGTTGTGTTTTGACCATATCTCTGCAGGTAGAAATGTAAAACAAAGTGCAAAAAACATTTGAGTATTTACTATATGCCTTAAACTTTTCCAAGAATTTACATGCATTAAGGTACTTAATCCTCATGATGGCTTTATGACATATATAGTATTATTACCCACATTTTATAGCTAAGGAAATGAAGGCTTTTAAAGGAAATGAAGGCTTTTAAAGGAAATGCTTACATAAAATTAATGAATTTAAATAGAGTTTTTTTCAGGCAGTTGTGATTCCAAGATACACTTTCCTTGCCAATCTAATTCATATGGGTACAAAAATATATCTGTACATTTTAACAATGAATGTGACACCTTTGTTTTGAGGATTCTTGTGGCAGAATCACAGATTTGCCACTGTTTTCAGCAATCCCTCATCAGTAGTATGCTCTTAATTTGTGCATAGAGTTTGGGCAAACCTTTTCCTTCTTCAGTGTTATGTAAAGGGAAGTGTCAAATAAATATGTAAATGGACAACTATATTTAATCTGTCTGTACCCCTCACTTAGCTTTAAAAGTTACCAACATCTCGGGGCGCCTGGGTAGCTCAGTCGGTTAAGCGGCTGGCTTCGGCTCAGGTCATGATCTCACGGTTTGTGGGTTCGAGCCCCGCATCGGGCTCTGTGCTTACAGCTAGCTCAGAGCCTGGAGCCTGCTTCGGATTCTGTGCATCCCTCTCTCTCTGACCTTCTCCTGCTCCCACTGTCTCTCTATGTCTCTCAAAAATAAACAAAAACATTAAAATTAAAAAAATAAATAAATAAAAGTTACCAACATCTCACCTGTCTTATTTCATCTCTCTCCATACTTTTTTTTTTTTAAATTTGCATCCAAGTTAGTTCACATATCGTGCAATAATGATTTCAGGAGAGATTCCAGTGATTCATCCCCTGTGTATAACGCCCAGTGCTCGTCCTGTCTGTCTCCGTACTTTTGGGCACCGGTGTGGCAGTGTTTTAAAGCAAATTGTAGATACCATTTCCCAAATAACACGTACTCATCTTTAATTGATTTTTGGGTCTTGGGTTTGTTTTTTGTTTTCCTTTTTTTGGTTGTTGTTTATGTTGAGGGGGAGAGAGAGAGAGAGACAGGGAGAGAGAGAATCTCAAGCAGGATCTACTCTGACAGCAGAGTCCAATGCAGGGCTTGAGCCAAAATCCAAAGTCAGACTCTCAACTGACAGAGCCACCCAGGTGCCTCAAGAGGTCTCCACCTTTAACCATGTTCAGATTGAGCACTGGGTTCAGATGATAGGAGCCTAATCTCTCCCTTAGAATGTTTTCCATCAGCCTTTCATGGAATGGTTTGATTGTAAATTATTAGGGATTGCAAAATGGTAGTTTTCTTATTCTGTTTTTCCTTCTTCATGTAAGTGGAATTTTTTGGAGAGCTTTACCACATTATTTGTTTACTCTGTTGATTAGTATAGGACAAGTAGGACTTGATTGTTTTTCCCTTATTTTTCAAGTAATTTTAGAGTAATCATGAATTAGTCCCTTTGGTAGCCTCCCCTGACAACCAGTGACATTTTTTAAGTAACATTATGAACATACAGATTTTTATATATTTCATATGTTTGAATCCATAGTAGTTTTGTGTTTTGTGGTTTTGATGCTCAAATTATTTCCTCCTAGGCCTGTGGGAGTGCCTTTTATTTGGGTCCCATGACTTTTTGACATGACTAAATTAATCTTATTTTTTTTTTTAATGTTTGTTTATTTTTAAGAGAGAGAGAGAAACAGTACGTGAGTCCAGGAGGGTCAGAGAGAGGGAGACACAGAATCCAAAGCACATTGCCAGCTCCACACTGCGGGACTTGAACCCACGAATGGAAGTATCATTACTTGAGCTGAAGTTGGATACTTAATTGACTGAGCCACCCAGGTGCCCCTACATTTGCTTTGGGGCTGGCAAGATGTTCCAGGCTCACCTTGTACATTTCCTGCCCCATGTTTTAGAAACAGCCATTTCTCCAAGGAGACCATCTTTTTAGTTTAAAATAGGATATGAAGACCACAATCTGGGTTCTGGGGTACTCTTTACTAGTGAGAGGTCATTGCTTTTGAATCTTTTTCAAAGTAATCTCTACCCCCAACATTGGGCTCAAACTCATGACTCAGAGATCAAGAGTAGGATGCTCTACTTAATGAGCCAGCCAGGTGCCCCCAGGAAATTAACTCACTCTTTCCTCTCCTCTCCTCTCCTCTCCTCTCCTCTCCTCTCCTCTCCTCTCCTCTCCTCTCCTCTCCTCTCCCCTCCCCTCCCCTCCCCTCCTCTCCCCTCCTCTCCCCTTCCCCCTTCTCCCCCCCTTTCCTTTCCCCTTTCTTTCTCTTTTCTTTTCCCTTTCTTTTCCCTTTCTTTTTCCTTCCTTCCTTCCTTCCTTCCTTCCTTCCTTCCTTCCTTCCTTCCTCTTTCTTTCCTAGTTGGTTTATTTTGAGAGAGACAGAGAGTGCAAGTGGAGAAGGTCAGAGGGAGAGAGAATCCCAGGGCTCAGCCTGGGCCCCTAACATGGAGCTCAGTCCCCTCCCTAACCATGAGATCATGACCTCAAGTGAAATTGAGTTGGACACTTAACTGACTGAGCCAACCAGGCACCCCAGAAATGCTTTCTTTAAAGAGGAAAAAAAAATGAGTTCCTACTGATACTTAAAATTTTTTTTAATGTTTATTATTTATTTTTGAAAGAGTACAAGCAGAGGAGGGGCAGAGACAGAGGAAGACAGAGAATCCAAAGCAGGCTTCAGGCTCTGAGCTATCAGAACACAGCCCGATGCAGGGCTTGAACCCACGAACCTTGAGATCATGACCTGAGCTGAAGTTGGACACTTAACCAACTGAGCCACCCAGGCGCCCCTAAAGAATTTTAAAGTCAGCTGTTTAGAACAGACCATACAATTGATCTTTGACTCCAAATACCAGTAAAGTGTTGAATGAGGGCATTAGTTTTGTATGTAGAATCAATTTTTAAGTAGAAAATTTTGCTTTCACACATTTGTGTCTGATAGCTGAATTCAACATTTATAAGCTTTTTTTTGAATATACGTTTCTATTTTGCACAGTCTTCATCTATTTTTATAGAAATGATATTGGATGCCACATTTTGAAATTACTGATAGATTTTATTTTTAACCAAATAATTGCTATAGTATGCAAAATCAATTTCTCTCAGGTCACAGCAAATTTAAAGAAGGTCAAAGATGGAAATCCGTTTTCCTGACTCCATCCCTCCATCCTTTTAAATGTGTGGACTCTTTATTTATTTATTTTTTTTTAGAGCACACATGTGCACACCTGGCGAGGAGGAAGGGTGAGGAATGAATCTTAAGTGGGCTCCAAGCTCATCAGGGAGCTGGATGATGCCAGCCTAGATCTCATGACTGTGAGATCATGATTGGAGCCAAATCAAGAATCAGAGGCTTAACTGACTGAGTCACCCAGGTGCCCCTAGATGTGTGGACTCTTATGGAGTGTTAAAGATTTTCCGCCATCACACTGCTCATTTGAAGGACAGCATGATACAGCACATATAAAAGGGCAGTTGGCATTGGTCATTTTCACATGTTCCTAGACCCCTTAAAGCATATTGTCTGCCTGAGAGCAAAATTTGGGCTGTATATGTTGAATCTTGAGTGCCTTTTGTGCTGGGGCTTTGTCTGGACTTTATTGGAAACCATAGCATAAGAAGTGAAATATGGGTTTTAATTAGGCCAGTATTAATGAGCAGAATTGTAACTTGTGAAGCGATGAAAAGTAGGAACTATCTGTGTTATTTATCTAAAGTTGGCTTAGGTCTTGTAGGCCACCTAACTCAACAAATATTTATACAGCTCTTAGATAATGACGATACCGTACAAAATGAATAGAAGGCCATAAGGAATACTTAATGAGCTGGAGGGGATGGGAGGATCTCACAAGGCATAACTCTTAAATAACAAGTGGGAATTTGCCAAGCTGGCAAGTAGGAGAAAGGGTATTTTAGGAAGGGGAACGGGTAGCCAGCAAGAACAAAGACCAGCGATGGGAAAAGAGCTTAGTCCGTCACAGGAACAAGTAGTTCAAAATGGCTGAATTGCCATCTGTGAGAAGGAGACCTTCATCTTATTCTTAAATGCCTGGCATGCTTTGGTAGCTATTGCCTAGTCATTATATTCATTTTATCAAAACATTCATATTGTTGATAGGAAGAATTAAACCAAATAAGATATATTTTCCAAAGTCCAGTAGAATAACTTTATTTACTTTATGTCCAGATCACATATCAAAGTTTAGTCCATTAAATCTTTTCATCTGTTCAATAAATGTTCCCTTTTTTGGAGAAAAATAGATTTATTTGATCTTCATGTAATAATAGTAATAGTAGTAGAGGTCTGCTTTCCTACTGTGTTAGAGAAATTTAAAAATTTTAACATATAAGTACAATATCATTTTTTAAAGATTTTATTTTATTAAATTTTTAATGTTTATTCAGTTTTGAAAGAGAGAGACACACACAGAGTGTGAGTGGAGGAGGGGAGAGGGAGGGGGAGACATAGATACTGAAGCAGGCTCCAGGCTCTGAGCTATCAGCACAGAGCCTGACGAGGGCTTGAACTCAGGAACTGTGAGATCATGCCCTGAGCCAAAGTCAGATGTTTAACTGACTGAGCCACACAGGTGTCCCCCATGATTTTAAAATAAAATAAAATTGGGGTGCTTCATTGGCTCAGTTGGAAGAGCTTGCAGCCCTTAATCTTGGTGTCATGAGTTCAAACCTCATGTTGGATGTAGAGATTACTTATAAATAAACTCTAAAGAACTAAATTAAAATCACTTGTTACATACACTGCAGGTGGGAGTGTGTGTTGGAATGATTTCAGAAGACAGTTTGACATTACTCAAGAGAGATATACCTACTTCTACCTACACCCTGCATTTCACTTCTAAATATGTATTCTAAGTTCATTTATTTATTTTTTTGAGAGAGAGAACATTCATGAGAGTGGAGGAGGGCAGAGAGAGAGGAAAAGAGAATCTTAAGCAGGGTCCATGCTGTCAGCATAGAGCCTGACGTGGGGCTTGAACTCAAGGACCACGACATCATGACCTGAGCTGAAACCAAGAGTCAGACATTTAACCAACTGAGCCACCCTGGCACCCCTCCTAACTATGTATTCTAGAGCATTGTTTTCAACTTACGGTTTGCAACCTATTAGTAAGAATGAAGTCAATTTAATAGCATTTGGCCAACAATTTTCTAAAGTGTTAAATACAACAGAAAATGTCAGTGTACCTCATTGTAAGGGTATTACTTTTGGGAAACGTATTCCCAATTATTAATCTGTATGTGTAGGTGGACTGATTTATGAGGTAGAACATGTTTTCTTACCAAGAAACTTTGAACGTGTTTCTTACCAAGAAAGTTTGAAGGCTACTTCTAATATACAGAAACTTAAAAATGCTCATTATTTCATAAGAGCAAACATTTGAGACCTTGATTTCTTTCAACAGTAGAATGGATAGATTGTGGTATATTCATGCAACAGTTTTACACTGTATTGAAAATGAACTATAACTGCATCCATCAACTAAACAACATATTGCTTAAGAATATATTTTTATGTGATGTTCTTATGTAGTAAAATTATAAAGAAAAGTAAGGGAGTGATAGAGAAAATAGCATAGTGATTACTTCTGGTTGAGTTAGGGGTGGGGGACATTTCTAAATGTCCTGGTGATGTAATATTTCCTAACTTGGATGTGGTACAAAGTGGTTCATTTTATTATTTTTTAAGTTGTGCATCTGTGTCTATAAAGTTTTTTAATTGTGGTAATATATATATAACATAAAATTGACCATTTTAATTATTTTAAGTGTGTGGTTAAGTGGCATTGAATATATTTACATTGTTGCCCATCACCACTATCCATCCCAAAATGTTTTTTTTCATCTTTTGACTGAAACTCCATACCTATTCAGTAATAACTCTGTTCTCCCCTTCCCTGAGCCCCTGGCAGCCACTGTTCTATGTTGTATCTGTATGTTTTAACTACTTTAGTACCTCACATAAGTGGAATCCTGCAGCATGTCTGGCTTATCCACATAGCAAAATGTTTTCAGGCTTCTTCCATGTTGTAGCAGGTGTAAGAATTTCATTTCTCTTTAAGGTGAATAATACTCTGTTGTGTGTATATGTTAGATTTTATTTATCATTTATCAGCTGATAGACATATGGGTTGTTTCCACCTTCCGCTACTGTGAACAGTGCTGCTGTGAATATGGTAATTATGATTAATTTTTTTAGGAACTACCATTCTATTTCCCACAGCGGCTACACCTCTATAACAGTATTTTGTGTAGGATATTTTTGACTGTTAAAAATTCATTTTAAAAAGGCAAAGACTCCATCTTTCCTTTCTTAGAGATTGTCTTAAATCTGATGTATTTCTAGATAACTTTTCTATGTGTTTATATGTGGAGGATACTAAATGGACTTATAATGTTTATTCATTTGTTGTTGTTGGACTATGAAAGAGTTGTTGGGTGCTTTATTAAAGATGAAAATGACCGGGGGCACCTGGGTGGCTCAGTTGGTTAAGTGTTCAACTTTGGCTCAGGTTCGTGAGTTCAGGCCCCAAGTCAGGCTCTGTGTTGACAGCTCAGAGCCTGGAGCCTGCAAGATAAAAACTATTGAGATCAACCACTCCCTCCACCAGGTGTCCCAGAGATTTTGATTTGGTTGGTCTGAGTGGTCAGACTCTGAATTTTAATAGTTTTCAAGTGATTCTGATGGGCAGCCACTGATTTATTCTTTTAAGTTTTCTTTAAAGATCATTTTTAAAAAATGTTTATTTATTTATTTTGAGAGAAGGAGCACAAGCATGAGCAGGGAGGGGCAGAGAGACAGGGAGAGAGAATTCCAACCAGGCTTCTGCTGTCCATGTGGAGCCTGGAGTCTGACTCGGGGCTCAGTCCCATGAACCGTTAGATCATGAACTGAGCTATAACCAAGAGTTGGACGCTTAACTGACTGAGTCACCCAGGTGCCCCTTAATTTTTTATTTTTTATTTTTTTTTTTAAGTAATCTCTACACTCAACATGGGACTCAAACTCACAACCCTGAGATCAAGAGTTGCATGCTTTTCCAACTGAGCCAGCCAGGCTTCCCTGATTTATTTAACATAAAATGGTATTATGCATTTTTTGCATAATGGTTGTCTTGGAGATCTCTTCATGTCAGTATATGGTGAAATACCCATCTTTTTACAAACTGGTGCTCTACCTGCTTCAGATTCTGAGTCTCCCTCTCTCTCTGCCCCTCCCTTGCTCGTGCTCTGTCTCTCTCTCTCAAAAATAAATAAACATTAAAAAAAACCTGCTCTAATTCTGTAATTTAGATTCGGGATAATTTATCTAGCCATTCTATTAATGGTCATTTAGGTATTGGCAAGTTTTTGTCATTACATAGAAGATACAACAGATCTCTTGTGCATACATTTTTGGGCACATGTGCAGATGTTTGTGTTGGAAAGATACCTGGAGATTAAAATTTGCTGAGTCAAAGAATTTGAACATTTAAAATTAATAAATATTGTAGGGGCATCTGGGTGGCTCAGTGGGTTAAGTGTCTGACTTTGGCCCAGGTCATGATCTCAGGATTCGTAGGTTTGAGCCCTGTGTCAGGTTCTGTGCTGACAGCTCAGAGCCTGGAGCCTGCTTCCCAGTCTGTGTCTCCCTCTCTCTCTGTCCCTCCCCCACTCACCCTCTGTCTGTCTCTGTCTGTCAAAAGTGAATAAACATTAAAAATTTTTAAATTGATAAATATTGCTAAATTAAATACATTCTTGAACTTTTTTTTCTTTTTATTATCTTTATGTTTATTTTTGAGAGAGAGACAGAGCAGGAGTTGGGGAGGGGCCAGAGAGAGAGCAGGGGGAGACACAATCTGAAGCAGGCTCCAGGCTCTGAGCTATCAGCACAGAGCCCAGTGGAGGACTTGAACCCACAAACTGTGAGATCATGACCTCAGCCAAAGTCAGATACTTAACTGAGCCACCCAGACACCCCTATGTTTGTTTATTTTGAGAGGGAGAAAGTGCGCTCATGTAAGCAAGCAAGCAGGGGAGAGGCAGAGGGGGGGGGGGAGAGAGGGAGGGAGAGAGAGAGAACCCCAAGCACTGTATTTTACATCTGAAACCAATAGAACATTGTATGGTAACTATACTGGAATTAAAGTAAAAAAACTTAAACAATTTTTAAAATTCAGATTACATGACATTTTAATTGTAGTAGGATTCCCCCCCCTCCTTAAAGCAAAGTGTTAAAATGAAATATCATGCCACAGTAGTGGTTCCCAAAAATCCTCATTCACACTCATTGTCTTGAGGGTGTGACATATGTGTGTATGCGGGTGTATGGTTTCCTTTCTGGAAGGGAGACCTTTTATTCAAACACTGTGACTTTCCACCTTGTTCAGGTTTTTAAATGTCCTTTTGTGAAACTATATTAAATGGTAGGATTTATATATATGGTGTCTTTTTTCCCCCTTGTCCTTATTTGGGAAAACAAAAATTTGTTGACCCTGTGTCAGTCCAAAAAAAAAATTGCTGATTTATGAAATTCAGAAGTCTGGGAACACTGTGGAAGACTCTTTACGCAAAAGGCTAAGAGAACCTTGGCATGCGGTGGTTTGTGCGCAGTCCTCTTGTCAGGGGGAAGGTGCATGACTGACTGAGCCACTCAGGTGCCTGGTACTGTGTGTTTTTAATTTAAGAATAAAAATTCCCACTTCATGCCTGTTTTTACTCTGCCCTCTGGTTTTATTAGTCTTTAGCCATCTTAACTCTTATTTTATTGCTTTTTATCTTTTTGATATGGTTGGTTTCTTTCATCAGAATGTGTAGGAATTGGGGTGCCTGGGTGGTTGGTTAAGCGGAATATGTAGGAATTACCATTTAGGTTTTGTTGTTGACTCTAAAATGAATTCATAAAGTTGTGTTTGGTCATTCATTCAGCAGTCTTTTGCTGAGGGCTTGTATGGATGAGAAAACAATTTTCTGCCGTCGCCGAAGGGGAGAGTGGGAGGCAGGTAGACAACTTGCGGTGTGGTAATTTCTAGTACTGCAGCCAGGCCCGTAGTGTCGTGGGAGCCAGAGCATATAGAGAGAGGTGTGTATGTTCTGAGCATTTCTTATAGCCTGATACAGTCAACTTCATGTTAATACAGTTTACTACTGGCCATTACATGGGTGGCTCAGTCAGGTAAGCATCTGACTTCAGCTCAGACCATGATCTTATGGTTCATGAGTTCAAGCCCCACATTGGGCTCTGTGCTGACAGCTCAGACAGAGCCCAGAGCCCAGAGCCTGCTTCAGAGTTTGTGTCTCCCTCTCTCTTGCCCCTTCCCTGCTCACACCCTGTCTCTCTCAAAAATAAATAAACATTAAAAAAATACAGTTTATTACTGTAATAGTATGGTTATTTGCCCCTTTTGCATTTGTCTTATTTTTTAATTAGTTAATTATTTATTTTGAGAGAGAGAGGCAGAGAAGAGGAAGAGTGAGAATCCCAACCTGACTCCACACTGTCAGCACAGAGCCCAACGCAGCGTTCAGTCCCACAAACTGTGAGATCATGGATGCCCAACTGATTGAGCCCAAATGCCCCCATTTTTCTTAATTTCTTAATTATTTTTGAGAGGGAAAAAATTTCCAAAACCAGAATAAGTCACCTTTTTTTTTTAATTTTTTAATGTTTTTTTTTATTAATTTTTGATACAGGAGAGACAGAGCATGAGAGGGGGAGGGTCAGAGAGAGAAGGAGACACAGAACTGGAAGCAGGCTCCAGGCTCTGAGCTAGCCGTCAGCACAGAGCCTGACGCGGGGCTCGAACCCACGAACGTGAGATCTGACCTGAGCCGAAGTCGGAGGCGTAACCGACTGAGCCACCCAGGCGCCCCCAGAATAAGTCACCTTAAAAAAAAAAAAGTTTGTTTATTTGAGAGAGAGAGAAAGGGAGAGAATGCTATTGGGGGAGGGGACAAAGCAAGAGGGAGTCAGAGAATCCCGAACAGGCATGAGCTGTCAGCGCAGACAGAGCTTGATGTGGGGCCTGATCCATGAGCTGTGAGATCATGACCTGAGCCAAAATCAAGAGTCAGACACTTAACCGACTGAGCCACCTAGGAGGCCCCAGATAGAGCACCTTTTAATGTACTTTTTTCTCCTCTAACTCCTCTCTGATTTATACTGTACTTCAAATTAAAGACTTGTTTAAAACTACTGTTAAATGTTAAATTATTACAATCCAATTTATTCAGTACTCTGTAAATGGTTAGTTTTTAAATCTAAAGATTAAAAAAACCTAAAAATTCAAGCTCCCTTGGGGCGCCTGGGTGGCTCAGTCTGTTGAGTGTCCAGCTTCGGCTCAGGTCATGATCTCACTGTTCATGGGTTCGAGCCCCGTGTTGGGCTCTGTGCTGACAGCTCAGAGCCTGGAGCCTGCTTTGGATTCTGTGTCTCCCCCTCTCTCTGACCCTCCCCTGCTCGCGCTGTCTCTCAAAAATAAATGAAAAAGCATTAAAAATTAAAAAAAATTCAGGCTCCCACACAATACAAATTTGCGTATTAAAGTTCTGTTACACTCTTTCTACCAAATAAAACATTTGGCTGAACCTAGAATATGTGGATCCTCCATATGGGATTTCAGAACCTAGAGTATTTCCATTCATGATATGAAACCACATTTTTCTTGACCATTTATATCAGTAATAACAAATCCTGAGAACTGTTACATTTGTGCTGCTACTCCATAGCAGTCATAAAGTGCTTTCATTTGATAGCAGCCATGGTAAAGAATAAAAGTATACTAATTGGGTTAGTTTGGCAAAATACTTTATTTTTCTATTAATTAGAAAACACATTGATGAGTTAGCCACTAAAAAACTTACTGCAGCTGATATCTCTTATTAAGTTTGGAGTGCTTTGCAGAAACAGCTCTCTGAATTTGCTTGTCAAAATAGCTCACAGTTTGCTAATAGCAACAGTAGTTATGCCAAATTGTTCTGTTTCTAGACTTTGTCACAATAGTGACTGTCAGGAACTAAGGACTCTCCAGACTATGAGCTTCTGTTAATGTAGATAAAATATTAAGTAGCATGTACACATGGTAAAACACCCATCAAGTAAAAAAAATAGGTTTTACACTTGTCCTAAAGTTAGTTGTGTAAGTAGCAAAGACTATCATTTCAAGAGATAGTAATTTGAAGATTTTATCCCTCCACCTTCCCCCATTTCATTCTCTGAAATCCTGCCTATTCTTCCAGTTGAAATGCGTGTCTTTGTGTAATTTCCTGCTCAGACTAGTTTGAAGCCATCTCCTCCTTCCCTGAACTGCTAAAGCTTCTTGTATTTTACCATAGGTCTGTCCTGTGTTGGTATTCTTTATTTAGGTGTCTTTGGCTGTTACCACATTAATCCCCTTGTGAGGAGTAGTGGCATACCCTCTTTTTTTTTTTTTTTTTCTTAATTCTCATGAGATGTAAGCACAGTATTTTTTTTTTAAGTTTATTTATTTTGAGAGAGAGGGAGAGAAGGACCCTCAAGCAGGCTCCATGCTGTCAGCACTGAGCCCAGCTTGGGGCTTGAACTCGTGAATCATTAGATCATGACCTGAGCTGAAATCAAGACTCAGATGCTTAACCAACTGAGCCACCCAGCTGCCCCATACTATATTTTCTTGTATAGCAAATGTCTCATTGATATTTGTTGAATGCAGGAAGGTATAACTTTCTATTCCTCTCCCCGTTTTTTTAAGTTTATTTTTTAATTTATTTTTGAGAGAGAGCAAGTAGGGGAGGGACAGAGACAGAGGAAGACAGAATCCCAAATAGACTCCCTCCATACTGTCAGCACAGAGCCCAATGTGAATCTCACAAAGCCTGAGATCATAGCCTAAGCTGAAATCAGGAGTTGGACACTTAATCAACTGAGCCACCCAGGCACCCTCCCCATTTTCCCATTTTCTATAACTCTTTCATTTGACTTAGTACAATGATAATAATGTTTATTAATAAGAAGGCTTGTTATCTTAGATCATATTATGGTTTTCTATAAATCTTAACAGTATTTTATATCTTTAAAAGTAGGACTTAATACCTTTTAGCCCATGTTAGTGATGCTAAGGTGGGTAACTTCATGAGTTCATATTGAGGCTTCTGAAGCCTCAGAAGCCCTCTTGTTGAGGGATGATTGGGAGTGCTTTTCCATTCAATCCAGCCATGTATTTTTCAGTTAAGTCTCAGTGTTTATTTTACTGTCAATAGAAGTTTCCTTATTGAATTTTTAAAAAGCCTTTTGAAATTGTGAAGAATAATCTCAATAACATTTTATTTATTTTTAATTTTTTTAATGTTTCTTTAAAAATATTTTTTTAACATTTATTTATTTTTGAGAGAGAGAGAGACACAGTGTGAGCTGGGGAGGGGCAGAGACAGAGGGGGAGACACTGAATCAGAAGCAGGCTCCATGCTCTGAGCTGTCAGCACAGAGCCCGACACGGGACTTGAACCCCTGAACTGTGAGATCATGACCTGAGCTGAAGTTGGCTGCTTAACCGACTGATCCACCCAGCCGCCTCTCAGTTGGATTTTAAATGTTTATGTATTTTGAGAGAGAGCACACACATGAGGGGGAGAGGCAGAAGGAGAGGGAGAGGGAAAATCCCAAGCGGGCTCCGCTCTGTCTGTGCTGGACTCAGCCACCCAGGGACCCCAGTCTTGATTGCATTTTAAATTTCAGGTTCCTTTTAGGTAGGTGAAGTGTATTTTGATTTCCATAAAGACATGTTTACTCCAAAAGGACTGTCAGATGTCTAATGTACAGAAACCGAGGCATCGTTAATCAAATATTGTACTAGGATCTGATAATAACTTTTACATGGATAACAAAGTAGTTTCGTTCCCATCCTGAATTTCTTTGAATTGATTTTAGCTCTTCCCAAGTCAATCCCTTTCCTCCAAGGAATTCAGAGTAGTTTGTTGATATCTGCTACCTTTACAGAATCTTTATATTGGTAGGGAATTTTCATTACTTAGAGATAAAGAGGTTTACCCATGTTCTGTGTGACTTACCCTGGATCACACAGCATTATAGCTAGAAACAGTAGGCAGACTCTCCATCTCAAAATCTTAACCTTAATTTATACTGCAAAAAGGCAAGGTATTTGGATTTTTTTTTTTTATAAGCTCTACACCCAGTGTGGGGCTTGAGCTCACGTCCATGAGATCAAGAGTCGCATGCTCTACTGCCTAAGACAGTCAGGTGCCTCAAGGTATTTGGATATTTAAAAGTGATTTGTATTTAGTTGGATGTAGTCTGGTAGTATACTAGATATAGTATTATATAGTAGTGATACTACTGGGCCAAATAAATGGTTTCTTTAGTTTCACCCATCTTGACCCAGCAAAGGGTCATTGGGTATGGCTCAGGAGTCTGGCAGCAAACTCACAGACCAGTGTACACCTTAAAAGGTCAAAATTCAAGGAACCAGAGAGAGATGTGCATTCTGACCAATAAAATATCTTGACAGCATCTAGTGACATATATGGGTAGGGTCTGCTATTCCTGGATGTACAGATGATGTAATTTCTATTATAAAATAACACGAAGTCAGCATAAAGGGGTTGTGAGTAGAAATATCAATAAACCTTGTGCTAATTTGAATGTCTAGTGCTAGCAAGACAAGATGGTCAGGCAAATGGTCTCTGCCCTCAAGGAGCTCAAATTCCAGTAAACTGACTTCATTTGTTCTTTGTCCCCAAAACTTGGGGAAAATAAGAAGTCCTAACACAAATGTGAAGGGTATGGAAGATTTCTTTTAAAGACTTCATGATCTCAGAGTTGGTTTGAGTCCTATGTTGGCTCTAGAGATTTTTTTTAAAAAATCTTTAAAAAAATAAAAAAATAAAGAGTCCATGAAAACTGTGGCACTTGGCTCAGTCTGTAGAGAAGCAACTCGAGCTCAGAGTTGTAAGTTCGAGTCCCACATTGGGTGTAGAGATTACTTTGAAAATAAAATCTTAAAACATAATAAAGACTTCATGAAAACCACATTCAATGAGTTAACAGTTGCCTGTGAAATGTTTTATAGGGCTTCTTTTGGCATGAAAAAAACTGTTTCAAAATGCCTCCATATCCTGTGGGAATATAAGTGATGATTTCATTAGCTAATCATGGAAGTAAAAATGAGGGACCGTGCAAATTGGTGCTGGGCGTGTAATTACAGAGGAATTGCCTCTGAGCCATCCCTGTGTGTTCTCACTGGCGTCTGTGCTCAGGCCAAGTTTCCAACATGCCCCCAGGAGCATTGGGTTTGATGCTTTTGTGGACAGTAAAATGGTTGAATGGTGAGAATTACTTAAAACTGGGTATTACAAAAGTTTGCATCGCTTTATGTAGGCTTACTAATTGTACTTTAAGAAGATTTGGAAAGGGAGTAAGAAGTTGTTTTATTGAGCCAAACAAATTTATTTTGCTTGGGGGGAAAATGGTATTATACAAATATCCTTTTGCAGCCTTCATTGATTCAGTTTGTTCTGAAGCAGACCCTAGACTCACAGTCTGTCAAGTTGCTGAGTAAAGAACAACTATATTTGAGATGCTATGTTTAATTCAAATGTGAAAGATGCAGCCAACTCAAGGAATCTGTTTCTTTGGACTCTTTTCCTTAGTGAATTCCAGAGCTGAGTAGGGGTTAAAAATATGAGAAAGTCAATAAATTAGGGAAGATAGCCAGTGGGAGGTGAGAAATGATAACTTGTAGAGGGGAGAATAAGAGGGAGTATGGGAAGTAATTTTTAAAATTTTTATTATATATTGTACACAAAACTGTACTCTTTCAGGTAGGTATTAGGGCCGGAGTGGAAAGGCCTCCTCTAGCAAGTTAAGCCTGTGGAAGAACCGCTCACCCAGAGTGGAGCCTTTATCTGATACAATTATAGTAACCCTCCAGTAAACACTCCTTCCCGACTTCAAGGAAGGGAGGACTTTGCCGCCACCTGCCTCCGCCGCTGCCCCAACGGGCGGGGGGGGGGGATTTTGGCTGCTCCCCAACTTGCAGCTTAATCCTTCACCATCAACAAGACGCCAGCAGTCACCCGACCAGGACACATTGTCCTGTCATGACCTAATCTGATAGATGAGTTTCTTGGAAGCAGTTTCATGAGTTGATTCATGTTTTCATTTTCCTTAATGTGACCATCCTTCCCGTGTTTAAGATGTACACCACTCCTGTATGAATTATAGGGGTGGTGGAGATGCGATCGGAAGCTTCTGTTCTTTGCTCTCCTTGTCCCCCTCACCTTTGGGAACGTTTCAGAATTTTTTTTTTTAAGATTTTATTGGGGGTGGTGTGCCTGGGCGGCTCAGTTGGTTGAGCGTCCAGCTGTTGATCTCAGCTGAGGTCATAATTCTGGATCATGGGATCGAGCCCATGTCAGACTCCATGCCTGCTTAAGATTCTCTCTCTCTTTGTCTCCCTCCGCCCCTCTCCCCTGGCCTATTTCTCTTTTTAAAAAATTATAATACAAAAAGGATTTTATTTATTTATTTTTTAAATTTCTTAATGTTTATTTTTGAGAAAGAGAGATTGAGCACAAGCAAGCACGAGCGAGCAGGTCAGGGGCAGAGAGCGAGGGAAACACAGAATCCGGAGCAGGCTCCAGGCTCTGTGCTGACAGCTGACAGCCCCAATGCGGGGCACGAACCCACAAGCTGTGAGATCATGACCTGAGCCGAAGTCAGATGTCCAACCAACGGAGCCACCCAGGCGCCCAGGATTTTATTTTTTAAAGTAATCAACATGGGGCTCGAACTCAGCCCTTGATGTCGTTGCATGCCTGCTGACTGAACCAGCCAGGTGCCCCAGAACATTTCAGATCTTTCTCAGAGCCCCAAGTATATTTCAGAATCACTCTTCTCTTCCCATTATTTTTTGTTCTTTGCATCAGTGCTAGCGGGAATGCTGGAAATTTATAAGGTGAATGGCATAGTGAGTGGGCTAGGTAGATTTGTGTGATCAAGGGGACTAGAGTATTAGAAAACGAACTCAGATATCCCTTTAAGAAAAGACTTGCTGCCCGTCTGTAAGGAATGTAACTAAAGAAAGCCACTGGTCTCTTCAGGGTCAGCCTCAGCTTTGGAGCAGCCAGTCCCTGGCCGCGCAGAACAATGTCCTTGTTCCAGGCTTTGTCAAATCTGCATCGTACTCTGCTCCTCCTGCCCAGTCCTGCTTCCTCCTGTTTTCTCCTCACAAGAGTTCTCCCCATTAAACCCTTTTTCATTCTGAATTTTTAGTTTGTTTTTTTACCATTTGCTTCCTGGAAAATCTAACCTGTGACACACTTCTTACATAAATCACCCTGTTCCCTTCATTTTACTGTTTTTTACCTAGGGCTGTGCATGGAACATCAGGGGAATGGTATAAATTAGTTGCCTGCCTCTGCATGTGTATTTCAATGTGTTGTGCTCTCTCTAGAAAATTTAGGGAATACAGAAAAGAAATTGAAAATCAACCATAAAAGGGGCGCCTGAGTGGCTCAGTCAGTTAAGCATCTGCCTTCGGCTCAGGTCATGATCTCATGGTTCGTGGGTTCAAGCCCTGCGTCAGGCTCTGAGCTGACAGCTAGCTCAGAGCATGGAGCCCGCTTCGGATTCTGTGTCTTCCTCTTTCTCTGACCCTCCCCTGCTAACACTGTCTCTGTCTCTAGAAAAAAAAAAAAGAAGAAGAAAGAAAATCAACCATAATGATTTTTTAAAAAAATACCTTCACAAGAGGTAACTGTTGATAATGGCTTATTTTGGTAAACTTTAGAGAAGTGCATTAAACATTAAGTGCTCATCTTGGTGAACTTACCTCAAACTGAACATACCCGTATAACATTACCCAATCAGGAAACAACTTCACCAGCATCCCTGCTGTACTCACGTCCAATAGCATCAATTAATTTTGCCTAGTTTTGAATCTGACATAAGTGTGGTCATGTAGTTTGTACTCTTCTGTCTTCTTTTGCTCAGTGTTATGTTGGAGATTTAGCTGTGTGGGTGTCTGTAGTTCCTTGCTGTATTTCACTGTGTGAATTCTGTGTGTGAATGTATCACAGTGTATCTGTTACGTTATTGATGGGCATATATCTTGTTTCTTGTGTTTTACTCCCTAGATCTGTTTTGATGTTTTCTAATGTAAACGTTACCTTGTATTTGGCATTTTAGCTGGGTAGCTTATTCTTAGAACATTTATTATCCTCGTAAGTGATTTGTCGTATGTAAGAAAAAATTTTTCTTAATCCACATCCTCAGAATGTTCTTATTACTATTTATAGGACCCTCAGTTAGTTTTTCCTTTGAAGTCTGAGGTCTTGAATCATGGTACTGGCCAAGGGAGTTCAGTTGCCGTTCCCTTTGCTGTCTGCCAGTCAGATGCTTGCCTTAGAGAAGCTGTTACGGAACAGTTTTCCTGTTTTATGGTTATGCCAGAACTCAGCTATCATTCTGATTTACAGTGGAGAGAAAAAATACAATCAGAAGCCTTTAGGGGCGCCTGGGTGGCTCAGTCGGAAGACTTCTTATCCTTGGTTTCAGCTCCGGTCATGATCCCAGGATCGTGGGATTGAGTCCCTGTTGGCTCTGCACTGACAGTATGGAGACTATTTGGGCTTCTTTCTCCCTCTCTCTGCCCATCCTGCCTGCGTTCTCTGTCTCTGTCTCTCAAAATGAATAAATAAACTTTGGTGGGGGAAAGAAGTCTTTAGGGATTTGTTAGATATTTGGGATGGGCTTGGTATTTGAGCTCTACCTATCAAATCAAGGTGGCTTACAACTGGTGTGGGAAAGTGCTGAAGAACAGATTTCACACTGAGGGTCTAAAAAAAAATCGTGCGCAGCTTGGATGCATGTGCCTGAGTTATTTCAGAGCTTCTGACAGTGTATACTGGTGTTTGTTCATTTCTACTGTAGCTGTTGAGTGGAATGTCATGGCCAACTCCTCGGACAGTGAAGATGACAGTTTTATGGCCGTGGACCAAGAAGAAACTGTGCTGGAAGGGACAATGGAGCAAGACGAGGAGCCCCACCCAGCGCTGGAGATTGCGGAGACGAGACACAATAGGCCCATGTCCGAGTTGCCGGAGGAGGTTTTGGAGTATATCCTGTCCTTTCTTTCGCCGTACCAGGAGCACAAAACTGCAGCCCTCGTCTGCAGACAGTGGTATCGACTCATCAAAGGTACCGTGCCAAGTGGAAAGCTTATTTATCTGTTTAAATCTGTTTTATTTATTTTATTTGTTTTTGAATATATTTTTTAATGTTTTATTTATTTTTGAGAGAGACAGCATGAGCAGGGGAGGGTCAGAGAGAGAGGGAGACACAGAACCTGAAGCAGGCTCCAGGCTCTGAGCTGTCAGCACAGAGCCCGATGCGGGGCTCGAACCCACGAACCGTGAGATCATGACCTGAGCCGAAGCCAGATGCTTAACCGACTGAGCCACCCAGCACCCCTTAAATTTGTTTTAATGGTTTATTTTTAAGCTCCCAATTTCATTTTCTCCTTTCTCCCTCAAATTTATTATGGTTCTAAAATTTAGTGTTAGATGATTAACTGTACATTTTCCTTTTCTCTGAATTATGGTTAGTTTTATGAACAGCCTGGATTTTGTAGTGTTTACTCCAACTTGCAGCTTTAAAATGTGGATTCTTTTTCTGCATATTCTTAGAGATGATCTGGTACATTGTCTTGTTCTTGAACAGGTGAAGTAGAGGTGGACATGGGTTTACAGCGTAGCTGATGTTAATGTGTCTCTCACTGTTGTCAGGTACCCTCGCAGCAGATGCGGACGAGGTGCGGAAACAAGAGTGTGAGGCATAGTTAGTGAGTTCCCCACGTCACACAGGTGGTATGGGGGGATCAAAGATTCACATGCAGGCAGTCTGGCTTTAGAGTTTATGTTCTTTATGAGGATATCATTTTGTTTCTTAAAGTAGCTAATTGTGGCAAATATGGGACTGTGGAAGCATTTACTGCTTGGTTTTATCTGTAAGTGATAGAGGCCCTATGCATATCTTTTACTTTTTAAAATGTTTTTTCTTAATATTTATTTTTGAGAGGCAGAGACACAGTGTGAGTGGGAAAGGGGCAGAGGGAGGGGGAGACACAGAATCTGAAGCAGGTTCCAGGCTCTGAGTTGTCAGCACAGAGCCTGACCAGGGGCCTGAACTCATGGACCACAAGATCGTGACCTGAGCAAAAGGCAGACGCTTAACTGACTGAGCTACTCAGGTGCCCCTCTTTTACTTTTTAAAATGAGTTTCTCCTTTTTTTCTTCCATTTAAGTTTTTTTAATGTTTATTTTTGAGAGAGAGAGAGAGAGAGAGAGAGAGAGAAAACAGAAAACAAGCAGGGGAGGGTCATAAAGAGAGCCACAGAGAGACAGGATCTGAAGCAGGCTCTGTGCTGACAGCAGAAAGCCCGATGCAGGTCTCAAATCCATGAACCATGAGATTATGACCTGAGCTGAAGTTGGACACTTAACTGAGCCACCCAGGCGCCCCTTTTTCTTCTTCTTCTTCTTTTTTTTTTATGTGATTTATTTTGACAGGGAGAGAGAGCAAGCACATGAGTGAGCATGAGTGGGGGAGGCACGGGGAGAAGAAGAAAATCCCAAGCAGACACCTTACTGTCAGTCTACAGAGCCCTACCCTGTGGCTTGGTCCCAAGAGCTGTGACCCGGACTGAAATCAAGAACCAGAGGCTTAACAGACTGAGCCATACACATACCGCTCTTCCATTTTCTTTCTTTCTTTCTTTTTTTTAAACATTTATTTATTTTTTGAGAGAGAGAGAGACAGACAGATCATGAGTAAGGGAGGGGCAGAGAGAGAGAGACACACAGAGTTGGAAGCAGGCGCCAGGCTCTGAGCTGTCAGCACAGAGTCCGACGTGGGGCTCAAACCCACGAACTGTGAGATCATGACCTGAGCCGAAGTTGGACGCTCAACTGACTGAACCACCCAGGCGCCCCACCCCCCTCCATTTTCTAATCAGGATTTCAACTTTAGCTAAATGTTGTACTTACCAGGGCTGGTGTATTTTTAACTTATAGATAGCAGTTATTTGGCTTTATTATATTTTAACTGGAAAGAGCCCATTTTTGAATGAAACCCAGGCCAGTTGAATAAAGTTTGATCAAAGCAAAGGTTATATCAGTTTGTTCTTTGCTGGTGGGAACAAGCAGTCAGAAATGTTAGAAAAGAAAACCTTTAGATTTTGCTCATCTGCTTGTAACTGGTAATGCACAGCTTGCTTTCTCTTGGCAGATTTAATGGACTCTTCAGTAGAGATCAGATGCCTACCCTGTGGAATAGATGATTTCACCTTTAAAATAGAGGTGGCGGAATCACAGATGAAGGGCTATAATCAAATCAGATACATGAGTTTATTCTTGGTTTTATTTGGCATTCTTCCTATTTTGACGTGTGTGTGTTTTAAAGCGAGCGGAACCCTAACCTAGTACTCACAGTCGTAGCTCTTCTGGGAGAAGGAAGTCTCTGCCAGGACGGCTCTCCCACCCCCACCCCTCGGCATTAGGTATCTGTCTCTTACTCATTACTGCCTCTCCTCAATTCAGCATTTGCAGATCCGTCACTTTCTTCATTATCGGCAGGGCAGTCACATTAAAGATGCCTGTCTCTTTAATATTCCAGTTTTTAACTGTGAGTTCAGCCGAGGGATAGTAGTCTCATTCGAAAACATGTTTAAATACTGTGATCCTGCTCAAGGGTCCGCTAAAGTGACATGAATTAAAAAATGATACATTCTTTCGAAGTATAACATAATTTGTTATACTCTTCATTCAGAGTGTTGCTCTTTGAAATAAGGTAGTCATTTCGTGTGTTAAAAACATAGATTGTTCCGGAAACATGAAGCTCTCACCTTTAAAAAAAAAAAAAAAAAGACTTCTTTCTTTCTTTCTTTCTTTTCTTTTCTTTTCTTTTCTTTTCTTCTCTTCTCTTCTCTTCTCTTCTCTTCTCTTCTCTTCTCTTCTCTTCTCTTTTCTTTTCTTTTCTTTTCTTTCTTGAGAGCTCAAGCTGGGAAGGAGCAGAGAAAGGGAGACAAAGGATCCAGAGATCTGTAGCAGGCTCCATGCTGACAGCAGAGAGCCCAGTGCAGGGCTTGAATTCATGAACCGTGAGATCACGGCCAGAGCCCACGTCGGATGCTCTCCTGTGAGCCATCCAGGCGCCGTATAGACTTTATTTTTTAGAGTGGTTTTAGGTTCACAGCAAAATTGAGCGGAAAGGTTAGAGGTGTCCTGTTTTCCCACATCCACAGCTTCCCCTGCTATCAACATCCCCCCACATAGCAGTGCGTTTGTTACAGTTGATGAGCCTGCATGGACACATCATGCCCCACAGTCCATAGTTTACATTGGGGTGCACGTTCTGTGAGTTTGAGCAAATGTATGATGACATGTATCTACGTTATAGTTAAAGCGGTCACTTTTTAAAACAGCTTTCCTTAGTAACAAATTCATCATTTCATAATTCAGTGTAAGCTGCTAACCATCTCTGTGTTTAATGGAATGTGCTTGGTTGCCGTGGGCCAGCTGCAGGTACGAATGAGCCCCATTGTCTTTCTCCAGGCTCTGCTTCACCTTGCTCTTTCTCACAAAGCTAAGTTACCCCCAGTTCCTTTGCTTTATTTTTTAAAGCTTATTTGTTTATTTTGAGAAAGAGAGAGAGAACGTGTGAGTGGGAGAGGTGGGGAGAGAGGGAATCCCAAGCAGGCTTTGTGTTGTCAGCATAGAGCCCGACTTGGGGCTCAATCTCGTGAACCACAATATCATGACCTGAGTCAAAAGCAAGAGTTGGATGCTTAACTGACTCAGCCACCTAGGCACCCCAGCTACTTACTTATTTTTAACGTAAACTCTATGCCTATCCTGGGGCTCAGACTTACAACCCCAACATCAAGGGTAGCATGCTCTACTGGCTGAGCCACCCAGGCGCCCCTACCAATTATTTTAATGTGTTGCTTTCAGATAGGACGTAAAGGGGAGCAGAGTTCTAGTGTGAGCTCATATTGTACCCTTGAGCTTTGTAACACTTAGTCACCCTGAGCCTTGGTAAGGGGAAAACATTGGATCTTCTACTTTTGAAATTCTGTTTCTTACTCTGAATGAAAAATAAGAGAAATTGGAGTTCCTCCAAGAAACTTAGGTTTTATAAAAGTGATATGACAGTTAATAGATGCAGTTTTAATAATTTCATGGAAAAGTGAAGTGTCCAGGCTGAAGCATATGTTACTTTTGTCTTTAGGTGTCGCCCACCAGTGTTACCATGGCTTCATAAAGGCTGTCCAGGAAGGAAACATTCAGTGGGAGAGCCGGACTTACCCGTATCCTGGAACCCCAATCACCCAGCGGTTCTCACACAGTGAGTATTTAGTGCGAGAGCGGAGGGCGCCCTGCCTGTGGTCATAGCTCCAAGTATCCCTCTGGGGGCATGTGTTCTGTATGATTTTTAATGAAGAGAATGTAAAATGAGGACTTAGGTTAACTTTAGAATCAGGGAAGAGTGTGAGCCTAAGCACAGTGTAGGAGGGCACCTTGGTATATAATTTTATATTTGAATTTTTCTAATGTCTCTACCCCAAAGAGGTCAAGGTGTTATCTTAGACTTGAGCACTGACATCAAGTAAGGGGAAAACAAGAAGTGCAGGAGGGTATTTCTGAGGTCCTACTTAAGGAGTAGCCAGAGGTTAAGTGTTAAAATCATTTATTTTAACGTAGTATATGTTTAGCAAACACTGCATTTGGCTGGGGTCACACAAAAGTTTTGAACATGAAGGGTATTAATTTTAAAATGCCAATTTAAATAGTAAAATTATAAATGCTCTGGCAAATAAGATACAGAGTTTTTGTTTTTTATTTTTATTTATTTTTATTTTTGTAATGTTTATTTTTGAGAAAGAGAGAGAGCACGAGCAAGGGAGGGGCAGAGAGAGAGGGCAACACAGAATTTGAAGCAGGGTCTAGGCTCTGAGCTGTCACCACAGCCCAACGCGGGGCTCGAACCCACAAACCGCAGAATCGTGACCTGAGCCAAAGTCGGATGCTTAACTGACTGAGCCACCCAAGCGCCCCTAATTTAGAGTTTTTAGATTATTCTAGAATTAACCCTCCATTTTACTTTGATTTTTCTAGACACCATTTTATTCTATTAGTGAATCATACCTTCATGAAAATGAGATTAAGCTGCAGTGTAGTAAAGGTATATTATCACTGGTTCTCCATAAAGAAAGCTTGTGCTGGGGGGGGGGGGCGGGCTCTGAGAAACTTTCTCGTAATTACAGCTTTAATTCCATTACTTGCATGTTCAGAAACCTTCAGTGCCTGTTGCTTACAAGATAAAAGCTAAACTTGGTCTCATATACAGAGCGCCCTTTCATGTGACCTGTGTTCACATTTACCACTTCACCCCCAGTGTTTCCCAAGAGCTCTCCTCTTTCAAGCTGTCACATGGCCGTGCGGGATTCTTCCTCTCTGGGGTATTCGTGTCCCCTCAGCGGAAGCCTGCCTTTCCGTGGAGACGCCATTGAAGTCCTCGCTCCTTCGTGAAACCTCTCAACTCTTTAATTCATAGAAAAGATTTTCCTGTTCTTAGCCTATGTTGTTATCTGGAATACTAATTTTGATACTTTTTGATACTCTTTAATACTAATACTAATTTTGAACCTTTCTTTGTTATTAAGTTTTTAATTTTAATCTCAGTATAGTTAGTATAGAGTGTTATATTAGTTTCAGGTGTCCAGTGTAGTGATTCAGTACTCCGTACAGTACTAATGCTTATCATGATAAGTGTGGATATTTGGATCTCTTGAGGGAAGAGAGTATCTTAGTTATCCACGTTGTTTAAAAAACTTAGCATCTTGGGGCGCCTGGGTGGCTCAGTCAGCTGAGCGTTCGACTTCGGCTCAGGTCATGATCTCGTGGTTTGGGGGTTCAAGCCCCGCATTGGGCTCTGTGCTGACAGCTAGCTCAGAGCCTGGAGCCTATCTTCAGATTCTGTCTCCCTCTCTCTCTGACCCTCCCCTGCTCATTGCTATCTCTCTTTCTCTCTCAAAAATAAATAAACCATTAAAAAAATTTTTTTTAACTTAGCAGCTTAAAACATTATCCCACAGAGTTCCCAAGGGTCAGAAATCTGGGTGTGGTTAGGTCCTGGCTCAGGCTCTCTGATGAAGTTGCAGCCAGTCTGTCAGCCAGGGCTATAGTCACCTGAAAGCTTGACTGTGGCCCAGGGGATCTGCTTCCAAGTTCACTCAAGTAACGGTTCACAGGAGGCATCTGTTCCTTAGGACTTGGACCTCTGGGAGCACCTGTATGGCTTAGTGGGTTAGGCGTCCGACTTCGGCTCAGGTCATGATCTCGGGGTTCATGGGTTCGAGCCCCATGTCGCACTCTGTCTCTGTCTCTCTCATAAATAAACATTTTAAAAAAAAAGGGACTTGGACTTCTGCATGGAGCTGCGGATGACTTGGTAGCTGGCTTCCCACAGAATGAATGGTTGGAGAGAGAGAGATAGAGAGAGAGAGAGAAATACCAAGCAGAAGCCTTGGTGTCTTTTACAACCCAATCTCTGAATGGAATCTCTTTCCTGCTCCGTTCCATTGGTCACACAGAGATTGACCAGCAGAGTAAATACCAGGCAGTGAGGACCTTTGGAGGCCATCTTGGAGGCTGGCTGTCCCAAACCCTCTGTTGTATTCTCATTTGCAGAGGAGAATTCAGTACGTAATTATAATTTATCATTGTCTTTGAACTGGATCTAAATAGATCAAAGGAGCAGGCCAAATAATTGCTGTGTTCTCAGTTCTCTCGAGGAGCTGTTTTCACTTTTACTGTTGGAAAGCCCCAGGGGGGCAATCTGTGAGAACTTTTGGGGGTCTGTGAAGTCAGAACTGGTTTTCTTTCTTTAGTTTAATCCCCCTGCCTTGAGTTTTTGCACAGGCTGAAACAGTTTTTCCCAGCATTGCTTTTGTACCACTAGTGCAGATGTCAGCATAGTAGAAAAGGCATTAACAGCAACTACTGAAAAAACCCCCAAAACTGGCTCAGTCCATTTGTTGTGCATCTCTTGATTTCAGCTTAGATTGTGATCTTAACAGTTCATGAGATTGAGCCCCAAATTGGGCTCTATGCTGACACCATGGTGCCTGCTTGGGTGTTTCTCTCTCCCTTTCTCCCTCCCTCTCTCCCTTCCTCCCTCTCTCCCTTCCTCCCTCTCTCCCTCCCTCCCTCCCTCCCTCTCTCCCTCCCCCGCTCACACTTACTTGCTCACTCTCTTTCAAATTAGATAAATAATAAAAACAAAAACAGGGGGACTTGTGTGGCTCAGTTCATTGAGCATCTGACTTTGGCTCAGGTCATGATCTCACGGTTCGTGAGTATAAGCCCTAGATCTGTCTCTGTGCTGACAGAGCCTCGAACTTGCTTCAGATTCTGTGTATCCCTATCTCTCTGCCCCTTCCCCCTTTCACTCGGTCTCTTAAAAAATGAATAAATGTTAAAAAGCAAACAAACATAAAAACAAAGCCCAGGCTACTATTACTACTCTCCCTCCCTCCTTCTCCTCTCCCCCCCTTCCTCCCCCTCCTCCTCTTCTTACTACAAAAATAGTTTCAAAAGAGTCTTGAATGCTTTCAGGAGTCCACACTTTAACAATTGCTGGAGTAGACTAGAAATGAATCCTTGTCAAGAATATGTAATGAGGGGCACCTGGGTGGCTTAGTCACTTTGGCTTAAGTCATGATCTCACAGGTTCGTGAGTTCAAGTCCCCAGATCCAGCTCTGTGCTGACAGCTCAGAGCCTGGAACCTGCTTAGGATTGTGTCTCCCTCTCCCTCTGACCTTCCCCCCCCCCCCTCATTCTCTGTCTCTCTCTGTCTCTCAAAAATAAATAAACATCAACAAAAAAACTTATATAAAAAAAATTTTTTTAACATTTATTCAGTTTTGAGAGACAGAGCATGAGCATGGGAGGGGCAGAGAGAGAATGAGACACAGAATCTGAAGCAAGCTCCAGGCTCTGAGCTGTCAGCACAGAGCCTAACGTAGGACTCAAACTCACGGACCATGAGATCATGACCTGAGCTGAAGTTGGACACTTAACTGACTGAGTCACCCAGGCACCCCAACAACAACAAAAAAATTTTTTAAGGATATGTAATGAAACTATAAGGGAATCTCTGTTAGATCCAGTATTTATTCTTGAGGGAGGATTAACTTCAGTTACTGATAGGTAATAGGAATAAGAAGCAGAGACAAGAGTTTCTAAAGACTGTTTTAAGATGGTTTTTTGAAACAAGTAGTTTTAAGAACTCTAAATGAGGGAAACGGAGTCTGGATGAAGTAGAAACCAAGCTGGGAATTGTTCACAGGTGAGGAATTATCACAGGACAGACAGTTCAGTTTTCTAATGAGAGAAGAAAAAAAAATTCTCAGTTAACTAGCTTTTGAAAGAGTATCATTACAAAATAGAGACAGTTATTTGAAAAATACAGTGAATAAGCCCACAGAAATTCAGAGATTGGTGGATTGCAAAATTTGTTTTTACCTTAAAATTTTTTCATATCTTGAAAAGGTGCCATCGATGAAAAAAAATTTTTTTAACATTTATTTATTTTTGCAAGAGAGACAGAAAGTAAGCAGAGGAATGGCAAAGAGAGAGGAGACACAGAATCTGAAGCAGGCTCCAGGCTCTAAGCTGTCAGCACAGAGCCTGACGCAGGGCTCGAACCCACAAACTGTGAGATCATGACCTGAGCTGAAGTCGGACGCTTAACTGACTAAGCCACCCAGGCGCTGCAAAGGTGCCATAGATTTTTTTTAAAGGTATATGTATGTCTTATTTCCTTTCCTGCAGCCCATCTCTCACTGTTTTCTTTCTGTGTGCTGGCAGACTAAAGAGAACCATTACAGAAATGGGCATTTTTCAGAATAGATTGAAAACAAGGAATTCCTTCAATGTCTTTCCTTAGCTCCTTCCTCTTCCTAATGCATGTTTCTCCCCAAAACTCAATTTTCCTCCCTCCCTCCCTTCCTTCCTTCCTTCCTTTCAGAGAGAGAGCATGCAAGTTGGGGAGAGGGGCTGGCAGGGGAGGGAAGAGATGGGGAAAGACTCTCATGTGGGCCTCAAGCTCAGCATGGAGCCTGACACAAGGCTCAGTCCCGTGACCCTGGGGTCATGACCTGAGCTGAAGTCAAGAGTTAGATGTGACAGACTAAGCCATCCAGATACCCCTCAATTTCATTTCTTACTCCCGATTCACTTTAAGCTGGAGATCTGCATTTCAGTTCTGTGCTCATATTGCCACAGAGATGCACAGATGCTTCATAGCTAGTCAGCTAACAGTGGAATTCAGTGGTTCCCCCTGAATTTTCTCCTCTCCATAATTTAGTTAATGGCATTATCATTCTTTCAGTTACACAAGCTTCAATTCTTGGATTTATCCTCAGTTCCTCTTCTTTCAGTAACAAAAGTCAGATCTTGTTGATTCCGTCCATCTCTGCAATCTCTCTCAATCTTTCCTTATTTTTCCCATTACTCACATTTATGAGTTAATCATTCTGTATTTCCTAAATCTTTTCTAAATGGTCTTCTTGCATAACTAAGAAGTTCAGGGGGCACCTGGGTGGCTCAGTTGGTTAAGCGTCTGACTTCAGCTTAGGTCTTGATCTCACGGTCGTGAATTTGAACCCCATGTTGTGCTCTGTGCTGACAGCTCAGAGCCTGGAGCCTGCTTCAGATTCTGTGTCTCCCTCTCTCTCTGCAAGTCCCCCACTAGAATTCTGTCTCTCTCAAAAATAAACCTTTAAGAAATTAAAGAAGCTCAGGTTCTTCGTCTGAACCTGGACTAGACACTGTTGGCAACCATCTCTAAAACTGGGGACGGTGCCACCTCCTAGGGCATTTGGCAATCTGTTAGGTGATCGTTCAGTTGCTTGATTGGATAGCACTGTATGCATTTAGTAGGCGAGGGCCAGGAATGCTGGGTGTCCTGCTGTGAATGGGCTGCTCCTACACGAGGAAAATGGACCTGCCTAAAATGACAGGAGTCCCCGTTGGGAACCACTGCAGGCCTGAAGCATCAGTAAGGTCTTGTCACTCTGTGCTAAAAAACCTCCGCCTCTCCACGCTGATGGAGGAGTTTCCGTTTTCCTTGGCTTTCAAGGCCCCAGCTTACTCTCTCAGCCTGCGTCTCTGCCACACCCTCCCACGGCCAGGCTGCACCCACACGAGACTCCTCGTGAGCTCTTACACTTCCCAAACTGATGACCTTGTCTGGATGCCTTGACTTCCTTCTCCCTTTCTCTCCAATTCCTTGTTCGTCCCTGGACTTGTTTGCCTGTTGTTAATGAACTAACAGTGTTCTTTCCTCTAAAACCCACCTCGGACATAAACCCAAAAGCCACCTCTTCACAAACTCTTCCCACGCTCTCTGCCATGGAGAGTAAGGTCTTTTTGTTTTCTCTGCTCATACACCCTAAAACACTCTTGCCTTTTTCTCACCTCTTAGTACCATCTGTGCCATAATTGTCTTTGTCAGAGAGGTTGCATGTGAAAGGTGACTTTCAAACTTAGGAAGCAAGTTCCTTGGCTCTTCTTTTTTTATTTTTATTTTTTAAATATTTTTTATTTTTAAGTAATCTCTTTGCTGCATTGTGAATGGGCTTAAATTCATGACCCCAGGATCAAGAGTCATACATTCCACCAGCTGAGTCAGCCAGGCACCCCTCCTTGGCTCTTCTAACCCACATCTCATCTGTAAAATGTGTGTAACAAATTCTCTTTATGCTAAAGGGTTGCTAGGAAATTTAATCAAGGGAACAATCATAAAAATATGTTTTGGGGTTTTTTTTTGTTTCTTTTCTTTTTTTTTTTTAGCTATCGATTTTATTTTATTTTGAATATAACACAATTTATTTTTTTAACATATGCAGTTATTTTCCATCATTTACAATACAGTAGTTACAATGACACTCCAAACAGAAAAGCAAAGTAAAAAATCAAAACACCAACTTCTATTTCACGTAATTAGACTTATACAGAAATTAGAAGGTTAAGTAACAACTAATCACCTAATCTCACAGCTATCTGAAGTGGCAGTCGTTATGTAGCAGCTTATCTATGATACATTCAAGATACATGATACAATTTATTACTTGCCCATAAGCTACAACACAGCCTGCTTAAATTTCCTTAAATTCCACCTCTATACTACAATATACTTGAGGTCCATGCAAAAAAGTAGCTACCTTTTATGTAGGAAATGGATGATTACGTCTTTGGTGTTGTAAAAGCAACTTCATTTAAACATAACCACCCACACCACCAAAAAAAGAAGAGGAAAAAAAAAGTAAAGAAAATAATAAGGGAAAAACCCAAGACACACTTCCTATGGGGAAAAAAAAACCAGCATGTAATTTCTGTCCTTGACGGAATGTATTAAATAAGCAAACACCCCCAACAAGCAAAACAAGTACTACAATGTAAAAATATTAAAAAAAGAAAACCCTCTCACATGCATAAATGAAAGATTGCACACAAAGAACTCACGTTTTCAAGCTTCAATAGTAAATATTCTGCTACTATATATTAAATCCTGCATGGTTTGCCCAAGCTAAGATGAAACCACATCATGAGTCAATAAGCATTTTGCATTTTCTTTCATTATCTACTCAAAGTCATGCCTACTCCACCTCTAAACATTTCACTGAATCCAATTATACAGCAAACACTCCCAGAATAAACTTAGATTGTATTGCAGTTTCTAAGTGTTTATTTTCAAGACAGAGAGACAGAGCATGAGCAGGGGAGGGGCAGAGAGAGAGGGAGACACAAAACCCGAACGAAGCAGGCTCCAGGCTCTGAGCTGTCAGCCCAGAGCCTGATGTGGGGCTTGAACTCATGAATCATGAGATCATGACCTGAGCCAAAGTTGGATGCTCAACCAACTGCGCCACCCAGGAGCCCCATTTAAAAAAATTTTTTTTTAAATGTTTATTTTTGAGAGACAGTCAGAGCACAAGTTGGGGCAGGGGGGAGGGGCAGAGAGAGGGAGACACAGAGTCCAAAGGAGGCTCCAGGCTCTGAGCTGTCAGCACAGCCTGATGCAGCACTTGAACCCACAAACCGTGATGAGCTGAAGTCAGACACTCCACCAGCTGAGCCACCCAAGCGCCCCACAAAAGTACGTTTTAACCTGCAGGGTGACAGGGTGATGAAGAAGTCACCCCCACAAGTGGTTGTCTCCTGAGGACAAGCAGGCCCCAGGCCTTAGGTGTCCACGCACCGCTCACAGCCCTTCATTCATAGTTGAAATCTGTTGAATTCTGTGAAACTAAGAGTAACGAAGGTGTAGCAGCACAGCCTCTCTCCGGTGTAAAAGTCTGGGCCCGAAAGGCAGGGGAAGTAAAATGAAGCCAGTTTTCCTAACTTTTTGGTGAGTGTGCACATGACCGACCATGCAAGCCTTGACTAACAGAGAAAGTCCTCTTCAGGTGGATTTAGGCATCTGTTGAGTCTCCAGCATCATGCTTTTTGTATTTGAGTTTAGGCTGCAAATAGGGTCAGGTCATGTCACTCCCATGCTGGTTGTGCCCCTGTAGGTGCTAAGCAGGCCCCAGCCGGCTAACCAGCCTTGCTCGTTCCACAGTTGTGTAATTACAGGCTTCGTCAAACACACCCCGGCTTGTCGAGTGAGGCACTGACGGCACAGTCTCCGAGGAGGAGACACATGCCTCAGGACCTTTCCCTGGAAACAGGTGCAAACCAACCAAGAGTTTAACATCCGGATGTGCAGAAGTTAGAGTCCAGGAAACATTTCTAGAGTGACTCCCGGGCATCATGGGAAGTCTGAAACAGCTGAAAGACCTTGCTCTAGAGAGGAAGGGAAGTGTTTAGGAGGCCAAAGAACTGCTTGCTTGCTGTGTGTTAATATGAATATTTGACTTGTCTTTGAGTGGGGTTATTAGATATTAACTGGAAATGTATGTTTTGCAATAGTTGTTCATGGAGCAGTCAAGCCATTTCAGAAGATTTGAAGAAATGTAGCAGTTAGAATAAGCATTCTTTTTTTTTTTTAAGTTTGTTTGTTTATTTTGAGGGACATGGACAGCACAGGTGGGGGAGGGGCAGAGAGAGAAGATCCCAAGCAGGCTCCATGCTGCCAGCCCAGAGCCTGATGTGGGGCTTGAACCCACGAAACCATGAGATCATGACTTGAGCCAAAACCAAGAGTTGGGCGCTTAACCGACTGAGCCCCCCTAGCCGTCCCTAGAATAAGCCTTCTTCATGTTGCTTCTTAGAGTATTCATACTGTACTATGAACTATAACTTTTGTGTTGCACATTCCAGTGGCCTAGATGTTTTGAAAAGAAAACTGTTTGGGTGGAGAACGTTGGTAAAAGGGAAATGACTACTTGAACACTGGTATTTGCTTAAATTCTTAATTTTTTTCTAAAAGGCCCATTGAACTTGTTGAGTCTCCTCAACCCTGGCCCCCAGACCAATATGTAGATGTTTTAAATAAAAATAGACCATAAACAAAAGTTTAGTAGGATGCTTAAAATATTTGAGTGTATTATTTATGGCTCTTTTCTCATTCCATTATATTGGAGTTCTAAACATAGCTGCCCAAATTGACTTCCTCTCTAAGCGTCCTCTCTAAGCTTCATTGCTAATTAAGTGGTAGACATTGAGAATGCAGTGTGGAGACTCGTCATGTAGTCCTGCCAGCTTTGTGTAGTCTGGCCTGTGCCTTCGTCGTCCAGAAACCTTTGTTCAAAGAGAAGCAGGAGAATGCCAGTTGCCTTATTTTAGTGTAGGATTAAAATACATGTGGCAAGGACCTCATGGGGCCCAGCTGTGGGCCGAGTTTTCAATCCAAATAGAGGAGAATGTTTGCTACCTCTTTGAAAAATAAAGGCACTGTGCTCCTTTGCTATATGAAGGAGGCAGCTGCGAAGAGTTGATCTTTGAAGAACAAGGAGATCTAAATGAGCCCTTGACCCTTAGTTATGAAATCACAGATTTGTCTTGATAAACAGTGGTGTAATGGACACACATTAAGGTTTCAGAAGTCATAGGACATTGCTAATTTATTTTCTGTAAGTATGGGTTATCGAGAAGAAAATATTCTTTTATGCCTTGTACCAGTTGGTTCAGTTCAAAGTTTCATTCAATTTGTTGGAGCAGCTAGTTCAAGAAAGGTATGAGAAGACCAAGCTGTCTGAAGCGCAGCTCCTTTAGTGGAGATTGAAGTGTGGCTCCAGCAAATAATCCATTTTGTTTGTTTAATATCAGCTAAACTTGATCCCTCATTATTTGCAGTCCTTTTTTTAAAAAAAAATATTGATTTATTTTTGAGAGAGAGACTGTGTGCACGCATATGTGTATAAGCAGGGGAGAGTCAGAGAGAGAGAGAATCCGAAGCAGAAGAGCCTGACACAGGGCTCAGACTCAACCATGAGTGAGATCATGACCTGAGCTGAAATCAAGAGTTGGATGCTTAACCTACTGGGCCACCCAGGTGCCCCTTGTTACTTGCAGTTCTTAACCAATCTGAAATATGAGCATTGGAGTCTCATAGGATTTTACTTCTTAATAGGCTTTCTTGAGGTGAGGGGAGCAGCAGAGGGAGTGAGAGAATCCCAAGCAGGCTCCATGCCCAGCCAGGAGCCTGGCACAGGGCTCCTCTCATGAACCTAAACCATGAGATCATGACCTGAACCAAAATCAAGAGTCAGGCGCTTAACCTACTGAGCCACCCAGGCGCCCCTGGGATGTGGATTTTAAAACTGATACAGATTAGAAGTTATTTTCTTTCTTTTTTTTTTTTTTAAATGTTTTATTTATTTTTGATACAGAGAGAGACAGAGCATGAGAGGGGGAGGGGTAGAGAGAGGAGACACAGAACCAGAAGCAGGCTCCAGGCTCTGAGCTAGCTGTCAGCACAGAGCCTGACGCGGGGCTCGAACCCACGAATGTGAGATCTGACCTGAGCCGAAGTCGGAGGCTTAACCGACTGAGCCACCCAGGCTCCCCTAGAAGTTATTTTCAAAGGCAAAGAAAGTTAGTGGAAAGTGTAAGATCATTTAAATCTTCATATACTGTAGTGTATGTGCAAAGTTGAAAAGTCTGCAGCTCCATTGTTGCACAGTGTCAGAGGTCAAGCTGATTTGGATCTGTGCCTTGCACAGGCTGAGATCAGTGGGTGTAAGTGACTACATACACTGCAGTGGTACCTCTTGGCTACTCCGGTTTTCTGACTTGGCCTTTCTAGTGTAGTGACTCCTTAAAGGGCCTCTGGGGCCGGCGGCTTGAAGGGGAAAAAGGAGGGTTATTCCCAGAGCTAGTACCTATCACAGAGACAGTTACAGCAGTAGCATTTCCCTTTTTCTGAACTTAGGACTAAGTGGTGCCAGAGTTCAGAAGAGATCTTAAAAACAGGTGTGCTACACTGCCCTGGACCTACAAATAAGCGGACTGGTTCCTGCACACTCGTGGGTTGAATCTCTGAGTTTCTTTTCACTTTTTCCGAGCTCTTATGTGATGCTGAACTATTCCAGCCTAGCTTCACACAGACTTTAAGAGTTCTTTTTTCTTTTCCCTACCAGTATGCATGAAACAAAAGGGAAGTTTTGCTTGGCGCTCTTCTTGAGATCCAAGATGGTAAATACAAGTCTATAAGGAATGGGGTTATCATTTCCAAAGGATAGAGACTGCATGAACTTTTTAGGGCAAAGCAAGGTGGCAGTACCTCTCCTCTAGACTTTCTCTCTGGTCCTTCTGGTTTTAGGGCAGCAGCCCAGCCCTTCTCATAGTCCTTACTTACCCCTTTTCGTTGGAATGGTGCCCTTCAGTGAGGGGTGCGTAATCATCTGATTGGAAAGGCTTGTCTCAGAGACCTTGGTGCTTTTTAAATGTTACCTCACTGTTTTTCTATTCAGCACCAAGCAGCCTGTCTTGGTGCCTTTCAGACGCAGTAGGGGTTTAATGACTTCTGAGCCTTTTCTCTCCATAGCTTGGGGACCATCCTACTTCTGAGATCCCTGAGATACACTGATCTTTATGTGTGGTTACTTCATGGCATTGATTAAAATTGTTTTCTGCCATTGCCTTCATGTAAACATGTGTCTATTACTTTGTGCTTCAGGTTTTATTTGAAAGCCAAAGCAATACGAGGAGGGCTGGAGGAGAGAACCAGGAGGACAGAGTGCATCTGTTAGCACTGACTCTCTCTCTGCCTGCCCTAGAGGGGGAGGATACAGATTTTGGTCAGTTGTGCAGCTGCACTGAAATGTTACCCATTGAGCACCCATAATCTGAATTCTTGTGTTCTCTTGCTGGAGTTAGACAGTCTTATTCAATGGCGACGTTGCCAATTTGCTTAGTGTTCTCGGAAATAATATTTCTGTAGCTTTTCTCTGAGCCTTCTTTTATTTTACTTTATATTTTCAAGTTTATTTATTTATTTTTCATCATCTCCACACCCAACATGGGGCCCAAACTCACGACCCCAAGATCAAGAGTTGCACAGTCCTCCAACTATCAGCCCGGTGCCTCTCTCTGGACCTTATTTCAAAGAGTAATGTGATATTAACCAATCTGAAGACATGAGGCTGGTTATAGAAAGTTAGTACCTGGCCCCAGAGTTGCAGAATGGCTGAAATCACTGATTTTTGAAAGATAAGTATTACAGTTAAGGCGTCAGAGGGGCTTCAGAATAAAACATCAATTAAGCATTTATCATTTTCTTTCTAGGTGCATGCTATTATGATGCTAATCAATCTATGTACGTATTTGGAGGCTGTACCCAGAGCAGCTGCAATGCTGCTTTCAATGACCTCTGGAGACTTGACCTAAACAGCAAAGAGTGGATCCGACCTTTGGCTTCAGGTAAGAGATAAAGTGCTGATCTTTGCCGTCTTACCAGGTAACTCCCTTGGCATAGAAATTCCATCTGATCTGTTTTGGTGTTGGCCTCTGGTTCTAGGGCCCCCGGTGAAATCTGTGTAAATGCTGAAAGTAATGAGTTTGTATAAGGTCTTTGAATTTAAAAAAATTATACTTTATTATTAGTGTTGGTGCCCTGACAGAATTACTGTGCGACTGTGTGAATTCACTCGTGTGGTTTTCGCAAGTCCTTGCCCTGGTGTGATGTGCTTTTTGGTATGAGTTGCAGCAAGCAGAAAGCATCGTGAGAACGGTAGTGTACTGACAGAGGCTGTTGTTCCAGGGCTAAGATCTCTGAATGTCTTGTGTGGTTGCCAGCTCCGCTATCTGGGGAGTGGATGGAACATGCCTCTGCTGGTTGCTCTTAACAGCTCAGGGACGTGGGAAGGTTCTCCAGTAGGTGCCTTCCTGCGCGGCCGCACCGTGCTGAAGTTCTGGCAGAAAGAAACCAGATTATTTTCTCCTTTAAAAATTTTTTTTCTTTTTAATGTTTATTCCTTTTTGAGAGACAGAGCACGAGCTGGGGAGGGGCAGAAAGGGAGAGGGAGACACAGAATCTAAAGCAAGCTGTCCACACAGAGCCTGACTCGGCTTGAACTCACAAACTGTGAGATCATGGCCTGAGCTGAAGTTGAACGCTTGACTGACTGAGCCACCCGGGAGCCGGATTATTTTTCTCCTTTTTGATTTAACCTTGTGGGGATTTGTTTTTGCACTCTTGAGGGAGGACAGTTTGGAAAGGCACAGCCATAAGACTGAAGGGTCTAGTGTGATGGAGAAATAGAGTGCACTGAGCATACTCCACTGGATTGGTTGACACGCTTTACCCGGACATTCACGTGGCTTTTCAAGATTGGAATTCACTCTAGGACTAAGGAGATTCGGGTTTTCTTTCTTACTCAGGTCTTGATTTATTACTTTGATTACTACATGGGAAGCGACGTGGTATAGGAGAAAGGGCCCTGGGCCAAGAGTGAAGAGACCTGAGTTTCATTCCCTGGCATACTAGCCAGTTCTCCATGTATCAGTGACCAGCTGACTGCATCTCTCTGGGGCAAATATGGAATAAGACTAAATGGTTCTATTTTCAGATGGCTACTTTTTGCCTCTCTTTTTTTCTGTAATGACTGCTATGAATGGCTAGGCCAGGGGCTTAAAACCTTTTCAGGAGAAGAGGCTATGTCTTGCTTCCCCAAAGCTGTAAGCTCCTCTTCCTTCCCCTGCCGTAGACAAATCTAGGAGGCAGGAGCCTACTGACAGCAGGTACTCACAGGCGGGGCTGGGTTTCGTACAGATGAACTTCTTTATTAAAATCATTAGAAAGAAGACCAAGTGTTAATCTTAAAATTTTTGGAAGTTAGTACTACTATAGGGCCCTCAGAATTGTGTACTTTAGATTCTTTTCTAGCCCTTTTTCTGCTCTTGAACTTAGAGCAACACTGATTGATACTTGGAATCACAGATCTCAAATGTAGATTTCAACTTAAGCATCCTTCCTGTTGCCACTGCACTTGGTGTCCAGCTCCCATTTCAGAATAGCTTTGACTATTCCAGTCACAAAATGCTAATACTCCCCCTTCTCCATTTTGTAACCACGATTTTGGCCCGAGGGTTGCTCTTCCTTCTAGAATTGGAGCCCTGGACCGGTGGGAGCTTCCTGGCATACTGCTAACTACTATGGGTATTTCCCCTTATTTCCCTGTGTAAGGTAGACATGCGACTTTTTTTTTAAACCACTAAGACTGTGTTTTGAGATCCTCAAGGTAGAAGTATCAGAGAAATAACTGACTTTAAAAAGATAATGGTAGACTGTTTCCTTTTGTAGAACATAGAAGCTCCTGAAGGTTTAATTTTCTAACTTGTCACTTCACTCTCATCTACAATTAGAGCCTAGTTTTAGAGGGAGGGAAACACTTTTTTGAAATGTCTCCTTTTTTAAACAAGCACTAGTTTTTAATAAAGAATCCTATGAGATTCTCCTTCAGGCAGAAATCCCACGGGAAGATTGCCCGAGGACATGTTTCTGTATGCTGTCACAGTCCCAGCCACAATGACTTCCTCACTGAAACGTCAGTGAGTCTTTCTGAACAACAGGCAGTTGTTGATTGGCCTCGGTGCGCTGACTCACCGTCCTGGTGCGCGGAGGTGGGCAGGTTGGAGGGGACTGAGGGGAGGGTGTCAGCTGCCGAGCCTCCTTCCCTGTGTTCGTAAGCAGAGCGTATGTAAAGCAATAACCTCAGCGGGGCTCAGTCTTTGAAAGTGTAGCCATGTGGAGCAGAGCAGCAGACACAGTGGGGCAGTTTCGTTTGGAATGGAGCGTCTTTCTGGAGGGTGCTGCCGCATCAGGTGTCTTTTTCCTTCTTTACTGGCTGGCCCCGCACGTGAGACAGGAGCCCCCTCACGTGGCGTGGTATCCTAGCCAGTTCAGGCTGCCACAGCAAAGTGCCAGAGACTAGGGGCTTAAGCGACAGGACTTGACTTCTCACGGTTCTGGAGGCAGGGTCTACGATCAGGGGGCCGCGGAGGGCTGTCTTCTCGGCTCGCAGACCATCGCCCTCTCGCTCTGTCCTCACCGGGCAGAGATGGAGCCCTGGGGGCTCGTCGATGTCTTACGAGAGCACCAGTCCCATTTTAAAGGGCCTCAGCTTTGTGACTTCATCTAAAAGTGATTAATCTCCCAAAGGTCCCATCTCCAAAGGCCATCACTTTGGGGTTGGGGCTTCAGCGTAGGAATCTTGAGAGGACAGAGTTCAGTCCCGAACCAGTGGGATTCATGTGACTTACTCTGAATCCTTGTTCCCTCTGCAGTGGTAGAAGTGCTCCATCCAGAGGGAGTGTCGTGGTGATGGGCGCTGGACGATGGCTTTCCTGGCTGAGCCAGACCTCCCCACAGCTAGTACTTCTCAGGTGTTTCCCGGGAGGTGCTCCCCCCTTCCTTTTACAGCTGCTCTTGGAGCCCCTCTCTGCATGAAGCATATCTCATATTTCGTAATGGGGGAGAAACAAAACCAAGGAAGCAAATTATTACAAAGTATGGAGGAAACAAGGAATGAGCCAGAATAAGAGGGGGAGAGCTACTTTAAACAGGAGGCAACAATTTTTTTGTCATTGTTGTTGCCGAGATTTGAAGAATGAAGAGTGGAAAAAGTGAGGCCAGCATGTGCAGAGGCCCTGGGGCAGCAAAGAACAGCCCATGTAAGAGGACCCGAAAACAGACCTTTGTGGACGTAGCATGCTGACCAAGGAGTGGAGTGGCACCGGTGGAGCTGACTCATTCACGCCCCGGTGTCTGAGAGATTTTGAGATTTCTAGCTGAGGAATAGGGTCCAATTTACATTTTAAAGAACGCCTTTGCTGCTGTTCAGGAAATGGATTGAAGAAGGCAAGAAAACAAAACCTAGAGAACAGCTAGGCGGCCATCACATGGTACTGGCCATTGCACGGTACAGGTGAGGGGATGTGATGACTTGGACGAGAGTCCTAGGAGTAGAGATAAAGGGAAGCAGATGAATTTGAGCTGAAAATCTTGATGGATTGTTTGTGGGAGGGGCAGAGGGCCAGTCAAGGCTGACTTAGGCTTCAGGTTAGACAGCTAGGTAGATAGTGGGCCTGCTTGCTAAAATGGACAGATATTTGTAAGAAGTTTAATCTTTTTATTTCTTTACATATTTAAGTGGTGGTATCAAGTGATTAGTTGTTATGAGAGTTTGATGCTTAAAACAGAGTGCTTGGTTTCCCATAAATGACAGCTCAGTCCTTCCTTTTGTTCTCTTAATTCTACACTCATCCTTCATGTGTTCTTGCAGCAAATATTTGTGGATTTCCGACTCTGTGCCTGGTATTGTTTTAGATGCTGGGAATACATGAGTGAATAAACCAGACAAAAATTCCACTCTTAATGGAGATCAAATCCAAATGAGAGAAGACATATTTAAAATGACAAATAATATAGTATGTTAGAAGCTGATTAATGGTACTAAAGCAAAATTATAGCCTGATAAGGAGGGTTAGGAATAGGGAGTTATAGCTAGGTTGATAAGGGTAGACCTCGTGGAGAAGGTAGCATTAGAACAAAGACTTGCATGGGTACCAGAAGTGAACCAAGTGTATATCTAAGTAAAAGAAGATTCCAAACAGAGAGAATAACCAGTGTAAAGGTCCAGAGGTGGGAGTGTGCTTGAGACAGTCAAGGGGTAATGAAGAATTAGAGTGAACAATGGAGAATGTTCTAGGAGAGGAGGGTTGGACAAATAATGGACGGAAATGTGTTGTACGCATGAGGCTTTCAGGCTGTCGTGGGGACTTTCACTCTTTCTTTTGAGTGAAATGACTGGTCATTTAGGTTTCCGAGAAGAGTGTTTAAGAAGATAAGTTTAAGAATGAGACCAGCTAAGAAGTGGTAGCAGTAATCTAGGCAAGTTAGCAACTGGAAGGATTGGACAGAGCCAACGGGATTGGCCCATGATTTGGATTTGGAGTGTGGAGAGCCCTAAGGATTGTTAGCCCGGGCATTTGAAGGAATGCTGTTTCCATTAGTTGAGGTGGGTAAGACTATGTGTGGTCAAGGTTGGCAAAGTTCAGGAGAGATGAGAAATTCATTTTGAAACACTACATTTGAAACACACGTTTAGACGTTCAGGTGGAGATGTTTCTAGAACTCCATGGAGACCTGCACGCTCGAGACAGTTGTCCCGATAGCCCTGTGGGACTTCTCAGCATAATGGCTTCCCTGAGCAAGATTACCAGGGAAGGGATGAAGATGGAAGAGGGACATAGCAGTGGTTGGAGATCAGGGAGAGAAAGAGAAAAAGCAAAAAACTAGAAAAGGCATACCTGAGGTGAGGGAAAACAGGAGAATGCAGCATCTTAGAACCCACCAGACTTGAAAGAGTTTCCAGGAGAGGAGGAAGTAATCAGCCGGGTCCTACTCAGGGAAGAGGTCAAGTCATTTGAGGACTTGGAAGTATCCTTAAGTTTAGTAAAGAGTGTTTTCAGTGAGTGATAAGGACGAAAAGGTATTTGGAACGGTTTCAAGACACCGGGCAAAGGGGAGTTAAAGACAGGAAGTGTAAGCCGCGCACTACAGTCTTTGGAGAGTTTTGCTGTAAAAGAGAGCAGAGAGACCAGGTGCTAAGTGGAGGGGAATGGAGATGGGAAACATTTGTGTTTTAAGATGACAGATTTTAGAGCACATTCATGCTGCTAGGAATGATCTAGAGGAGGACCCGACATGGATGAGAAGAAGGATTGTTAGAGCTTGTCCCCAGGGGGTGAGAAAGGGAGAGGATTGGCCGTGGATGGGAGCGTTGACATTTTTCCAAAGGAGCAGGAGGGAGTATGTGGTTACAGATGCTGGCGGCTGGGTAGGTGTGGGAACCAACCGGTAGAAGTTCGCACTGACTGCTTTATCATTTAGCTAACAAAGCTGAGGGCGGAGCAGAACAGAGGCCGTTGAACGTCCTGGCGTGATTATGAATGTGCCATTGTCTCCATCGCAGTCTTTGCCAGGCGTTCTAGGAAGTTGAATCTTCCACCTTCCACCACTAAGGGAACAACACCTTGGTTCTTTATGAGCCTTTGTTGATTCTGAGCAAATGCACGGTTCTTGGGACAGGTCCTTTGGGAGACTGTTTAAACACTGTTTCTGAAATACCCTTTGGTCAGATGGAGGCTAATTTTGGCATCTGTTTAATATATAATAGCATCATCAGTCACAGCCTTTTTTGGTTACTTTAAATCAAAGTAGAGATGTTCAAGCACACATTTTTACACTTAAAATTGGAATGTTCTGATTTTCAGAGCTTCTTCAAGATTAGCCTATACCCATTTACAAAAGGGGAACAAATTCCAGTTTTAGAATTTTCCACAGGTAGGAGAGTTGATAAATGTTAGATAAAGATTTAAAATTCAACTCGTCTTCTCTGTTAACTAGTCCTAGAGCACGGTTGATTTTCCCACTACAATCTCCCTATAGAATCTATTGTCTACATTTTTTTGCTTTTCATTTCTGCCCTGTCAGTCACACATAAATTCCAAGCGATGGCTTTGTTTTAGAAAACACTCAGGGACAGAGATACACAACCAAGCTACCCTTGCCACTCAGAGCCACTTGCCTCTGAACTTAATCCTTGATCACTTCTATATTCATTCTGTAGCCCTTCTCTGTGAAAGAGGAAGAGACAAGATCACTTCCTAAAAGTCACATAGCAGATCACTTTTGTCCAGGTCACTTTGGAAGAAGCTTACTAAAAATAGTAGATTTCTCCGCCTCATACCAGACTCACCTAATCTCAAGAGGTTGGGACTAGCGTGTTAGATCTACATTTTTAAAAAAAGAGAAACTGTCCCAGTTGATTCTAAACCAAGCTAAATTTGGAAATCCTGGATCTCTCCAAAATCTTTTGGCTTTTCTTGCTGCACAATCTGTGACTTCACTTTGTTATCTCGGTCTGTTAGGCGAGTGTGTAATGTACAAGGCTAGACTCCTTAACTGTAGTTAAGGAGGGAGGATGGCTGCTCTGTGCTCTCTTCACTGCTTCTTTGTAGAAACAGCTACCTTTTACTCTGGCTAGTCAGGCGTGGCCTGCTGTCTGAGGAGATGTGTATGGACGGCACTCTTGAAACGGTTCTAGAGGTGGAGTTAGTTGTCTCCGATTCTTCAAACATACTCTCTAACCTTCAAACCAACCCAGTTAGGTTGGCACTGCCGTTATCCCCATTTTACAGATGAGGAAACTGAAGCTCAGAAAATCACCTAGTAATTTACCTAAGATCACACAGCCAATAAATGATGGAGCAGTGATTGAAACCCAAGGTTTTGTCTCTAAAGTCAGTGTTGTTTCTCCTCTGCCATGCTGTGAGTAGTTTTATTTTTCTATAATTTATTTCACATATTTAAAAATTTTTTTAAATAGACTTATTTTAGAATAGAACAGAGTTCCCATATACCCCGAACCCAATTTTCCCTGCTGTTAACATCTTGCATGAGTATAGTACACTTACGACAATTAATGAACCAGTACTGACACATTATTATTAACTCAAGTATGTACTTTATTCTTTTTTTGAGAGAGAAGGAGAGAGAGAGAGAGAGAGAGTCAGTCAGTGTGAGAAGGGGTGGGGGGCAGAGAGAGGGAGACACAGAATCTGAATCAGCCTCCAGGCTTGGAGCTGTCGGTGCAGAGCCCGACACGGGGTTTGAACCATGAGATCATGGCCTGAGCTGAAGTTGGATGCCCAACCGACCAAGCCACCCAGGCATCCTAATTTTTTTTTAAATTCTAATATTTTTATTCTGTTCCAAGATCCCTTCCAGGATACATTACATTTGGTCTTTATGTCTCCTTAGATTTCTCTTGGCCGTGATAGTTTCTCAGACTTTCCTAGTTGGTGATCTTGACAGTTGGGAGGAGTACTGTCAGGTGTTGTGGACTATCATTCGCTTTGGGTTCATCTGATGTTTCTCTTACAGTTAGGTTCGAGTTCCAGGTTTTGGGGAGGAACACCACAGCAGTAAAATGTCCTCCTCGCATCCTGTTGAGGGTGCATACTAGGAACATGATCTTCCACCATTGATCTTAACCTTGATCAACTGTCTGAGATAGTGTTTATTAGATTTCTCTATTATAAAATTTTTCCTTTTTTTGCCCTTCCTTTAAAATTCTTTTTCTAGTTTATTTTTCTTTCTTTTCCTGTGATTCCCTTTATTTGTAGTTGCCCTTGGTCCTTGATATTTATTGAATTTGCGGGGGGGGGGGGGGAACTAAGCACCCTGGCTCTATCATCAGACTCAGAAAAGGATAATGAGCAGAGGGTATGCCATTCAAGGAAGCCTTTTCACAGCTTAGAGAATTTTTAAATATCAGTATGACTTGCCTTTTCAGGTTTTCTTGGTGGGGAGCAGAGTGCTGAAGACAACATCTTTTTTATGACGTGACACATCAAGATCTCTTCGGCTGTGTGGAGTTGAAAGCTCTACTGTAAATAATTTTGTTTTCATTAAGACTGGTCCCTGAACAAATAATCACAGCTTTCAAAATCACTGAGTAATCTAGCAGAAAAGCTAGTTTACTTTTGGAATTGAGCGGGAAAAAGAAAGACTGTTGGTCCTATCACATGTCTGTGGGAAGGCCAGGATATCCTTAAAGCTGGACAGTTCTGGGACTGCCCAGAAATAACTGCCCAGAGTGTTATTGTTTCTCTTACTCTGTCAGTGATGTCTTAGAAACGATGCACACGGGGCTCCTGGACCCGCTGATGGAGCCTTGCTGTCCTGGGTCTGGCAGAAGAGTTTAGTCTGAGATTCTCTGCTGCTCTTTCCTGAGCCTGTGGTAACATGTCCAAGAAATGTCAGAACAAATAAGGGAGTCTGGGACTCATACCTGGCACCAGGCTTAACCAGAACAGCTAACCAGCAGAGTCTGTTCTAGAAAAGATCACCCAGTCCTTCCCTTGGCTTAGGTCCCAGGTGTCAGGATTGACATTGAAATAGCTGAATGTGGAATTTTAAAAAATAACTTATTAGTGTGTTCATAGTCATTAGATTCTGCTCGTAGCATTGTTTTGAATCTAAACCCTTTGTACATTTTTAAAACTTACCACTATATGCCCCCCCGTGTTCTGCGAATGCCAGTTCTGTGGAGATGAGAGAAGTAGACGCCTGCCGGCTGGCAGACGTCAGACCACATGACAAGAGGACTTTCAGATACACGCCGAGCTTCTGTTCTTTGTCATTCACCTCACTGTCTTAATATTTTCTTTGTGAATGAGAAGGCCCAATTAATTCTACCTATGTGGATCATTGGTGTGTGTGTGTGTGTGTGTGTGTGTGTGTTTATATTTTAAATGTTTGTTTATTTTTGAGAGGGGGAGAGAGTAGGAGCAGGGGAAAGGCAGAAAGAGGGAGACACAGAATGTGAAGCAGGCTCTAGGCTCTGAGCTATCAGCACAGAGCCCAGTGTGGGGCTCGAACTCACCAACTGCAAGATCATGACATGAGCCGAAATCAGACACTTATCTAGCAGAGCTACCCGGACGCCCCCTTTTCAAAAAATTTTTAACATTTATTTACTTTAATTTTTTTTAACATTTATTTATTTTATTTTTGAGAGACAGACACAGAGTGTGAGATGGGGAGGGGCAGAGAGAGAGAGAGAGAGAGAGAGGGAAACAGAATCTGAAGCAGGCTCCAGGCTCTGAGGTGTCAGTACAGAACCTGACGCAGAGCTCAGACTCCCAAATCGTGTGATCATGACCTGAGCTGAAGTCAGCTGCTTAACTGATTGAGTCACCCAGGCACCCCTAACATTTATTTATTTTTGAGAGGGGGGACAGAGGCTCTGTGCTGACAGCAGAGGGCCCAATGCAGGGCCCAAACTCACAAACCATGAGATCATGACCTGAGCCGAAGTTGGACACTGAACTGACTGAGCAACTTGGATCTTTTCTTGATTATAAAATGTCTTGATTGCCAAAATGTATTAAAATATGTCCATGTTGGGGCGCCTGGGTGGCTTAGTCGGCTAAGCCTCCGACTTTGGCTCAGGTCAGATCTCACGTTCCTGGGTTTGAGCCCCGCGTCAGGCTCTGTGCTGACAGCTAGCTCAGAGCCTGGAGCCTGCTTCTGGTTCTGTGTCTCCTCTCTCTGCCCCTCCCCCGCTCATGTGCTCGCTCGCTCTCTCTCTCTCTCTCTCTCTCTCTCTCTCTCTCTCTCTCCCTGTATCAAAAATAAAATAAAACCATAAAAAAATTTTTTTAAATAATAAATAAAATCTGTCCATGTTGAAAATTCTGTATCCTTTAACTTCTTTTTACTTGGTCCACCTCATGAGTTTTTCTGTCCTTTCTTAAAACTCTATAAACCCTTTCTTATTTTATTTATTGGTTTGTTTTTACTTTAAGTTTATTTATTTATTTTGAGAGAGAGCGAGCGAGCGCAGGGGACAGGCAGAAAGAGAGGGAGAGAGAGAATCCCAAGAAGGCTCCACATTGTCAGCACAGAGCCGAATATGGGGCTCAAACCCACAAACTGTGAGATCATGACCTGAGCCAAAGTTGGATGCTTAAACTGACTGAGCCACCTGGGCACCTCTAACTTTTCTTATTTTGGATAGAAGTCTGAATGTCACTGAGCATAAGCAGTGACTTTCCTTAGAATTCTGAGCTTTCATATCTGCACTGCTATCCTGCCTGCCTACCATCTCGACAGGCAGTTTTTGTTGCTATGCATTTCCCGTGCAGTAAAACTCTCAGGCCATCTAGTGTTTCTGTTTTTCTCAGGTATCCACATAACCCCCCCACCACCACCAGTAGCACTTAGTGTTTTATGAGCACAGTAGACTTCATTTTGTATGATGCCTTATACTTTTCTCCAATGCTATATAGTTTTATTAGTTTTATTTTGTGTCCTGAATGAAATTGCAGAAGGCTAATCCTCTGTGGGGGAACACAAAAGATACTACCCTAGAGTCATTCTGACTCCTTTCCTTTGACACTGTTGGTTTCTAGGAGACTCGGCAGTGCCTTGCGCCAGCTCACACCCAGTGCATATTATTTGGCTGGTTCTTGTCTGTACAGTCAGGATTGGGCTGGTTTCTCAAGTTTTCCAGTTCTTGTGACTTTAGGGAGATTTTGTAAATAATCTGTAGGGTGGTTGGTCTTCCCACGTGGATGAGAGTTGTGATTGGTCATTTATTAATTTGAAATGTCAACTTAAATTCTTAGAGACTACTATAAGTTTTCAAAGCTTAGAAGCTACCTCTCATCTCTTTGGGAAATGAACTTTTGAAATACTGCTTTTAAGTAATGCTACTTTTTCAAACAAGCAGTGTGCCTGATGATTTCCTCTATTCCATAGTTCTCTCTAGGAGCGATTGTGGGCTATTTTATATTTGACTTGTTGGCTTTTATGCCGTGTTCCTTTTTTGCCTTCTGTCCCATTTAGTAATGTTTCTGAAATTCATTGCCCAATCTTAAGATGTTTCTTGCTGTTTGATTTGCATATATGAGTTACAACGTGGTTGCATTTTATGTGAGTAATATGTTCTCAAAGGCTTCACATAATGAATTCTCTGGCAGAGGATTGGTCTTTCTGTTTACTGGTAAAAGTAGTAGCTGATGCCGTGTGATGGTGGTATAGACCTGAGTTACAGTTCACTTCATTCTGTCAGCTCTTACATTAGCTATTCCTTTTTCCTTAATACTTCCTTAAAGCATAATTTATGTATAGTAAAATGAACAAAACTTAGATTTGTTCTCTACACAACTCAGACTTTTTAAAGTATGTATACAGCCGTGCAATTATCACCCAGATCAAGATGCAAAATTCTTCTGTCACCTCAGAAAGTTCCCTCGTGCCCTTTCATGTCAACACCACTCCCTACAGAGGTACCCACCTTCTGACTTCTAAGAAACTTGGGATTCATCTTGGCCTGTTTGAAATTCATCTGTGTGGTTGCATTTATCAGGGGTTTATTCCTTTTCATTGCTGTGAGTGTTCCATAATGTGAATATACTACTTTTTTTTTTAACCTATTCTTCTGTTGATGAATACTTGAGTTATTTCTACTTTGAATATAGTTGCAGTCACCATTCTGATATATGTTTCTTTGTAGACACATCACTCATTTCTTAAGACCTGCTTCTCAACTTTAATATTCTAGGAGTGCCTGGCTGGCACAGTCAGTAGGGTATGTGACTTCTTGATCTTGGGGTTGTAAGTGTGAGCCCCACGTTGAGTGTAGAGATTACTTTTTAAAAAACCTTAAAAAAAGAGAGAGAGAGACACATATTCTAGATACAGTGAGTATCCCAGAGAGTTCTTTATTCACTTAATCCTGCTCTAAGTAGGAAGATCTGACGATATAACTAAGTCTTATAGAGATTTGGGGAGGAAAGGCTACTTGGCTAATAACTGGAGGTACTGCTCATAGTTAGGGCCTCCCTGCCTACGACGGTGGGAGGCATGTGTTGGGAGAAGGAGGGAGGCCGGTGGTAGTAACATTAAGAGCTTGGTTTTTGTGCCACACAAACACAGGTTTGCATCAGATCTCTGTTGCTTAGTAACCGGTGACCATAAACAGGTTATGTAACATCTCATTTGCCTCACCTTCAGAATAGAGATGGTGATACGTTCCGTCCATAGTTTTTGTTCAGATTGCATGCAGTACAGTATTCAGATGGAGGGAGATGTAGAACCTGACTCAGCTGACACCTGTACGTAGACTGCAGTGCTAGCTCGGGAGTGGAGAGTGGCCAGCAGTTACACCCTCAGGCACCCAAAGCTTGGAAAGGGATTGCCTCCTTCCCTTTGTTTATTCGTGTTCATGCCTTTATTTAGTCTTTATGCCCAGTGCTGTCCTAGCTGTGGCAGATACGGGAGTGAACAAGACGCAGGTCTACTGGGGGAAGGCAGACCATAAACAAACCAAGCAATACAAAAAAAAATCTAAAGCACTGAGAAGAAAATAACTGGTGATGCAAAAGAGTAGACGGAGGTGTTTAAAGTAGGTTATAAAAATGAGCCAGGACTCCTGTATAGATGGATAGATTGCTAAAGGAAATCTGATTTATGAAGAGAAAAGTAGCAAACCAATGAGTTTGGATTCTGTTCAAAACTTATTAGTTTATTTTTAAAGCCAATTATGTGTTTTTATTAAGATGATGTGCTTTTGATTAAAATGCCTGTGAAGTATTTTTTTTACTTTTTTAAAAGTTTTTTATTTATTTTTGAGAGACAGAGACAGTACGAGCAAGGGAGGTCAGAGAGAGAGGGAGGTACAGAATCTGAAGCAGGCTCCAGGCTCTGAGCTGTCAGCACAGAGCCCAACGCGGGGCTCAAACCCACAAACCGTGAGATCATGATCTGAGCCGAGGTTGGACGCTCAACTGACTGAGCCACCCAGGCGCCCCAAAATGCCTGTGAAATATTTTAAACATTTTTCTGTTTTCATAGAAAGAAAGCACGCAGGGCTCAGACACCACTTCCGTGTGCTAATCTCTGTGAAGAAGGCATAGGATGTTACTTAGGCACTACTTTAAGTTCTTTATAATATTTTCTGTTAGCTCCTTCCTGATCCCTGGACCCGTCCCTAATGAATCTTCTTTTAGAGGTGGTGATTCCTCCTTGTCTCCTCTAACCTTTTGCATCCCCCCAACAATCTGGGTCTGTGGTGGGTGCAGGACAGGTGAATGTGAGCAGGGCCACTGGGTTCTAGGAAAGGAAGGAACCTTTACTGTGTTTATAAAGTTCAGATGCTGGGATTTTTCCAGAATACATAATTTTATAAGGTGGGTACATATTCTCCTACTGGAGAGAAGAGTGGGAAAATTTGCATAGCACAGGTCTGGGCAAACCTCAGTGTTCCAGGGGAGAGAATAAATAAGATTATACCATATTTCAGTTTGGCTCTCTCCTGCCTGACTAGGATTTTCTTGTTTTGACACCAGGCCAGAAACTTTATGACTAGCAACATTGTTTTTATTTCTAAACAGAGCCACTTCAAAGAGGACCCACTCTCTAACCCCCATTAGAACTGCAATTAACAAGTCATCTGATTAAACTGACGTGGACCTCCTCTGTTACAGGAGAAATTGGATCAAAAGACCACTTGAAGTGGTAACAAGGAACTGTTACTGGTTTTCATGTTGTTAATTTTTAGCTGATAAGCGCTGCCCTATTCATCAAGTGGCCTTTCTCATGGGTTTATTTAGAAGTGAAAACAATGCCAATATGGATTTTTTTTAAATGCCTGTGGTACATGCAGTCATACAGGATCCAAAACATTTCTCATGCTGATTACAAAAGCTCTTCTTGTTTTGGATGTTCCAGGAGCGCCCAAGGAGTGATATTTTTAAAGATGTAGTTATAATAATGACAATGTATGCCCTGAAGCCCAAGATCCAGACAAGCTTTTGTCTTAATATCACTGAGTTGTTTGGACATCAGTTGGTAACTTTCTGGCCATGTTACAACTGAAGAATAAAATAGGAAAAGGGGGCGGGGGGCAGTGTAAGGGCGACACCCAGAAAAGTGTTAGCGCCTTACCCCTGGTGCACTCCGGCTGACTGATCCCTCCAGGGAAGGTTGTGAATGACTGGAGCTTCTGCTCATCCCAGCGCATGAGGGATCCGTAGCCACTTGGTTTCCAGGATTGGGTTTAGTTCACCATTTTCATAAGAAACAGTTCCTGCCCTTTAGGACAGTGTAATCTTATTGGGAGAGTCTAAATGGATAATTTCAACACAGTGTGCTAAGTTCTGGGATTTGGGTTGATAAAGGACCCTTCCTCCAGGAGCTCTTTAGCCCAGTGTGGGAAGGGATGTGCTGGCAGAGGTCCCAAAGAAGGCGCTGCCTGTGCAGAAGAATTTAGTGCCATGTTCTTCGTGAGTAACTTAAGTCTCCATTTTATTTATTTATTTATTTATTTTTAAGTCTCCATTTTAGACTGAGTTTAAATAGCACATTTGACTAGAACCAAGTTCTGGAAAGCAGTTTAGGGATTCTGTAGAAACTTTACCAAAGAGCAACTTTATATCTCCTTCTGAAAATGGAGACATCTTAGAGTTATTATTGGCCACATTGATGGTAAATTGGAAATACTTTCATTATCAGGGGAACACTGATGCCTGTTCCAGACAGAACCCCTGTGATCCTTGGGTGTGTACTTTGGAGACAGTTTTGAACAGTTGGTCTAATAGGTGTTTACAGCCCAAGATGGACTTAGGAATTGTAAAATGTTTTTCTCAGTTTTCCTTTTATATCTCCATTCCTCAAATGATAAAACTGTGAAACATGCTTTTCGTGTTTCCATGACAGAGTATTACCTATAAAATCAGCAGTTTAGGGGCACCTGGGTGGCTCAGTCAGTTAAGCGTCCGGCTTCAGCTCAGGTCATGATCTTACGTTCGTGGGTTCGAGCCCCGCGTCAGGCTCTGTGCTGACTGACAGCTAGCTCAGAGCCTGGAGCCTGCTTCCAATTCTGTGTCTCCCTCTCTCTCTGACACTCCCCTGATCGTGCTGTCTCTGTCTGTCTCTCAAAAAAAAAAAATAAAAAACACTAAAAAAATTTTTTTTTTAAAAATCAGCAGTTTAGAGATCTAAGCAGTTAAATGATAACTCCAGCAGTTTTTCTGTAAGGAATTTCTCGCCTCCTAAATTATCAGCGCCAGCCTGTCCTCTCCTGCCCTCTAGGTTTTCTAATTCAGATGCTACTGTGGTGTTTTGGCAAATGCCTTTTCAAATTATTCTTTTCCTGACCTCGGAACTCTTGCTATCAAGGTCAGTTACTACACACACTACCATAATGACAGCTCTGTGAAGCCAACGGCTTGGTCGGCTCCCCAAGACCCAGCTTGGATTGGGTCAGCAGGATTCACATCCACTAGCACTGAGCACCACAGAGAAGCACCCACAGAAGAGAAACTGAGAGATTGGGTTGCTGGTCCATCAGGTCTATCTGGTCTTGCTCTGCCCTCGAGGCCAGGTTTTGTGTGAAAAGGACTTCGCGTCCTGCAGATGGAGCTCTGAGGGAGTGACTTTCTTTGGATCCGTCTTGCGGAAGTGAGTGTGTGTGAAGAGTTACTAAAACAAAGTAGGACTATGACCTGAAACCTCAGCAGTTATCCGTTATTTAATGTTCCCTGTGGCATCATTACTGTAAAAGATTTGAAAGCATCCTAGGGAGAACTTTCTGATTGCCAGATAAGAACCAGTTTAGAGTGGCTCAGTCAGTTAGGCCTCTGACTCTTAAATTTAGGTTCAGGTCATGATCTTGTGGTTCGTGAGTTCAAGCCCTGAGTCTGGCTCTGTGCTGACAGTGTGGAACCTGCTTAGGATTCTCTGTCTCCCTTGCTCTGTCTGCCCCTCCCCCACGCATGCATGTGTGGCTCGCTCTCTCTGAAAAATAAACATTAAAATCTGTGAAACAAAACATTATATTTTTGAAAGAGAGAGGGAGAAAGAATCCCAAGCAGGTTCTGCACTGAGCATGGAACCTACTTGGGATTCTCTCTCCCTCTGCCCCTCTCCCCCACTTGGCATGCGTGCCCTCCCTCTCTCTCTTCCCCAAATAAAAATTAAATAAAAATTTGAAAATTAAAAACAAAAGCAAATCACATACCACAGCATTCTGGAATTCTGTGAGCAAAGTAAAGATTTTGTCTAGTACCTTTCTTCTGGATTTATTGGTATGTTCATGAGTCCCATGGTTAAATTTTTCATGCTTATAGTTGTTTTTAAACTTTATGTCCTGTAAGTCCCTAATTCCTAGTCTAAAATCTTTCTATTTTCAGAGTCATGGAGAACTATTAGCAAGTCACCTATGTTGCTCTCAGTAAGTCTTAAAGTGATTTGCCTGAAAGTGAGTAGGTAGAACATGTTTTTCCCATTTTATTTATTTTGCAAAGTGTAAGTTCAGTGACATATAGATGAGGATGACTGGAGAATGTTTGTATACTGAAAACGTGAGTGCTGTTTTCAGCACCCTGATGCGCAAAGTATCTGTCAAGGAGAGCCCACTTTGGACCCTTGTCCTTGCTCTGTTAACCACAATGCAGGGTTCCACATATCATATACTGAGTATGCTTAGAAAATTTCCGCCTCATTCCATGTCAGTGTCATTTTGGAGCATTATCTAACAGGCTCACTCAACAGTGGGTCTCAAAGTCTAGTCCCCAAACACGAGGCTTTGTTAGAAATGTAAGTTCTAGGCCCCCACCCCACACCTGCTAAATAGGAAGTGCAGAGTGAGGCCCAGCGATCTGCATGTGACAAGGCCCCACCTGCTTCTAACAGAAGCTGGAGTTTGAGAACTGACATTCCAGGGGGGCGGCGGCTATTGTTTAGACCATTTAACAACACCCAGTGATACTGATGAAGACTGACCATGGTGTAGGGTTGTGCATAAAATACAGGCATCCCTAATTAAAACCAGTCCTTGTTCCGCCTTGCGTCCAGCAGTGGAGCTGCTCTCCTGGTCCTCGGTTCTGTGTGAGCAGAAACTCCAGCTGTGGGAAAGTGGCAAAGAAACCAAACCAGAATTTGGAATTGCTTCACCATTTTACCATCTTCTTTGCAAAAGTAAACAAGAACGCCTTGTAATTCTACCACTCTCTCGCATGTGAAATTTCCTGATTTCATTGAAACCTTGGGAAACATCTGAACTAATTAGCAATTTTAGGGAATGTGAGTTCTGTGTATAGGGCGCCTGATTATCCAGTTTCCCACAGCTGCCTTTTTGGCTTGTGCCTCGTTCAGAGATCTGTTCCATTGATCATATCTGCCGTGCGATTAGGAGGCCTTTGGTATGTTTGGAGAATGAAGCCTGTGAGGCTAACCATTGGCTCTGGGGGAACAGGCCCAAGTAACATGTCCCTCCAAGTGTGATGTGGGCACATTTGGTCCCCTGGTGCTCGATGAGAGCCTGCATGGGAGCGACACCCTCTTTTCCTCTACTTTGTGAAACGATTTTAGACTCTTGTCTAGAGGCTCAGTAGCCTCATTATTTTGAGGGTAGGCCAAGAAATGTCCTAATGAGTAGAAAACTTTCATATAGAAGTTTTCTTTTTTTTTTTTAATGTTTGTTTATTTCTGAGACAGAGACAGAGTGCAAACAAGGGAGGGGCAGAGAGAGAAGGAGACACAGAATCTCAAATAGGCTCCAAGCTCTGAGCTGTCAGCACAGAACCCAATGCGGGGCTTGAACCTGTGAACTGCGGGATCATGACCTCAGTGGAAGTCAGATGCTTAACCAGCTGAGCCACCCAGTCAGTCTGTAGAGTGGTAGGCAAGTGTGTGTTAATAAAAATTTATTGGGGCACCTGGAGGAGCTCAGTCAGTTAAGCAATTGACTCCATTTCAGCTCAGGTCACGATCTCACGATTTGTGAGTTTGAGCCCTGTGTCAGGCCCCACACTGACAATGTGGAGCCTGCTTGGGATTCTCTCTCTGCCCCTCCTCTGTTCGTTCTTTCTCTCTCTCTCAAAATAAATACACTTAAAAAGATTTTATGGGGTCCCTGGGTAGGTCAGTCAGTTAAGCATCCAACTCCGGCTCAGGTCATGATCTCATGGTTTGTGAGTTGAGCCTCACATTGGGCTCTCCACTCTCAGCACAGAACCCACTTCAGATCTTCTGGCTCCCTTTCTCTCTGCTCTTCCCCTGCTTGCTCTCTCTTCTTCCCTCCCTAAAAAATAAACATTAAAAAAATATTTAAGGGGCGCCTGGGTGGCTCAGTTGGTTAGGCATCCAACTCTTGGTTTCGGTTCAGGTCATAATCTCATGCTTCATGGGTTCAGGCCCCACATCAGGCTCTGTGCTGGTAGTGTAGAACCTGCTTGGGATTCTCTCTCTCTTTCTCTCTCTCTCTCTCTCTCTCTCTCTCTCTCCCCCCCCCCCCGCTGTCTCTCTGTCCCTCCTCCACTTGTGTTGTCTCTCTATAAATAAATAAACTTAAGATTTTAATTTGAAAAATTATTAAGGTTGGGGGGGCGGGGCAGGGGCACCTGGGTGGCTTAGTCGGTTTTGAGCATCAGACTCTTAGTTTCAGCTCAGGTCATGATCTCATCGTTCATGGGATTCTACCCTGTGTCAGGCTCTGTGCTGTCAGCGCGGAGCCCGCTTGGGATTCTCTCTCTCTGCCCCCCCCTCCCCACTCTTGTGGGTGCGTTGTATGCACACATGCCCAGGTGCTCTCTGTCTCTCAAAATAAATAAACTTAAAAAAAATTATGGAACAACTCTATGAAATCATTCTCACTACTGTATGGGATGACTTATGTGCACACAGGCATGGTCCTTCAGAGTTTCAGACCTCACATTTTGTCTTGAGCTGTTTCTTATAAAATTTAGTTGTTATCCTTTATCTCATGGTGTATGGTCATATATATATGTATCTATTTTTAGAAAGTTTAAAGTACTCTTTAAATATACTTTTCGAGGGGTGCCTGGGTGGCTCAGTCATTTAAGCATCCAACTTCAGCTCAGGTCATGATCTCACAGTTTGTGGGTTCGAGCCCCACGTCAGGCTCTGTGCTGACAGCTCAGAGCCTGGAGCCTGCTTCTAATTCTGTGTGTCTCTCTCTCTGTCCCTTGCCTATGCACGCTCTGTCTCTCAAAAATAAATAAATGTCAAAAAAAATTCTTTTTAAATAGCTTGCTTTTCAGGGTGCCTGGGGGGCTCAGTGAGTTACGCATTGGATTCTTAATGTCAGCTCTGGTGATGATCTCTCAGTTTGTGAGTTCAAACCCTACATCAGGCTCTGTGCTGATGGTGTAGAGCCTGTTTGGGATCTTGTCTCTTCTTGTCTCTGCTCCTCCCCAGCTTATGTTTGTGTTTCTTTCTCTCTCTCTCTCTCTCTCTCTCTCTCTCTCTCTCTCTGTCTCTTTCTGTCTCTTCTCTGCTCCCTGCCTCAGTAAATAAATAGCTTGCTTTTCTTGGAACTTATTTTTTTAAGTTTATTTATTTGCAGGTGGGGGGGAAGGGAGGAGAGAGGGCACACGTGTGTGAGCCTGAGTAGATCAGGGGGCAGGGGGCAGGGGGGAGAATCTAAAGCAGACTCTGAGCTGTAATGCAGAGCCTGACGTAGGGCTGGAACCCAAGAACTGTGAGATCGTGACCTGAGCTGCCAAAATCTAAAGTCAGATGCTCAACTGCCTGAGCCACATGGGTGCCCCTTTTTCTCGGAACTTTTTTTTCTTGTTCTGTTTTTTTCAGAATTCTAGTAAAGATTTACTGTTTGCTTTCCAGAACTCCACTTAGCTAAGGAGATCATTTATTCTTGAAATTATAAACATTGCCAAAGTCATTGACCCCTGCAGTCTCAGACCTCATGATAAATTTAATTCATCTGATTTATGAACCTTGCATTAAGATCCTTGGGAGGGGAGTTAAAGACCCTCTGTTTTTAACAAATTCAAAATATGAAATATGTAGATTCTTAGAAGTGATAAAATTAAAGGGGCTCCTGGGTGGCTCAGTTAGCTCAGTGTCCACCTTCGGCTCAGGTCAGTATCTCACAGTTCATGAGTTTGAGCCCTTCGTCTGGGCGCTGTGCTGACAGCATGGAGCCTGCTTGGAGTTCTCTCTTCCTCTCTCTTTGCCCCTCCCTGGCTCACATTCTCTTCCTCTCTCTCTCTAAAATAAATGAACATTTAAAAAAAAGAAATAAAATTAGGGACTTTTTAGACAGGCTTCATACTGTTTATTTTTAAAGTAGCAAGAATTTAAAAGTATTTAATTTGCAACAAATGCAAACATTATATGCATAATTGGGGTCATAGAAAATGTGATGCACCGGTATCTTGGACCTCTCCTTGCTGAGCTAACGCTGCAGGCTGTATGCTGAACTCTCTGCCTGCCCTCCCCCGCCACTTCATTTGTTTTTTGTGGTAATTTTTTCACACTACTTAAAAAATTTAGGTGGAGGAACACAGTTAATTAACTTTAAGTATGACCCTACTTAGTTGGGTCAAAATATTAAGATGCTGAATTTAAAGTGTATATTTGTGACACGAAACAGGCCTTGGAAATACTGGAGGATGGAAGGATTTTGGCTTTCTAAAAGGTCAGGGTATTTGGGAAGTCACGTTGGAAAGTCCTTACCTAAGATAATCCTTAAAGGTTGAGTTGTCTTTGTCACTGGCCCCAGTGACGTTTTGCACTTACATTTCCTTGGAGGGCCCAGAGTACAAGTAAAGAGCCGTGCAGTAGAAGTACTGGTGTGACCAGAGCCTCGTGGGGAAAAAGAGGTCCTAAGAATAGCCTTCTGTTCAGTTTACTAACCTCTCGTCTACTCTGTCTCCGTGGCCTCCCTAATTAGGATTTAGGAAAATGCTTTTTCAGCTTTGAAACACTCCCACCTTTTAAAGTATCTCACTTGTTTATGGCATCTACTCAGAAGGAATGGATCTGGATGCCTGAAGAGAGCCGTTTAATATAATGGCTAAGAATGAGTTTTAAATCAAGACTAAATGGATCAGAATCCTAGCTCCACCACTTATTAATTCTGTGACCTTGGGTAAGCTATTTAAAGGAGCTGTACCTCTGTATTCTCATCTGTAAAATGGGAATAAAACTAGGAGTTTGGGAGAAGGACTAAATTAGTGTATACATGCAAAATACGTAGGTACCTAGCATATGATAAGTGTGTACTAAATATTAGTCATTATCATTAGTAGTAGCAATAGTTAGTGGTTGTAATTGCAATTTCTCTTAAAAATCAAGTCACCGGGGCACCCATGTGGCTCGGGCAGTTAAGCGTCCAACTCTTGATTTCCACTCAGATCTCATGATTCATAATAGGTCTGCTGAGAGCACAGAGCCTACTTGGGATTCTCTCTCTCTCTCTCTCTCTCTCTCTCGCTCTCGCTCTCTTGCTCTCTCACTCTCTCGCTCTCTTGCTCGCTCTCTCTCTCTTACTCTCTCTCACTCTCTTGCTCTCAAAATAAATAAACTTTTTTTAAAAAAGTAAAAAAGGAGGCACCTGGGTGTCTCAGTCGGTTAAGCATCCGACTTCACCTCAGGTCATGATCTCAAGTCTGGGGTTTTGAGCCCCGCGTCGGGCTCTGTGCTGACAGCTCAGAGCTTGGCGCCTGCTTCGGATTCTGTGTCTCCTTCTCTCTCTGACCCTCCCCTGCTCAAACCTCTGTCTATCTGTCTCTCTTTCTCAAGAAGTAAATAAACACTAAAAAAAAAATTTTTTTAAAGGCAAAAACAAATGAAGTTACCCGTCCATACCTATCTTTCCCATAACCCCTAAAACATAGACACAGTGTCACTTGCTACTTTCAGTTTTTACAATGGGCATTGATTGTTCTAAAACAAACAAAGAGCCACATAATTTTTTAGTGATTGTTTCACATAATTTTTTAAATGCTTGTTTATTTTTGAGAGACTGCGAGCAGGGGAGATACGGGGGGGCGGGTAACAGAAGAGCTGAAACTGGCTCTATGTGGACAGCAGAGAGCCTGATACAGGCCTCAGACTCACAAACCGTCAGATCATGACCTGAGCCACCCAGGCGCCCCAAGAGCCACATGATTTTTAATTACCACATACTGTTGTTTATATTTTATATGCCTGTTTCTTGGTCTACTTTAACACTTCAAATGAGCATCCTTGTATCTGTTTTTTTCATTTTGCCCAGCTATCTTTAGAATAATCCTTAGAAGTGGAATTATTGATTGAAAACATGCATTTATAATTTTTTGATGTAAATTTGATACAAAAGTTCTGTTTGGGGGCGCCTGGGTGGCACAGTCACAGTTGAGCATCTGACTCTTGATTTCAGCTCAGTCATGATCCCGGGGTTGTAGGATCAAACCCTCTGTGGGATTCCTTGCCAAGCATGGTGCCTGCTTGAGATTCTCTCTCTCCCTGTATCCTTTGCTTTCTCTCTCTCAAAAAATAAGATAAAAATAAACTCTGTTTGGTTGTTTCTGTGTTTTTTAATTTAATTAATTTTTTCTTTAAAGTAAGCTCTGGGCCAGTGTGGGACTTCACCTCACAAACCTGAGATCAGTGAATACTCACATGCTGCGCCAGCTGAGCCAGCCAGGCACCCCTGATTATGTCCATGTTTTTGGGAACCCTTGGTCTGCTGCTTCATTTTATTTTTTTAAGCCTTTATTTAACTTCCGGTTAGTTAACATACAGTGTGTGTAGTATTAATTTCAGGTCTGTAATACAGTGATTCAGTGTTTCCATATAATACCCTGTGCTCATCACAAGTGTACTCCTTAATCCCCCCTCCCCTGTCTAACCCCTGCCCCTGCCCACCCCCCTCTGGTAGCCATTGGTGTGTTCTCTATAGTTAGGGGTCTGTTTGTTGGTTTCTCTCTCTTTCCTTTTGCTTGCTTATTTGTTTGGTCTTTTTTTTTTTTTCTTGTTGATTACCTTTTTTTTTTTTTTTAATTCAAGTTAGTTAACATACAGTATAGGATTGTTTTCAGGACTAGAACCCGGTGATTCATCACTTATATACAACACCCAGTGCTCATCCAACAACTGCCCTCCTTCATACCCATCTCCCATTTAGCCCATTCCCCCCACCGCCCACCTCCCCTCTAGCAACCCTCAGTTCTCTATATTTAAGACTCTTAAGGTTTGCTTCCCTCTGTATTTATCTTATTTTTCCTTCCCTTCTGTGCTCATGTGTTGTTTCTTAAATTCCATGTATGAGTGAAATCATACGATATTTGTCTTTCTCTGACTTATTTCACTTAGCAAATAATACACTCTGGTTCCATCCACGTTGTTGGAAATGGCGAGATTTCATTCTTTTTGATCGACAAGTACCATTCCAATACATACATATGTACCATATCTTCTTTATTTGTCATTCTCTTACTGACTTATTTTGCTTAGCATAATACTCTCTAGCTCCATCCATTTCACAGTATTTATGCGTTCCAAGGCAAGGTCAAGAACGTGAAGCTTTGTTTGATATTTCACAAATTAAATAATTTTGGGATAATACTAGCATTTTAACTAGACTGTTGTATTAGGTAGGTTTTCTAGTTGGTCTTGGAGGCTTCCTTCTGGGAAGGCAAGGAGTTTTCACCGGAAATCACAACCTCTGTGAAGGACAGTAGTCCCCTTAGTCATGCTGCCTGTGGGGTGTGAGGGAAGCGAGAGCAAACTCGGGCAGTAGCTCAGCCGGGATTACCTCGTCAGTGCTGCCGACTGACAGGAGACTCCTTTCTAGAGAAGACATTTCTGTGAGCACATCCTGTCCAGATTGGTGTCTGTTCTTTTAAAAAAGTATTCGGAACAGCTGATGCCACAGAGTACTCTCAGATGCCCACTCTGTATTCTGAGAATTGTACCTTCTCATTAATCACGGTAAGTTACTCTTTACTTGGATCCCAGGAAGACCGTCACTTACCCACTTTTCAATCTTGAGACTTTGTCATCAACACCATGTCCCCAAAACCCTTTGCTGAAGGGGACGGCACTTCTGTCTACCCGAATGGGAGCACCTCGGCTGATGCCAGGCTAATACGCTGCTGGGATTCCTTCTGCTGATAAGCTTTGTTCTGTAAATGGATCCTGCAGCTTTTTCGTGAATATTAGTATTTACCGACTCCTGGGTACATGCATATGCATTGAGACAAATTTCTTTGGTCTTGCTAACTAAAGGTGGCATGCTCACGCCGTGTCTCTCTCTCTCTTTCAAAAATAAAACATTAAAAAAAAAAGATTCAGAGAAGTAGCCATTGTTACATAAAAGACAGAAAGGGCATGGAAAAATCATCCTCCTGTGTGACATTTGTTATCCCCAAGGTTTTCTAGCATAAGCCACATCTCTGTTGTTCCAAAATTTGGTCAACATAGCTCACAGATCCAGCCTGGAGACCCTTCGTAGCCCCTCTTGGTACACAGCCTGCAGCTTCACTGGGGTGTCTTCATCCTGAGCCTGAAATTCAGCCGCCATTTGTGCTAGCGAAGCCCACAGTTAGAGGCCTAGAGGTCACTGTGCTAACAAATGAGAACTGCATGCCTCCCTTTTTACCCATGTTTGGTAACAGCAGTTATTTTTAAGTTGCATCCAGGAACTAGCCTGTATACATACTCCTAGTTCTGTTACTTTTTTTCCTTTGTGCTGTCTACTAAAGGGATGGGCAGGAGAGTCAGCATTTATTGAGCACCTACTGTGTGCCAGACCCTGTGCTATGTGTTCAAATATATTATTTAATATTCAGAACAGCCTTGTGAGATAGGTACTCTCATCCCAAATTTCAGGTAAGTGAACTAACTTTCTCTAACTCTGGTTTCTCTGTTTTAATTATAAAAGACATATAAATTGATGGTCAGTGATACTGTAATAGTTGATGTATGGCAACAGATGGTAGCTACACTTGTATTGAACTTAGCATAATGTATAAACTTGTGGAATCACTATGTTGTAACATTGTGTGTCAACTACACTTTAAAAAAAACGTATAAATTGGTGATGGTTTTCTGTCAGATCTGCAGACCAGTTTTGTCTCTGCCTTTCCCTTATGTTTTGTAGTATTGGCTCCCCCTTTGTGACTCTTCCCGGGAGAGGTGATCTGTAGACAGCCTGCCTATGGCTTGTGAGACCCTGAACCCTCACCATGATGTCATTGACTTTCCTAGGGTCCTATCCTTCCCCTAAAGCTGGAGCGACTCTGGTTGTATACAAGGACCTGCTGGTGCTGTTCGGCGGCTGGACGCGGCCAAGCCCTTACCCCCTTCACCAGCCAGAGAGATTCTTTGATGAGATACACACGTACTCACCCTCCAAAAACTGGTAAGCCACAAAGATGAGATTCTTTCATCCTGGAGTAAAAGATTTTAAATAAATGGATTCCAGGGGCACCTGGGTGGCTCTGTCAGTTAAGCATCCGCCTCTTGATTTCGGCCCAGCTCATGATCTGGCCGGCCTAAGATCAAGCCCCTCGTTGGCGTCCACTCTGGGTTCCTCACTGGGCATGGAGCCTGCTTTCTCCCTCTCCCCCACCCCTGCTTATGCTCACCTGTTCTCAAAATAAATTACACACACACACACACACACGTATAAAATTAAATGAATGGATTCCTTATCTTTTTTGTGACCAGGAATCTCTTTGAGAATGAGGTAGAAGCTATGGACTCTTTTTAAGGAAAAAAATTTACATATGCACAGATTTTGCTGACAGTTTATTTTTGAGAGAGAAACACAGTGTGAGTGGAGGAGGGTCAGAGAGAGAGGGAGACACAGAATCAGAAGCAGGCGCCAGGCTCTGAGCTGTCAGCACAGAGCCTGATGTGGGGCTCGAACTCATGAACTGTGAGATCATGACCTGAGCTGAAGTCGGCCGCTTAATCAGCAGAGCCACCCAGGTGCCCCCAAAAAATCTTTTTTTAAGTTTAGAGAAAAAGGTTTAAAAAAAAAGTTGAAAGAAAAGTAAAACAAAAAACTAAAGCTATGAGCCTCTGTTCCCAAGAGAAAAAGTGGAAGAGATTTATTCTTCCTAGAAAAATGAACATGCCAGTTGGAGAATAGGGGGCTCATCAGTTTTGGCCACTAATTCCCCAGGAGTGCTGTGGATTCAGATGACTCATTATTCCCTTCTGTGTCCCCAAGACTGACTCCTGACTCTTTTTCCTTTGTTCTTCTAATGGACTACTTAGCACGGGCTCTTGCTGGTTACAGCTGATCTGGACTGTAGCCCGTAGAAGGCGGTGCTCCTTTAGCACACGCGGCTGTAGTGGCAAAGAGCCCTGGGGGCTTCCCTGGCCATCATCTCTACCTCTAAGCCATACACACTGAGGACTTGAAAGTGAGTATGGCTTTAGCAGGTTTGCAGGGAAGGCATAAATACTTTCTGCCACCCGCCGTTTATTATCCTTCAGTACCTTTACTGAAGGGGACGGAATCACTATTTCAAGTGGATACGGACTTACTGTTTCCGCCTGAACCACATACGACCAGGTGGTGCTGACTTCTTGGCTTCCTTCTTTTTATATTAGGTGGAACTGCATTGTGACAACCCATGGGCCACCTCCCATGGCTGGCCACTCCTCCTGTGTGATAGATGATAAAATGATTGTCTTTGGTGGCTCCTTAGGATCCCGGCAAATGTAAGTATATATGGTTTGCTGCCTATCAACCTGAAGGTAAATACTCCTGGGAATAACTGTAACAGGTCAGAGGAGTGAACTAGGCAGGTTAGTATTCCTGAGCATGGTTCTAATTAATCCAGCCAACCATTGCTTCCTAGCATTCTAGTTTTTGATCCCCTAGTCATACAGCAGTGCATTGAAAACCTTCCTCCATAAAATCAGAGCTGTGTAGAGTCTTTTCATTTGGTATGGGGTTCATTCAGTGCGGTCAAATTCTGATAAAGCCTCCACCTTCTCTGTTTCTACCTGTGCTTACAGAAGGCTACCTTCCAATTAGCAGAGAGTACCCTTACCTGCTCTCCTTTATGACCCAGCCTGTGCCCTTTTGGGCTTTAGAGGAGAGAGCTAGATTGACAAGACAGGTGAAGATGGTTCAGTCTCCAGATGGGTTGGGCGGGGTGAGTGGGTGGGAGCAGGTCCGATACACCCACTGCCCTCATCATCTCTGGCCACAGCTAACCAGCTCAGGCCAGAGTCCAGAGCCAGAGCCATCCGTCCGAATCCCTCTCTGTCTGATGCGGTGACAGCTGCAGTAGTGGTCATTTTCCCTGTGCTCTGAAAGGGAGGTTGGTGAGCTGTCAGCAGTAAAACCATTCCAGACCCAGCCCTGTTCCCTGGCAGACAGGGTGCCCCACATCTTCCTGTTTAAAACAGGTGAGACTGTGAGCTGCCCTTCAGATGAGAGAGTTTAGGGCTTTATGGTATTAGAGTTCTTATTCCTGTGTTCCTCTGTGTGAATAAATGACCTTAGCGAGGTGACCGTAAAATAGAGACTGCCTTCCAGGAGTCTGTCCTTGCGATACTAGTCCCTCGGGGGTTGATAAAACTGCAAATCTCATTAGCCATGATGAAATTAATTTTTGTAGTCGGAATTGATAAATCTTTATCTCCTGGACAATGATAAAGCTACCTTTTGCATCAGTTTTTCCTCTTCCTTGTGGTTTTTGCTTTTGAAAGACTGTATCTTGACCAGTAGCTATTTCCAATTAAACTTCCAGCTGAAGTTCATTCTTACTTCAGGTGCTAGTATGTGGCTGAGACTTGACTGCAAAGAGGACTTACGGGTCAGGGGGAAGAACAAAGGTTTGAAGTCTTAAGATGGGTTCCAGGGAAAAGAGGGGGAAGGAAAATAAGGTTTACGATGCTGGGGGCATATGGCATTGTGCTAGGCATCTTTATCAATGTGACTTCAAGGGGCACCTGGCTGGCTCAGTTGGTAGAGCATGCAGCTCTTGATCTCGGGGTTGTGAGTTCAAGCCCCATGTTCAGCACGGAGCCTACTTAAAAATAATAAACAAAATATAAATGCAGCTTCATTTACATGGGTCCCTGGTGGCTCCAACTCCTCATCCTCCTGTCCTGATCTTACAGGAGCAACGATGTCTGGGTCCTTGACCTCGAGCAGTGGGCGTGGTCCAAGCCGAACATCTCCGGGCCCAGTCCTCATCCTCGAGGTGGCCAATCTCAGGTGCTCAGGAATTAAAATAACTATTCAGCAAACACTGTAGCATCTTCCAGTTAGGATGGGAAAGGGAGGAGGGAGTCAGGTAAGATGCCAACATGCATAAACCAAAGAGACTTTGTCGTTCTTTTTTGCTGGTACTTATTTTTCAACTTCTAATGGGTTGTATTAATTTTTAGTGGCTTTATATTATGCCTCTCCCCAAAGCATTTACTTTGCTGTTTCATTTCTCAAGAGAGCCCTGCATTTTATGTGGTTGATACACTCATGTTAATGTTTGGTCAACAAATAAATGTATCCATTCTTGGATGAATCATCAGTTATGTTCACAAGGATCAGAATTGACATGGGTTTGGGAGACTGGAGAGCTTATGGTGACTCGAATACTCTCATTTGGGATCTGGGTAGGCTGTTTTCATATACCACTGATGCATAGGAGGTCAGGTGCCTGTGTCTTTGTAGTTTTATTTTAAATGTCTTCCTCTCCCCAGATTGTCATAGATGATGCAACTATCTTAATCCTTGGAGGGTGTGGCGGGCCCAATGCTGTGAGTATTGCTGGTGTGGCTTTCTGATGCACATGTTGCTAAGTGTTCAAAACCTGTTCCCTTGTGTCATCTTGTAAGCGTGTATATGACCATTTCCATGTCATTTGTATTTAGAGACTACCCTTTTCACTTGGGGTATATAACCTTTGTATTTTCTGGCTGAACACTGCCCCTTTTTGGGGAAGGGGGAGGTGCTTTTAAGCAGAGATGTTCATCTCTTACATAGTCATGTCTTTTTTTTAATAGTTCATTTTTGAGACAGAACATGAGTGGGGGAGGGGCAGAGAGAGGGAGACACAGAATGTGGAGCCGGCTGCAGGCTCTGAGCTGTCAGCATGAAATCTGATGTGAGGCTCACACCCATGAACGGCGAGATCCTGACCTGAGCCGAAGTCGGATGCTTAGCTGACGGAGCCTCCCCGGCGCCCCTCAGATATTCATATCTTTATTCTTCCTACTCCTGCTTCCTCTTTAGGCTGGAATGCTGTTGTTGTTTTTCAAGGAGGAGTGGGACAGGAAAATGGTTTACATGGAATTCATTTAAGAATGCAGATTCAGAAAGTTACGGATATGTATTATGTACCCCACCTACACACGCATACCGCCACAGGCAGAAGTAAATTCATTCATAGGTCACAAGCTCAATTTCATTTTCCTGGCCAGTGATAGTACATGAATAAATGGAAGCATGAGTGAATGACTAACCAAAAATTTTGCTTTTCTTTCTGAAGAGCCCCCACACTCTCTATACCAATCAGCATGGCTTTGAGTTTCCAACTGTGTGTGTGAGTGTGTTGTGACATGTACCACACCTGAGCCCTGTTGTTGGTCCTTCTCTTACAGCTCTTCAAGGATGCGTGGTTGTTGCACATGCGCTCAGGCCCCTGGGCCTGGCAGCCTCTCAAGGTAGAAAGTGAAGACCACGGGGCTCCAGAACTGTGGTGCCATCCAGCTTGCCGGGTGAGCAGGGTCGACGGGCCCACGAGAGGGGCAGTCCTGGCTGTGGGGCCAGCTTAGCTCATCACATTTCCAAGCAGATCTGTATGCAAATGAACAGCCCCTTGATGTCATAACAGAAGTGGACATTAACCATAACTCCTTGAGCATTGCTCATATAGGAACCTCTAGATGGGAAACCTGCATGGACCCCACTAATCCTTTTTCTTTGTTTGTTTTAATTTTAAAGTTTATTTATTTATGTAATCTCAGCACCCAACGTGGGGCTCGAACTCACAACCTCAAGATCAAGAGTCACACATTTTCCCGACTGAGCTAGCCAGGCTCTTCCCCCCACCTCATATACCCTGCTGATCCTTTTGCTGCCGGCTTTAAGCATCTCTTTGTCAGTGAACCTTTCTTCAAGGTCCCCAAACCAAAACTGACTCCTCCCTCCACCCCGCCCTTGTCCTGTACACACAACTCTAATGGTAGCACCTGTCACGCTGCAACAAAAATTACCCCCATGTCTGTCTCCCCTTCTCGCCTCGAAGGCAGACTACATTATTTTCATCTCTGCCTCAGGTGCCTATAAAATGCCTGGCCTGCCCAGATGCTCTTGGGAAAATGTTTGGTGTTTAAATGAACACTCAGAACTGAGCACCGGCCTTCTGTCTTCCAGGTGGGGCAGTGTGTGGTGGTCTTCAGCCAGGCTCCTAGTGGGAGAGCCCCCCTCAGCCCGAGTTTGAACTCTCGCCCATCACCTATCAGTGCCACTCCTCCAGCCCTGGTTCCTGAAACCCGAGAGTACCGCTCTCAGTCTCCAGTAAGGAGTATGGATGAAGCTCCCTGTGTTAATGGCCGCTGGGGAACACTGAGGCCCAGAGCTCAGAGGCAGACCCCCTCAAGCTCCCGGGAAGGGAGCCTTTCCCCAGCCAGAGGAGATGGCTCTCCCATCCTCAACGGTGGGAGCTTGTCTCCAGGAACAGCAGCTATTGGTGGCTCTTCCTTGGACAGCCCTGTGCAGGCCGTATCTCCTAGCACTCCATCCACCACTGAAGGATATGACCTCAAAATGGGACTTTCTTTGGCCCCCCGGCGAGGGTCACTACCAGATCAGAAAGATCTGCGGTTAGGATCAATAGATCTGAATTGGGATCTGAAGCCCACTTCGAGTAGCAATCAAATGGATGGTGTAGACAACAGGACAGTTGGGGGAAGCATGAGACACCCTCCTGAACAGACGAATGGTGTGCATACCCCACCACACGTGGCCGGTGCCCTTGCAGGAGCTGTCTCCCCAGGAGCCCTGCGTCGGAGCCTGGAAGCCATCAAAGCAATGTCATCCAAAGGCCCCTCAGCCTCCGCAGCACTAAGTCCTCCTCTAGGGTCTTCTCCAGGCTCCCCTGGGAGCCAGAACCTGAGCAGTGGAGAAACAGTGCCCGTCCCCCGGCCAGGGCCTGCCCAAGGGGATGGACATTCCTTACCTCCCATCGCCCGCCGCCTGGGCCACCACCCTCCGCAGTCCTTAAATGTTGGCAAACCTTTGTACCAGAGTATGAACTGCAAGCCCATGCAGATGTACGTGCTAGACATTAAAGACACCAAGGAGAAGGGGCGGGTCAGGTGGAAAGTATTTAATAGCAGTTCTGTGGTCGGACCTCCTGAAACCAGCCTGCACACAGTGGTACAAGGCAGGGGTGAGCTCATCATATTTGGAGGACTCATGGACAAGAAACAGAATGTGAAGTACTATCCAAAAACAAACGCCTTGTACTTTGTGCGAGCAAAGAGATAATATGTTCTAACTCCCTTCCCTTTCTGTGGCTTTTAATTTCCAGTGTGCAAGCATTTGGACTGAGAAATGGGAAAACAAAGGACAGAATTATCCCATAAACCAAACCCCCAGTTCCCCACCTCACTCACAGCAGGCTGGGGTCAAGCCTCCATTACGAAAAAAATTATATATAAATGTATAAATATATATTATATAGCCAGCTCTGTTTACAGAGAGGGAGAGGTCTCCGTCCTGATTCAGATCAGATTGTTGCTGTGTTTTAGCAGAGGCTCGGCTGCCTTTTCCTACATTGCTGGTAACTAGACCAAGAATTTAGGGAACAGACTAATGTCAGAACTTACCTAAGGCAACCGAAGAGCCCCCGTAAGTCCTCACGTGGCCTTCTCGGAGTCAGAGAAAGAACGAGCGTGTGTGAGGTGCGCAGGTGGAGGCTCCAGACCCTCGGGCTCCAGGAGCTGGCAGGGTGAAAGGAGCTCGTAGGGAACTGTACCTCCCTTCCCTTGAAAACCACAGAGGACCCCGAGTGCTAATGCCCTCGTGACTGAGCAAAGTTACCCAGCCGGGAAGTCCGTTCCACGTGTGTGTGCCAGGATCACCGTGGGACCATGTTTATGCAGACACGCCTGTCCACCTAAGTGTCCACTGGGCTTTTGCGCACTCCCTCTGTGTCTCAGAAAAAACGTTTTGGTGTCCGATTTGGGGATTTTCTGACAATCGTATTTGATTGCAAGTTGCCAAAAACCACATTTGTTCCCTTAAAACTTGATCCTCAGAGGCTGCCTTTTTCTTTGGGGGGGGGGAGGGCTTATGTGGATTTTTTTTTTTTTTAAAGCCCTCAAAGCCTTCTCATTTTCTGTTCCTTTTACAAAGCTAAGGTGCCCAGGGAAGTCTCTTAGAGATATTTCTGGAACCTTTTCTCTGGTATCGATTAGGAGGCTGATAAGGAATTCCAAGATGCCAGTATCATGAGAAATCCTCAAAGCATTGAATACTGTTTTTTCCTTTTCGGCTCCTTTTTACTCCCAAAGCACATCAGGCCCACCTGTCCGTGTTCATACAATGTGGAAATTGGTCCTGGAAGGAAATCCTAGTAATAGTTCCTTCTAGAAGCGATGTTTGCCCTTGTGATGCTATGCATTGTTCTGCCTGGCTGTTGAGTAGTGATTGGGTTCAGCGTCATGTGCTTAGTCTCTTTGATGCAAGGCTGGCCTCAGGAGCAGCCCCTTCTTTGTGATTGTGTTCACGTGTGGCACAAATAAGGTTTGGGATTTTATTTCATGCCATTTCTGAGATAAAGTACAACCCACTGGAGCACTTCCTTGGTTGACACAGGAAGTTACAAGTTAACCAATCTTATTGGAAGTTACCAATCTCTAAACCACAGGCTGGATGTAAGAGAGGTTAAAATAAAGTCAAATGTCACCACATAAATGTGGATTTTTGGTGATTTCTCATCAGTGGAAAGAGGATTTTTACTTTGTCTTTAGAATTTGGATCTCAAAGCAGTGCATTTCCCACCTTTCACACTCCCCTTTTTCTCGTTAGTGTTTCCCAAGCACAGGCCTGCTACGGCTGGCCCTGGGTCCTGGCTCTCGGCCAGCACTTCGCAGCCTGTCTGATAAGTGTGTTTTCTCCTATTACATCATGTTGAATTCTTTCCCCCAGCCGTTAGCTTTTACAGCCTGGCCTTGGTGGGAAAGCCCCTGTGGTGCCAAGCCCAGGAAGGGGCCAGCTCACAGGGAGGACTGTGTTCCAGAAACTTCCACGTGCTCCCTTAGATGAGGAAACTCCCGCGCCTTCTTGCCATGGCATCCACCTGCTCCCAGCTCAGCACGTAGCTTTCCAGACACCTTGCAAGCTCTCGGGCTGTAGCCAGTCCTTCCCTGGCAGAGGCTGTCAGATCGTGTGGGGTCCTTGTCCTTGAGAGAGAGCCGGCCTGTAAGATGAGACACTCCATGATTGCTCTTGCTGGACCTTGTTCATGACATTGCGCTTGTGCATGAACAGCATCTCCAGACTCAGTTCCGGTTTAAATGTAAAGTATTTGGAAGCTTCAAAGTTCAGATTCTCAACCTTGTGATCATTCCCTTTGTCCCGTGGCCTCCCTCAGCCAACTGTTAGCTTGTGGATCCCCTCCGTTTTCCCCACACAGGGAGGCAGTGGAGGTGACGATGCTCCTTGAAGGTCACCGGCTCCTCGGCACTCCACGGCGTCCAGTATTACCTGCACCGCTCCGAACCCGACTGTGCACAGCTCCCGAAGGAAACTCTGCCTCGTGTGCACCCGGTGGTGATGGGCTTGGTGGCTCCTGGGGGCTGTGGGCAGACACCGTAGGAGAGCGACAGCACAGTGGAGGTGCGGCCGCACGAGCGGTGGAGCTCTAGGCGTCTCGGCTGCGGACAGCTCCCGCGGCACCACCGGGGCTGCGTCCGTCAGGCCACGTCTAACCACAGCTCTGGCTTTGACATGACGCCAGTTTTGTCTTAAAATTCATGGAGAAAAAGGAGACAATTTCTCAAGCCTTCAGGACCACCTAAATTAGCAAGTATTTATCAGTATTTAAGTATTTAAAACACGTTTTGTTTCTACTTGAAGCTTTAACCCCTTCCGTTCCTGCAAGTGTGCCTTTGAGAGCCCCGCGCCCTGTCCGCCTCGTCGGCCACCCCATTGAGACTCTCGTGAGAGTCTTGGTGTCCTCCTGCCCTCTCGGACAGAGCTTCCGTTTCCGCACTTCGCAGGCTGGGCAGCGGCGAGGGTTCTGTGTTTGCGTTCACATTTCTGCTAACGTGGGTGGTGGGCTGCACAAACACCCCCACTCCCCCTCTCCGACTTCTGTACTTGAGGAGCACGAATCAGGTGTCGAAACAAGCTTAAATTTAGTTGTAATGCTGGGCTCACGCTCCTCCCAGCCTTCTACGGATTGATCTGATCCTAATGTGAGTTCTGTATCAAGAGCTAAAACCATGAACTATCCTAGGAACTGTGTTGGAACTCTTGAGAGAAATGAAGAAGAGGAGAACGAAAGAAAACCAACTTGAGAAGTCTTGACTTTGGAGAACAGAACGCCACCACCTGATGGAGAACAGAGGGCTACTTCCTGTCCTCTAACTTTTTCTGTTTCCTTCTGCTTTGCTTCTTTCCTCCCCCTTAAAAGTGATGTTCTCGGGTTTGTCTGTCTGTCCTTGTCCTTGTGGTGATCCTGGCATGGTGATGTGCTCTGCTTTGCGTTGTCTGTGCTCTCTTACCAGTGCACAAGTCCGTGGGGATAATCTGAATTCTCCGAGGGGCAAGGAAGCCGAACTTTGAGGCCTGTGTCTCGTGCAGCCTCCCCACAAAGTGCAGAAGGCATGTGTGCACGGTCACCAGTAAGTGTCTCCCTCTCACTGTGTCCTTGTCAAATGAGGGCAGCCGCAGGTGTCAGCTCCACCCCTGCTCTCTTGCCTCGCTCTGCTCCCTCCCCACCAACCAGGGTTACTGTCAGTGCACACCCCTCGTGCCCTGGCGAAGCTGGTGCTGTGAGTGATGTTTCCGGGGTCCCAGGTGGCTCCCCCCAGGATGGTCGTCTTAGGCACGTAACAGTGTAGGAATGACAAGTGGACTTCACTAATATTTAAATCTCTGTCGATTTCATTTTTTGTTAAGGTTTTCCCTGATGACTTTTTAGCAATTTAACAAATAAAACAAAATGGACAGAAGCGTCTTAACTGTTTTATTAGTAGAAAAGAAAGAAGAAAGAAAGCTGTTTTAGCAAGCAGTTGAGGATGGAGACGGAAGTTGGAGGCAAGGTAGTTGGGGAACCCACTCCTCCCCTGGCAGGGTTGTGTTTTGGGGCTGGGGGGAGTTGCCCTTCCCCAGGGGCAGCTCCCTCAGTCCTGCTCGGAGGACTTGGAGTTTCAGAGCGTCCTTGCTGCCCTGTGGTGCACACACAAGAGAGGTGATAAGCTTGGAGTGGAGGCTCTGGGGCCAGGACCACCCCATCCCTGGTCCCTTGGGCCAGCACAGCAAGTGCTGATTGGAAATAGGCCCGAAGCTCTAGGGGCCGCTGATCTGATCTTGCCTCCACCCCCACTTAGTCCTTCACCTTGGACACACAGTTCCTCATCTGTAAGCATACTTGTTTTTGTCTGAAAGGATCGCGAGGATGGACTGAAGTCTTATCCGACAGCACTGGCAGGGGGCCTGGCACCCAGGAAGAGCTCAGTAGGTGGCGGCTGTCATTTATGATTAACCCTTGAGGAACAGGATCATGAAGGAGAGGGGTGGGCGCGTTGTGTAAATTGTCATGTGCACACCCCGTGCCTGCACGTCTCTGGTCATCTGGGTCATCTTTTAGATGTCACCATGAGAACCTCTGAGGCTTTTGCGTCTCGAGAGCAGTAAGTAGCAGCTGCTGCTGTAAATCAGGTCAGAGCTGTCTCGTTGCTTAGTCTCCCTCCCGGACTTGGTTCTCTGGTGTGCTAGTTGAAGGCTGCCTCTGGCACATAAGGTGTCCTCCTGCCTGGAAGCAAGGGCACGCTTAGGTGGCTCCCCACGTGGAAGTGTCGACTGTGGACCGATGACACGAGTCTGCCCCGCTATGGGGGCCCTGGGAGGAGACCGGCGCCACAGGGCAGGGGCCGCTCCAGCGCCGAAGCCACTCGGCGAGCGTGGGCCCGTTTCTCACACCCACGGCTTTCGTGCCGAGCACGTGACGTTCTCTTCGTCCAGCATACACTGTACCGACTTTGTCCCAGGTTCAGGTTCGGGAGCCTGCAGCTCTCAGCCCATCTGCACATTTGTGTTTCCCAAGCTGTGGGATAAACCTTCCGTTCCTTTTTTTTTTTTAATGCTTTTTTATTTCTGAGAGAGAGTGTGAGTGGGGGTGGGGCAGAGAGAGGAAACACAGAATCTGAAGTAAGCTCCAGGCTCTGATCTGTCAGCATAGAGCCTGATGCGGGACTCGAACTCATGGATCGTGAGATCATGACCTGAGTGAGCTAAAGTCGGACACTTAACAGACTGAACTACCCAGGCACCCCTGAACCATCCATGTCTAACAGCCCGTAGTCCATTCCACTTCCCGTACTCGGAGGCACATAGCGGACTACAGCATGGTCTGAGGAAGGGCCCTGGGCACTGATGGCCCTGCCCCACATGCTGGCTGCTGCTGAATTGGCAAGCGGGAGCGTGATTGTTCTGAATTCTTTCCCAGTTGCCTGCGGAAGGGCTGGACTTGCACATGGTGAGTCTGTTGGGCTCGAGGAAAGAGATTTCGGCATCATTGGGAGGAATTCTGGGCAGACTTGTACATGTCAGGAGGAACCAGTTTGGCACCACTGGGGGGATTCAAGCTTTGCCTGGGCAGTCTATGGAATGACGCAGCGGTGGGTAGGGTGTGAGGGGTGATTGGTTGGTGGGCCTGGGGAAGGAGGCAGACACCAGTGCCTGAGGAGGGCCTGCCATGCCCAGCCTTCGGGATAGGTCAGACCCGTGAAGCCTCCCAGACCACATCCTAACTCGACCTGTCCCTGCCAAAGAAGTCACAGCGCCTCGCAGGGAAGGGGCAGCTTCACACTGTCCTTTCTCCTCAGGCCTTCGCCGCTCTGCTCCGGCTCACTCTGTGGTAGGCAGTGCAGGTGTCACTGACTCGGACAAGGAGACCTGGGCTCTGCGTGTGTCCCGACCCTCACTGCAGCCCTAGGCTCTCCCTCACACCACCCTCATCTGGGAGCCTGCAGAAGGCCAGCCTTGGCGGCCTCACTGTCCAGCAGAACAGGAGGCCTCACCCCAAGCTCTTGCAGGCTGGCCTGCTTGTGCTGCTGCCACAGGAGGCTGGTCCCTTGCTTCTCTGTGCCCTGCCACTGCGCCCCAACCAGGCGAGCATCCCTAGCTTAGGTCAGCCTTCTGCTCTCAGCGACCATAACTCCCTACCAGCCTCTGACACACCGCTGACAAAGGCATTCCGGTGCTCTTGGGGCTGCTGTGGGCGGAAATGTCGTCACCGTTGCTGGGAGCGCTCAAGCAGAGACTGACAACCTGCCGGGAGGCGATAGAGCTGCTGTGTGCATCAGAGCAAGGGTGGGGCCAGGGCCCCCCCCCCAGGCCCTTTCCATCAGAGGACTGCCCAGAGAGGCTGCAGGACAAGGACAAGGGCTGACTTTGAACCGGAAAAGACCTTGGTTCAAAAGCTGGCTCTGGCACTTTGGGCTGAAACAAGTCATCTCACAACTTGAGAGCTGAAAGCCACATAGGGGTCCCTTGGTCCCATCTGTGCCCCCAATTTTTTGTCACTCAAATGGCACTGATGCTATGAGCCGCACAGATTAGCAACCTAGATGGATCCGGCAGTAACTGTGGTGGAGTGGGTGTGCTTCCCCAGGAGACCACTTGGGGGCACCCTGTGAAAGCTGCGGCCTGGGTGGGCACTCTATCAGAGGCCGACTTCGCAGGGAAACTGAATGCCCATTTCTCCCCTCCCGCCATTGGTAAAGCCTGGGTAGGGCCCCTTCCCTGGCCTCTGCCACATGTCTGAACACCATCCCAGGCTGGCCCCGCTGCCCTCTGCGCCTCAGCCCCCAGCTGTGGGAAAGCCAGTGTTCTCCCCTCTGGGCTGGGCTGCGGGCCCAGGCCCTGTCAGCATGCACAAGGCGGAGCTGACGTCCTAAGCAAATGCCTCAGGAGCCTGGCAGAGTGTGCCATTTCCCGCCAGGGAGCCTGTCGGCCCACCCACTGCAGGGAAGGGAGAGAGGGCTGGGGACCAGGCTTTCCCAGGCGGAAACCTGGAAGGAAAAGGGAGCTGCCGCCCACTGTCAGCAAGGCCGGAGAGCCCGAGACTGCCCCAGGGGACATTCGTTCTCCACACACCTTCTCTGAGTGGTGCTGACCCTCTAGGCCCTGGGGGGCAGATGGTATGCTCCTGGAGGAGCTCACAGCCTGGTCACAAACCAGGGAGGCATCACGCTGGGCTGGACAAAGGTCACAAATCCTGAGCTTCAGAAGCCAAAGATAGTCCAGGTGTCATAAAGCCACAAAGGAGGTAGAGTCAGAACTGTCTGTAACCAACACAGCCAGTCAAGGGCAGCACCGTTCAGAGCCCAGGAGACCCGACGGATGGGCTTCCCCTTGCCCCAGCCTCACCCTACTGAGATGAGAACAGAGCCTTTCTTGGGGGACCCCAGGGCTGGCCTCTGGCAGTCAGCGATGCAGGATGTTGGCAGGCCTCCAGGCCTCCCCCTGGGAAGGCAGACCCCCTGTGGTCCAGGAAAGGCTGTGGGAGGTCTGGCACACCCAGAGGGGCTGGGATTTGGGGCTGAGGAAAGTGCAGAGTGACCCATTTGGGTTTGTCAACCAGAGATCATCCCCTCGGACGTAGCAGGAAGAGAAGCTTATGACCAGAACCCACAGTGGGAGGAGAGGCCATGGCAGACTTCTGGAAGAGAGTTCTCTCTGTAGCCGGAGGCCCACAAAGGTCCAGGACGGAGGACACCCAAGGAGTGGGCGCCCTCCATAGACATGTTTCCCCGGCATTTGGGCAACACCTCCTAAACACTGAACATGAGCCCAGGGCTGGCGGAGGGGCAGATGAAAAGAAACCACCTCAAAGAGATTGAGTTTTAACTCTGGAGAATGAGAAATCCATTGAATGTAAGTTTACCAGGAAATTATTGGATTAAAATGTCTGCAGACAGATTAAATCCAGTGAGGAAACAAAGCTCTGTTTCTTAAACATCCGAGTCAGCCAAGGTAAAAGCTTGTACTTGCTCCGGTTAGAAGGACAGAAAGCAGATATGGTCTAAGGAACCCCAAGACCCAGGGGTGAGAGGTGCTGTGGCCTGTGCCAGAGGAAGAAAGGAGAAGGATGTCCCCATAGATGGAAGAGCCTTTGCAAAGGCACAGAAATCAGGGTGACCAGCCCTTCTGGAACCTTGAGAAGGTCAGTGTGGCTGGAGTGCACGGGGCAGAACTGGAGAAGCCTGGAGATGGGGACGAGAGGCAGGCAGAGGGAGTGGGATCTGGGCCCAGGCAGCGGCTACCAAGAGAGGGACGTGAAATGTGTAGGGAGAGAACCCGGCCCTGGTGGCTCTCTGGGTACGAGGGAGGGGGCTGGTGCTCGTTCTTGCACTAAGCAAGTGCAAGTACGGAATGCTGCTGTGTGTGGCCCGGGCCCTCGCCGCCTCTGTGGAGCAGACCTGAGTGGGGGGAGAGGGAGAAGGGGCCAATGTGTAAAGAGCTAAGCAAGACCATTCCAGATGAGTACCCTGAGGAAAAAGTGGGATGTGACAACGTGTGATTGGCTTGGGCTCATCAGAGGCGGCCTTTCTGAGGAGACCTTTCAGCTGAGAGCAGCCTTGCAGAGGGGACAGCAGGAGCAAAGGCCCAGAGGCAGGCATGAACTTGACAAATTCAAGGAGCAGCAGAAAAGCCAGTGTGTCTGGAGTATGTGAGTGAAGGCAGAGGGTGCAAGTGAACCTTGTAGGCTATTGGGGTGGGGGTGTGGGGTGGACATGACTCCAGGCGCCGTGGGACGCCATTAGAGGGTTTTAAGCAGGGAAGCGATACATGAGTCTGTTCAGGTCAAGGACACCAACATTGCTGCCAAGCACAGGCCTGGCACATTCCAGGCTCAAAACAACTGCCCGGGGATGATTTGGCAGCTCCAGCGCCAAATCCTATATTTAAATGGAATCTGGGCTAAAATTTTTAAAATCTACCCTCTTTCCCTGCTTATAAGTGCAATTGCCTGGTTACTTGGTTTTTGTCCCCACCGGAGTGTGGAACACACAAGGGCAGGGTCTGTACTGACTTCACTGTTGTCTTCCCAGTGTCTGGCCGGGCACAGGGAGTGCTCATACATAGGTGACAAGTAGATGTCTTCATCCACTCGTTGCCCGGCTTCCCAACTGGTCCCTTCTTCCAGGCGCCCTCTTCAGGCCATTCCCGAAACTGCAGCCACAGCCACTCAGCCAACAACGTTTCTATCGAGCTTTTACTGTATGTCCAACATATTCTAGCCAGCAGGGGTTATTATGGTTTAAATTGTGTCCCCTTGCACCCCTCCCCATTCTTATTATTGAGGTTCTAACCCACAGAACCTCGGAATGTAATCATATTTGGAGATAAGGTCCTTACTGCGGTGATTAAGTTAAAGTGAGGTCATGGGGGGGGGCGGTTCCTTATCCAGTATGACTAGTATCCTTATTAAGAAGACCAAATTTGTACTCAGATTCGTACGGAGGGAAGGTGATGTGAAGACGTGAAAAGATGGTCACCCAGAAGCCAAAGAGAGAGGCCTGGAGCTGATCCTTCCCTCCCGCCCCTCAGAAGGAACCTACCAACTGCTTGATGTATCATTTCTTAAAAAAAATTTTTAAATGTTTATTTATTTTTGAGAGAGACAAAGAGACAGAGCATGAGCACAGGAGGGTCCGAGAGAGAGGGAGACAGAATCTGAAGCAGCCCCCAGGCTCTGAGCTGTCAGCACAGAGCCTGGTGCAGGGCTCGAACTCACGAACCGTGAGATCATGACCTGAGCTGAAGTCGGACACTCAACCAACTGAGCCCCCAGGCGCCCCATTCACTGATGTATAACTTCTCACCTCCGGAACTGAGAAAACACTTGTGTTGTTTCAGCCACCCAATCTGTGGTATTTGTTACTGCAGGTTAGGAAACTGATACAGGAATATAACAGAACAAAAGACAAGACCCCTATCCTCATGGAGCTTATGTTCTAGGTGAGGGAGACCAAGGATAAATTTATTTTATTTTATTTTTACTGTTTTATTTATTTTTGAGAGAAAGAGAAACAGCGTGAGCAGGGGACGGTCAGAGAGAGAGGGAGACACAGAATCCAAAGACAGGCTCTGAGCTGTCAGCACAGAGCCCTACACAGGACTCAAACCCACGAACCATGAGATCATGACCTAAGCCAAAGTCATGGCTGAGCCACCCAGGCGCCCCGACCAACAATAAATTTAAAACTTCAGAATCAAGGGGCGCCTGGCTGGTTCAGTTAGTAGAGCACGCAGCTCTTGATCTCGGGGTTGCAAGTTCAAGCCCCATGTTGGGTATACAGGTTACTTAAAAATCTTTAAAAAATAGAATTTCAGGGGCGCCTGGGTGGCTCAGTCGGTTAAGCCTCCGTCTTCGGCTCAGGTCAGATCTCACGTTCGTGGGTTCAAGCCCCACGTTGGGCTCTGTGCTGACAGCTGGCTCAGAGCCTGGAGCCTGTTTCAGATTCTGTGTCTCCCTCTCTCTGACCTTCCCCCTCTCATGCTCTGTCTCTTCTGTATCAAAAATAAATAAAAAACAAGAAAAAAATAGAATTTCAGAATCAAGAACAGGATGGTGTGGGGACGCCTGGGTGGCTCAGTCGGTTAAGCAACCGGCTTCGGCTCAGGTCATGATCTCACTGTTCGTGGGTTTGAGCTCCCCATCGGGCTCTGTGCTGACAGCTAGCTCAGAGCCTGGAGCCTGCTGTCTCCCTCTCTCTCTGACCCTCCCCTGCTCACACTGTCTCTCTGTCTCTCAAAAATAAATAAAAGATATAAAAAAAAAAATTAAAAAAAAAAAGAACAGGATGGTGTGAAGGAGTGAGCCTCGGGGGGTGAGGGCGAGTCGTTGAGTGGAGGAGGAAGGCCTCTGTGCAGGTGAGTCAGCCTTCCTCGGGAGGTAGGGGGAGATGCGGAGAGAACTGGGTGTTGGGCATTGCCGTGCAGACGCCCAGCGTGGGAACAAAAGGCCAGGCTCGCTGGAGTGCATTAGGCAGGGGAAAAGCACGACCATTGAAATGAAAGCAAGAGGTGGTCAGGGCGCCTGCACAGCCTTGACGGCATGGAGTTTGGATTTTATTCTGAGTGCATTGATGCAATGAAAACTGTTGGAAAACTGTAAGCATGGATGTGACACTGCTGGATTTATGTTGCCTAACGACCACTCTGGTGCCTCTGTGGCATTCCAGAAGGCCAGCAGGGAAACCTACAGGAAGCAGCCTCAGTGTCCAGGCAAGAGAAGGGACAGAAACCCAAACCTGACTGTCCCTCCTCCACTCACCCTTGGATGCCTGCCCATCCAAGCCTTGTGAGGCCCTGTCCAGAAGGTGGCAGGTGGAGGGAGACCAAACCATGAAGCAATGAGTGGATTAATCAGAAAGTTTTACCCCAGAAGGGCCTTGAGATAGATGGTCCGACCTGCTTCACCTTAGGCCTTAAGAGGAGACACTCTAGGGGCGCCTGGGTGGCTCAGTTGGTTGAGTGTCTGGCTTCGGCTCTGGTCATGATCTCACAGTTCGTGGGTTCGAGCCCCGCATTGGGCTCTGCGCTGACCGCTAGTTCAGCTTCAGATTCTGTATCTTCCTCTCTCTCTGACCCTCCCCTGCTCACGCTCTCTCTCTCTGTCTCTCAAAAATAAATAAAAAACATTTTAAAAATAATTTAAAAATTAAAAAATGAGATACTCTAGAAGGACACTCAATTTAATGGTCAGAGGGGGCACAGGAAAGCAGAACTCACTAGACCAAAATGGTCCCACAAGCATCCTCCAAAACGAAATTCTGACCACCTCACGCCCAGGCTCTAACCATTGGCAAGCTCTCTGTCACCAGCAGCGATGTCTAAGTGAGGTCTGTGGACCCTGCCAAGGACTGAATTGTGTGTGCCCCCCCCTTCCATCCCCCACCAAAATCCACATGTTAAAGCCCTAGCCCCCAATGTGACTGACTTGGAGACAGGGCCTTTAAGGAGGCGATAAACGTTAAATGAGGTACTAAGGGCAGGGCCCTAATCCAATAACACTGGTGTCCTTATAAAAGGAAGAGACACCAAGGGTGTCTGTGCACAGATAAGGCCTTGTAGGACACGTTGAGAAGGCGGCTGCCAGCAGGCCATGAAGAAAGGCCTCACCAGAAACCAACCCTGCTGGCACCTTGATTTTGGACTTCCAGCTTCCAGAACTGTGAGAGAATAGATTTCTCCTGGCAGCCACAGCGGACTGATACAGAAGCCAACTTCTGAACTGCCCCATGTTCATGTCCAAGCTTACAGACCCGTCTGGCCCCCCAAAGCAGAATCTCTGGAGGAGGGACCCCAAGAGTCCATGTTTTGAACAGGTTCCTGATGCTCCCTGAAGTGTCCTCTCCAGGAGCTCAGGAGGACAGTGAGGACTGATTCCCCTAAAAACCTCTGGCCCCCAGTTCCTCTGGTCACCAGCTTCCCCCTCTGTCCTCTTCACATCTGGCCTCCAGGCTAACTGGCAAGCTCATTCTGCCTAGTTGCTTCATTTTGCACACTCCCTGAGCCCTCCAAGAGCCAAGACGGGGCTAAATATGAGGTGCAGAAACTCAGATAAATCCGATCTGAGCCATGGTGCTTCCGATCCACGGAGAGAGGACGCTCCGCACAGCAGGACCCATCCTGAGTCTGGGCAGATGCCGGAAGAACTACAGGAAGGGGAGCTGAGCAAGCTGGGAGTATGGGCAGGGGTTTCAAGCTGCGGAATCCCGTAGAAATCAGCACTCATTTGTTGTTTCTGCCGAGCTGCGGTGGAAGCAATTGAGAGCCAGCGCCCTGCCTTACTCTGCCACGTCCCCTCTCCTCTCCTGGACAGAATGGACCTCAGTGCTCTGTGGGTTGATGGCCCTGTGGCTGCTTTCGGCATTACTAATAAGGGCCCTCCTAGTGGCTGGAGCAAGACCCAATCCGGCAGAACCGATGTTCCGAGTCCAGGAATCCTAGGTTCTGAGTCTAGTTTTTCCACTGGCCAGCTGTGGGATGTGACCCCAGAGAATCATGTCTGAGTTTCCTCACCCATAAAAGAAAAGAAAGATGATAATATTCCAATACAGGTTTGTTTATAGAATTAAATGAGGCTAACTTTGTAAAGTCCCCACTGTCTGGCACTTAGTTGACCTTCAATAAAGGTTAACTCATAGGTCATTCCTTACAAAACAGTGATTTGTCCTACTTGGAGGCCCTGCACGAAGATACTGGTAAAAATTAAGCATAATAGACAATGTCTCAGTAAGGACCCACCTGCATCCTGTCCAACGAACAGGCTTTTACTGAGCACCCGCCTTCTGGTAACAGGTCGGTGTCCATTGTTAGAACCGTGGAGGGGGCTCATGGCCCCGGTGCTGAAATGTCAGCCCCAGGAGGGAAGCGCTTCTTGTTAGCCCTTCTATTGCCCGTGTCTAGAACGGGCAGAACATATTAAGGATTCAGTAAATTATTTGTTGAATGGATGGGATGAATCAATAAATGAATGGCCGGTACATTCCTGTGGCCCTCTGACTGACTCATTTTTAAGATCTTTTTATTTTTTTTAACTTTTTAAAAAATGTTTTATTTATTTTGATACAAAGAGAGACAGAGCATGAGAGGGGGAGGGGCAGAGAGAGAGAGAGAAGGAAACAGAACCAGAAGCAGGCTCCAGGCTCTGAGCTAGCTGTCAGCACAGAGCCTGATGCGGGGCTCGAACCCACAAACATGAGATCTGACCTAAGCCGAAGTCAGAGGCTTAACCGACTGAGCCACCCAGGCGCCCCTAAGATCTTTAAAAAAAATTTTTTTTTCATGTTTTTAATTTATTTTTGAGAGACAGAGAGAGTGCAAGGAGGGGAGGGTCAAAGAGAGAGGGAGAGGGAGACACAGAATCCGAAGCAGGCTCCAGGCTCTGAGCTGTCAGCACAGAGCCCGACGCGGGGCTCAAACCACGAACCATGAGATCATGACCTGAGTTGAAGCCTGACGCTTTCGCAACTGAGCCACCCCTCATTTTTAAGATCTTGGAACAAGTCCCTTAACCTCTCTGAGCTGCTGTTTCCCCACTTGTGAAGCCAGAGGTGTTTAATTTGTCTCTAGGTCCTACGAGCAGAATCAAGAGAGCGATAATAATAATAAGCAACACTAACTGGACTTATTGAGCACTACTATGTGCTGAACACGGTTGTAAACAACTCTAGGAGGTAACAGCATTTTATAGAAGAGGAAACAGGCACTGAGGCAGAGAAGGCTCCTGGGGCAGCGGGGTTTGATGACGTTTTGGAGGAAACCCTGGGAATCGGATTGAGCAATGGAGAAGACCCTTGGCCCTGAGGGGTGGGCCCAGTCCAGGGTGTCCCCGCGTGGTGGTAGAGGCAGACTAGACAGGGGCAGCCCCGCCCCCGGCGTCTCCTTGACAACAGCCTCCGCACATGCGCCTCAAGCTCCGACGCTGAGGCAGGCTGAGCGCTCCGAAGCCAGACGCCAGCCGGGCGGAAGCCACCCTGGCGGGCTGGACGGCGGGAGCGCGGGTGGGCTTTTAAAGGGACCAGCTCCGCCCGGGCCCGTTCGCCTACGGGGACTTCGGATGGTGAGGGCCGGGGAGGGGGGGTGGCGGGAGTTGGCATCGCGGAGGCCGAGGAGAAGCAGGACTGTCTAAAACCCTTCGCTGCTCCCTCGAGAGGACAAGGGAGAGGGGGCTGTGTAAATGCCGCCCCCAGGGGCAGCAATGGGATGACCGTCCAGGGAGCAGCATGGGGACGAAGGGACTGTGGAATTGCACTTTCTGAGTAACAAGACGGGGACGGGGAGTGTGCAACCCCCCAGGACTATGAGAGTAAGCTCGAACTCCAAAAGCTCTATAATGGGGATAATCGGGATGGGGTGCCCTAACTGGTGCCCCCACCCCCACCCCAAGGAGGGAGCTGGGGCTCCGAGGAAGAGTCAGAGAGCAGGTTGAGAGGGATCGCAGGTCCAGCTCGGGACACTTACACTCTCCCATCCCCTACTCAGCATTCTGCCATCTCCCTACCTCGTCGCGGCGCCCGGCCATGGCCAGACCACCCGCCCCGGGCTCAGTGATTGTCCCAGACTGGCACGAGAGCGCCGAGGGCAAGGAGTACTTGGCCTGCATCCTGCGCAAGAACCGCAGACGGGTGTTCGGTAAGTGCCTGCCCCCAAGCCTGTCGCTCCCCTGGGAGAACAGTGTCACCTGCTGTTCCCGGGTGGGGGTGGGGCAAAGAAGTAGGGCAGTGAGAGCCTGCTTTACTGCACTCCTCTGCCTTGGGGACCCCTGGAAGCCCTATCCCTGGGGGCCCCCACCCCCGAATCTCCTTAGAGCTAATTCCATCATCAGAGCCAGGAGCATGGAAACAGCCCCAAACCTTGCCAGGAACACTGTCACCAGAGAGGCCGTTGATCGAGTTCTTACCTCTGTGCCAGGCCCCCTGCTGGGCATGTTAACACAACAGACTCCCGACTGCCCTCAACAGCACACCTTACGGACTTGTCCCAGCCTGGGAAGTAGAGGCAAGCCTCTTCCATATCCTATTGTCTCCAAGATGAGACATTCACGTCCCCCAGGATGAAGCCAGCTCACCCAGTTGCAGTGCAGTGCAGAGGGGCCTGGCACCTGCTGCGGGAGCTCCGCTCTGGCCGGAAGAAACAAAGCACCAGGAGGTTTAAGACCATAGAAGGACAGTACAACCCACAGCGTAGGACTTTCAGATGCTAAGACTATGCATGTATCATAAATCAGACTCTTTTTGCAAATAAAAAGTATTCATAAGACCTTGGTGTATTGATTCCAATAAGTTTATTTATGTATAGTAACAGAATATCTTTGCGATATTTCTCCATTGAGGAAAGAATTATGAAAACCCTTTGCCTTTACATGTGGGAAGTCTAGAACATGTGATAATAGTGTCCATAAACACAATCTCGTGCATCAAACTTCATCTTTATTTTTTGTAATGTTCACTTATTTTGAGAGACAGACATAGCGCAAGCAGGGGAGGGGTAGAGAGAGAGGGAGACAGAATTTAAAGCAGGCTCCAGATTCTGGGCTGCCAGCACAGAGCCCCATGCAGGGCTCAGACTCACGAACCTCAAGGTCATGACCTGAGCCAAAGTGGGCCTCTTAACAGACTGAGCCGCCCAGGTGCCCCTCGTGCATCAAACTTTAAAGAAAAGTTATTTGAGGGGCGCCTGAGTGGCTCAGTCGGTTAAGCGGCCGACTTCGGCTCAGGTCATGATCTCACGGTTCATGGATTCAAGCCCTGCGTCGGGCTCTGTGCTGACAGCTCAGAACCTGGAGCCTGTCTGCGGATTCTGTGTCTCCCTTTCTCTCTGCCCCTCCCCCACTCATGCTCTCATTAATAAATAAAAACATAAAAAAAAGAAAAGAAAAGCCATTCGGTATTATTTGGAGTGGCCCTTGGCGCAGCTCGCAGCACACAGGTGTTTGTAACAGAGCTCATCCGGGGACCCTGCGTGTGTCCCGGGCCTCTGTAATGAGTATAGGGAACCATGGATCGCTGGCACTGAAGAGCCCTTAAAGCTGATGGGTCTGATGGGGCAAGTGCAGGGTGGCCTCGTGACCCCTCCTGGCTCCCTTCTTGTCCCAGGGCTGCTGGAGCGCCCAGTGCTGCCCCCGTCCGTGGCCATTGACACAGCCAGCTACAAGATCTTCGTGTCTGGGAAGAGTGGTGTGGGCAAGACGGCGCTGCTGGCCAAGCTGGCTGGCCTAGAGGTACCTGTGGCACACCACGAGACCACTGGTGAGTGCATCCATGGAGGCCTTCCCTGGGGTGGGGGAAAGGCTGGCCCTTGACCCACCATTTACTCTGCAACCTTGGAAGGGGATTTCGCTTCTCTGAGCCCCTACTGGCTCCTCTATTCAGCAGAGATAATAGCACCAACCCCAGGGTATTGTTGTGGGATCAGTGTATTAGAGATAGTGCTGAACATGCCTAGCAATGAGCTGGCACAGGACAGGTGCTCAGGGAACACTGACCTTTTCTGGTTTCCTTCCATTGGATGTTGACCAACCATCATGTTGCACCATCCTCCAGTACAGTTGGGTCCCCCTGTATGTACAAGCGGTGTTCAGTTTCTCCGATCAGACTGAGAATTTTCCCAGGTCAGCGACTATGCCTTCCGCATCAGGCTGGTGACCCACCAGGGATGTATCTTCTTCCTGTTCCTGCCTGGCCCCCTTCTCCTCTCCACTCTGCCTCTCCCATGCTAAATAGCTGACCCTCCCTCCCCCAGGCATCCAGACTACTGTGGTGTTTTGGCCAGCCAAGCTGCGGGCCAGCAACCGTGTCGTCATGTTCCGCTTTGAGTTCTGGGACTGCGGGGAGTCTGCCCTCAAAAAGTTTGACCACATGCTGCCGGTGAGCCCGCAGGTGGGCCCGGGAGGGGCCGGGAGGAGCTGGTTGTCTGACGTGGGCTTCTGAGTACCTGCCTGGTCTGCAGGAGGCAGAATTGGGCATGGGCCTGGGGGTGCTGTCGCGGGCGGGAAAAGGGCTGCACTGGCTGGCCATGGGGACCGGGACTCAGCCCCAGCTCTGCCCTGGGACAGCCAGTCCCTGCTCTGGGCCTGCGGAAGGAGGGCCTGTGCTCAGACTTCTCAGGGCCCTGCAGCTGATAAGAGGTTCTGACCCCCTGGTTAGCAGCCTCCCATCAGCCTCTCCATCCTCAGACTTGCAAGGAGAAAACAGATGCTTTCCTCTTCCTCTTCTCCTTCACCGACCGTGCCTCCTTTGACGACCTCCCTGGACAGCTGGCTCGAGTAGCAGGCGAGGCCCCTGGTGCTGTCAGGATGGTCATCGGTTCCAAGTATCCTTTGGGTGGCCCCTAGGACAATCTGAGGCCATCCCTGGCAAGGCCCAGAGCAAGGGGAGCAGGGACTCTGCCTCTGCCCCGCTGTGGGCTCTGCGCCCAGGGACGTTATCTTAAAGGCTGCAGCAGCCCCCCTACCCATCCCCCCAGGATGGGGCTCCGGGGAAGAGAGATAAGGCTGGGTGCGATAAGGCGGTGAGAGAGACACCGGGCCAGGCTCCTTGACGCTCCTCCAGATTCGACCAGTACATGCACACTGATGTGCCTGAGCGTGACCTCACGGCCTTCCGGCAGGCCTGGGAACTGCCCCTCTTGCGGGTGAAGAGCGTGCCGGGGCGGCGGCTGGCAGATGGGCGCACACTGGATGGGCGGGCCGGGCTGGCCGACATTGCCCATGTGCTCAACGGCCTGGCGGAACAGCTGTGGCACCAGGACCAGGTGGCAGCGGGCCTGCTCCCCGGCACCTCAGAGAACATCCCCAGCTGATCCCTGCTCCCACCCGTGACGCAGGGCAGAGGGCAGGACCAGGTCCTAAGGCCGAGGCAGGAACGGGGATCTCATCCTGAGGACTAGCCAGAGGGGCCCGTCAGGAGGGCGAGGAGGACAGTGCCCTGAGAAGTCTCCTGCCCCAGCGGCACCTTCCTTGCAGAAATCACAGCAGTGAGGTGGGGCCATGAGGCTCTGTGCATCAGTGGCCTAAGGGCATCTGAGGTCTCCCTGGCCTTCTCCCCGACCACCCCCCCCTTGGAGGGTCTAGGCTCTGGAAACTGAGGAAGTATAGGGGCAGGGCCTTAGGACTCAAGCTTCTCCCCCTCCCTCCCCTGCACCTGCTGCCCTCCCAGAGAGGGCACCTGGGAAGGGAGGATATCCCAGCCCGGCCCTGGACCTTAAGCGACTTCAATCAAGAGCCTGTGTTCGTTGAGGCCACACGATCTGCTGTACCGGATAAACCCTGAAATCTCAGTGCCTTAACTCTATAGAAGTTTTTTTCTTGCTCAGCCTGACTGCAGGTGGAAGTGAAGGTGGATCTGGGGGCCCTGCTGAATGAACTCATGCAGACACCCTGACTCTGGCTTCCCAGTTTGCCCTGGGGCATCGACATCCAGCCAGCAGAGGGAGAGTGAGTGCAAGTGTTAAGTCACCCAGGAGGTTTCCCTGGACCTGGCCTCTGGAGGCGTGCCTTCTGCCCACCTTCCATTGGCCAACAGCCAGTAACATGGTTACCTGGAGCTGCAGGGCAGGCTGGGAAATGTAGTCCACCTTCAGGTTCAGGCGGTGAGCCATCATTCTGCAGTACCTTTTTTTTTAGAGTCCTTTCTTTTCTTTTCTTTTTAAATTTTATTTATTTCTGAGAGAGAAAGAGAGAGACAGAGTGTGAGCAGGGGAGGGGTAGAGAGAGAGGGAGACAGAATCCGAAGCAGGCTCCAGGCTCTGCATGGACTGCGAGATCATGACCTGAGCCGAAGTCAGATACTTAACCGACTGAGCCACCCAGGCGCCCCTGTAGTACCTTTCTTGATCATGAAGATGTCAGACTAGGCTTGGGACTGGGGGCCTCACCAGCCTGGGGAATCAGAAAGCTCGCTGAGCAGGACGGGGGACCAGACCAGGCAGGGTCAGGGTGTGCGCTGCCCTGTTTGGCAGCTCTGCCCTGTGGGAAGCCAGCAAGGGCAGGAGAAGGAAAGTGAGGGAACACGCCCATTCTTGTGTCTCACCCCTGCCCCATCCACCAGAGACACTGGTGAACGTGGACTGAAGTTTGTGGGGGGGGGGCGCTGCTGAAGGGGGTCTTTATACTTTCTGACACGCCCTGATGGTACCCTGGTTGGAACTCTGGGCTGAGGCCTGGCCTGACTCTGAGCCAGCTGGAAGGGCCTGGGGGCCCAGATGTGGGACCCCCAGAGCCGCTGACCCTCGGAGCTCCCTCTTGAGCGGCCCTGGCAGCTGTGCACCCCGCATCCTCACAGGCATGATCACATGCTCACACACACCAGCCCTACAACGCCCTCCACACGCGCACGCGTCCCTGCTGGCACATGAAGGAGGTTCGTACATACTCTGGCTCACACTCCTGGGCACACTGACCGCCTGCATGATGGCGTTTACCGTGTCCGCTACCCTGGGCACCACCCATAGCTTTGTCACCCTTGCCAGGGCCTAAAGGACCAGCGCTGGTTCACAGCTGAGCTCTGAGCTTGTCCTGTGCCCCAGAGAAGGAATGTCCCTGCGCAGGGCCCCCAAGCCTCACGGGGGCACAGCTGGTGGGCTGGCTTCGGCTCTGCTTCAAGGCAGCTGGCACAGCCCATTCTTTTCTCTTCTTGGCTCCTGTAGATCCTACCCCAGGAGGCCACAGCAAAGCTTGGGGGTGGGGCCCATGAAGGTCACCTCTGGGCCTGACTGTGAGGCTCTGGCTACAGGTGCCTGTGTTGTAAGCACCACCCAGGTATCTCTGGGCTTGAAACCCCCCAGAAAGGAAGAGACTGCATCCTTCTTGGGCCCCACTCTGCGCCAGCAGCCCGTTTTCTCCTGGTTAGCCCTGTCCCCGGCAGAGAATCACCGTGTCACCCACCTTCGCCCCAAACCAAGGAGATGAACAGTTCACTTAACTGTCATCCTGTGTAAGGATAACAGGGGAGGCGAGAGGGACTGGGACACGCAGCCCGGCCACCCACCGCCACCCCAGCGCCACTTTCCATGTCCCTGCAAGCCCCGCCGCTGCTCCCCTTCAGCCCTTAGCAGCCGCTCATCTGGCGCCTCCACAGCAGTGCAGAGCTGGTGGCTGCGCTTACAGTCTGTCCCCTGGACTGGGCCACGTGGCAAGGGCGTCAGAAGAGTGTGTGGACACACGCGTGTGGGTTCGAGCCAGCTTCACGGCCCACCTCCTGGGCCATCCACAGGGACACCCTCGAGGGGCCCTCCGCCTGGTTTGAGGCTCTGCTCTGGCCATCCTGAAACTCCGGACAGCACACAGTGTGCAGCAGGTCCTGGGTGTGTTGTCCAGGGAGGGGGTCTGGGCTCCTCTCTCAGGGCTTGGAGGGAAAGGCCGCTCCAGGGAAGTGTCACCTTCTCCCTGCTTCGGTGCCCCAAATTCCACCGTTAGATTAAGCCTCACAACAGCTCAGGGGATGTATGTCTCCACTCACCCCACCCCTCCACGGGCCCTGAGGCTCCCTGGAGGGAAGGGGTACTGACGATACCCCAGGCTGGGTCAGGGGTGGGCCCTGACTTCGAGGGACCTTTGGGAGGTCACAAGGACAGAGCCTCATGCATGGGAGTCATGCTCTTACCCCACAGAGCTCTGTAGCCCCTTCCACCCAAAGAAGACACAGAAAGTGCAGGCTGTCCACCAGAAAGAGGGTCCTCAGAGAGCCTGCTGCAGCCTTGATCTTGGACTTCCCACCTTCAGCACTGTGGGAAATACATTTCTGTTATTTATAAGCCACCCAGGCTGTGGTATTTTGTTACAGGGGCCTGAACAGACTAAGAGAAGCTGAGGTCCTGGGAGGGACAGGGCTTTGCCCAAGGCTGCAGAGCCCCGAAGCAGCCTGATGCTCTCAGCCCTCAGCACTCTCCTCCCGTGGCCCGCCCCTCCGTCACATCCCCTAATTCGGCCTTCCAGATTCAGCCCCTCACAGGCCCTCTCTGGGTCCTTCCAGCTTTTCCAAATGTGAATCCTGGGGCTGCCTGGAGGAGGGGAAAGGGGGAAATGCAGCACTGGCCCATGCCCCCCACCTCCCGCTGTGCTTCCCAGGTCAGGCTGAGCTCACCTGATAAGTGAAAAGTTCTTTGCTGCCAGCCTAGGCTGTCTGGCGTCTTAGAGAGCAGGGAGGACCCCAGGTGAGGAACCTGGCCCCAGGATAGGAAGGTGCTGCAGGAACCCCGCCTGCAAAGGCTGCTGGGCGGGCGTCCGGGGCCCTGGCTCAGTCCAGATTCCTGATGGGGCTCCTTGGTCTTGCCCTGGATCTCCTTACTCCCTAGGCAGCCCAGAGGCAGCTGTGATGCGCGTCAGACACAGGCTTGGGGTGGGGGTGGGGGAGTGCCCAGATGGAGGCAGGGGGCTCGGGGGCCAGGACATGTTGGAGCTGCATGGAGGCCAGATCCCCAGAGGGCCAAGCTGGGGGCGGGAAGTGAAACTGGGAATTGGTGGAGTTTCTCCCCTCCCTGTGACCTCAGACCCAGAGGGGGGAGGGCAGTGGGGGTGGGGAAAGCTGGGGTCCAAGTCTACTCTAGAAAGTTGGGGTGGATTCTGTGAGCAAAGAGGACTCCCTGAGGCTCGGGAGTGGGGGAGGGGGTCCAGAAGGAAGGTAAAGGAGAACTGGGCCCTTGGACCAGTCACCTTAATTCCCACGCCCTGATTTGTAAAATGAAAACGGACAGCAGCATGCATTTCTTTGAGTTGTAAGTAAATGCGTGGAAAATATTTAGAGCTGCATCAGGCACCAAGTTCAGGGCACAATAAATGGTGTCTATTAACTTTGTTGTTGTTCTTATGGTAGTCGTGGCCGGTTGGGGGCAGAGGAGGGAGACCCGTGGACTGCGCGCCTGGGTGGTTGAATGCGTCTTCAGCCAGGTGTGGGCGGGCCCAGAGAGAATGGAGAACCTCCTGGAACCAGTAACTGCTCCCGGGTCCTCTCCCCCTCACTCCCATCCTGTTGAGCCCAGGATGGTGATGGCACCTTGGACTAGGACCCCAATGACGACCATCTCTGCGCGTCCTGAGTCAACATTTGTGCCCCAGACTCTGGGGGCAACCTTTCCCACGGCAGGAAAACCAAAATCCTTGAGACACGTCCACCGAGGCCTGAGCAGCCAACCCACAGTCCCCCTCTTCCCTCGGGGAGCAAACCGTGGCGTCTCTTGTCCATTTCTTGCAATGGGCAGTTCCTCCTTGGAGCTAAACCCAATTCCTCTTGCTGCAGCACAAGGTATTTCCCTTAATTCTGGCTTCACTGGGCCTGATAGGCCAGGAGGGAAGTGAACAGACAGTCCCTAACTGCCCTCCCATCCCCGCGGTGGGACCCTTCTTGCTCCTGCCATCCCACAGTGGCCTTGGCACTGTAAGTTCCAGCGGACCCTGGGGGCGCGCTGCGGGGTTCCATCCCGAGGCTGGCCGCGGGCTCCCCTAACAAGCTCGGTGACCTGCGTGAGCGACTTCAGGATCTCATCTGTAAAATGTGCTTACCCCCCACCCCCCGTGTCAGCTGCCCCCAGAGCCTGTGACGCTGAAGCGGGCGACGTGTGTCCGGCGCTCAGCCCAGGGCCCAGAGATGCCCAACACACGAGAAACAGCAGCCACGACTCTAGGACGCAGGCCTCCTCAGCGTCACCCCCACGTACACAACGGGGGGGGGGGTGCTAGTTCCCTCCTCTTCGGAATTGCAAATGAGAAACGCGTGTCAAGGCGATTTTGGAGGCCGAAAGGACCCTCGCACAGAAGGGGATCTGTCACCTCCCAGGCGGGGTCGCAGGGGAAGGGCTCGGGGTTCAGGCCCACCGCACGCCTTGCCAAGCTGAGCGCGCCCTGGGAGCTGCTCCTGTTCCACGCAGAAGAACCGAGAGTAGCGGGCCGGGGAGGGGTCGGCCCGGTTGCCTAGTTTGCCAGGCGCTGGCGACCCTGCTCTCCTCCCCCAGGCCCGACCCGACCTGGATTCGCACCGCGCTGCGGGGGGGGGCCCCTGCGGCGCCTGCGCCTGAGCAACGCTCTGCAGCAACACGTGGCGGAGCAGCCGCGGGACTTCGGCCAGCGCCCAGCGCGCTGCGTGGGGCGGGGCGGGGCCTTCAGCAGGTGGGCGGGGCCTTCAGCAGAGGGGCGGGGCCTTCCGCAGACTGGCGGCTGCTTTGCCCCTGGTTCCGCAGGGAGGCGACGCCTGCCCACCTTGCTGGAGGTCTCTAGCCAGTCCGTGTCCTGGCGTCTCCCAGTGTATGATTCCCGCCCGTTCCCCTCAGATGCTCATCTGGCTGGAACACACCAGCCCACGCTGCGCTTCGTGCGTAGGTGGACTCTCTGGCTCTAGCAGCTGGCGCGTCTCAACCCTCTGTCCCCAGCCTAGAGACTAGACTCGGCACTCCCTCCCGCTGTGTTAGGTCACGCCCTGGGCAGAGGGCTTCTGACCCCTGCTCTGCTCACAGATTCCTAGGCAGCGATTCCCACGATTCCTACTTCTCTAACAGAGAGGCAGGGACCTGAGACAACTGTCTGGGGGAGGCGGGGGTTGGAGCAGGCACCTTAAGGGGAAGGAGCTGACACCAGGGAAGCAGAAACGCACAGAGGTGACCATTTCCTGTCTGCTGGCCAGGGGAGTCGACCCTTCAGCCTTCCCCCTGCGTGAACTGGAGATAGCCCAAACTCAGCTCTCTCCCACTGCTGGGGCATCAGGAGGGAATCTGGCAGCCCTCCCTCCTTTGGTCTGCCTGGGGCTCTTTGATCTGCCCACATGCCAGGCGCCCAGTGCAGACCACCCCTCACCGATTTCTGTATTCTGCCTGGGCTTGGTAGAGATTCTGGCAGCACAGGCCCCTGCACCATGTCTGAGAGTCCTTTGCAAAGGGAGAAGGGAGCCATCTGCTTTACCTGGCACTAGGGGTGTGGGCTGGGAGCTGGGATCAAGTACAGAGATGGCGGCTCATGAACTTGGTTACCTTTTCAGGCTTCTGCACAGCCTCGCTGCTGCCTGCTGCCCTCGTGGGCACCCTGGTCTTCATCTCTGGCCTTATTGCCATGGCACCAACACACCAGCATGAGTGGCTCGAGCCAGGGGCAGGAAGATGGGCCAGGTGGGCCAGGTCAGATGGCTGGCTGAGGATAGACTCTCCCACGATGGGGAGAGCTTGTTGCTCATAGGGAGCAAATCTGTGCCATGAGCGTACCTTCCTCATGTGCCCACTCTTGCATACCTGTGCCATGTGGAATAATTCCAAGATCTGCCCCATGGCAAGGCGAGCCAGGGACAAGGCAAGGGAATGGGTAGATGTATGGGACACCTGGGCCTGGCTGTGGGGTAGACAGTGCTGGCCCTGCAGTACGTCCCTTCTCCCTCTCTTGCAGTTGGGTGACTTCTCTATCTGGGGGCTGTGTTCTTCACATCCTCATGTCCTTCTGGGTCACGGCCTTCCTGGAGCACTGGAAGTGCAAGAGCATCACCCTGGTCCATCCCTGGGACAGCAGTGACTTCCAGGAAGAGGAGGTGATGCCCAACTCAGCCTGCCAGGCCCAGAACTCCATTTCCCAGAGTTCTCACACACCACAAGGCATGCTGGGAAGAGACTAGACTTTAGAGTCCAAAATTCCAGGATCTAAATCTGGCTCCTTCCTACACCTCCTGGGTTGCTTTTCCACCTGCCCCTGATATCAAGGTGATATAAGGTTTGGTGCACTTAAACACTGAACGCATTTAGGGCCCCAAAGAGAAACTTTATCCAGAACAGGGAAGAAAGGGAGAAGCATTCCACTCACCCAGCCAGCCAGCCAGCCACCAGCCCATCCAAACACCTAATCATTGATCCTGAATCTGCTTCTCTCCACTTCCACTGCCACTTTCCCCCCTGCCCCCCTACCCCCTGTCCAAGCCACCATTGTTTCACTTGAACCACTATGGTAGCCTTACCAAAGATCTCCTTGCTCTGGGTTTGCCCTGCTTAATTCATTTTCAGCTGCCAGGGTGAGCTTTTGAAAACACAGATTATATTGTCATTGTCCTCCCCACAGCCTTCCAGTAGGATGCATTCTCATATGGGATGCATTAGGTTAAATAGATGTGGGAGAACTGAAAAAGCAGAAAGGAAACATTGAGGTAACAAAGTCACTGTGAACAGTGCCCCCTAGAATAGTGGGGCATACAACTCACGTGACCTAAAGAATGGCCCTGTCTTTGCACATACTTCCTCCCTGCCGCCGCCGCTGCCACCACCACCACCGCCACCGTGGGAGGCTGCCCCTTCACCTTCTCCTCACCTAGCATCATTCCCACATAGCACTTCTTCACAATTACATAGTCATGCTTGTTTATTCAGTCTGTCTCCCCAACTAGACTGTAAAGTCTATTAGGACTTGGGCCTTCTCCAGGTTGTTCCCACATTGTCATACATTATTCCAGCATCCATCCTGCCATGCTTTCACCTGCCCAGCCAGCCAGCCATCTGTCCACCCGCCTGCCCTTCCACTCACCCACTTACAGATGTGCCGATTGTTGGCCTGTCCGGTTTGCCCAGCTATCTGTCTTCCCACTGCCTGCCCATCTATCGGTCTATCCAGCCCTCTCCCATTTGTTGTTTACACGTCTGTTTACCTTCCCATCTGTCTACCCATCCATCCATCTCAGGCTCTTAGCCAGGCTTGAGGGAGGGGAGGGGAAGGCCCTGCAGAAACAAAAATAAATGGGACCTCATTCCTGTACTTCCAGAGCTCCCTGCACAGGCAGAAAAAGATGGGGGGCTCCCCGCACCCTGGAGTTGTGACACCCAGCCTGTCGGGCCACAGGAAGCACATCCATTGCCTCTTCAGACAGGAGTGTACATGTCCAGAGTTTGCTTTCAGCCCAGGACCCTGTGATAGGCTTGAAGGAGTCCTTTTTGCCCACATTGCACCCGCCTTCCCCACCTACTCCTCAGCTCTCCTGCCATCCTCATCATGGTGAGGGGGCTTTGGGCCCTTGCTCTGGAAAGACCATACCCTCCTGAGTGGGCTGGGACCCTAAGTGGCCTGCCCTCCAATTCTGACAACCCTTGTTTCTGGCCCCCCGCCCAGTGTGGTGATGAGTTTCCTGGTGTCCGTCATCATTTACTGTGCCATCAACAGCAATGTAGTTTTTCACACAGGCAACCCCATGTTCATGATCCAAGTGTGTTCCCCTTGGGGCAGCAGAGGGTGGAAGAACTGTTCTAGACTCCAGGCACAATGCGGGCATCTTCAGGTTCCCCTACCCCCACCCACGTGGCTGGGCTTCAGGTGAGGGCCATAGCTCTGCCAAAGTCAGCAGCGTCATGTGCAATCTGGCGCCGATCTCCTCTTGGGCCGGGTCTATACCTTGCTGGCTGAACAGCTCACCAGCTGGGGTGAGTGAGGGCAGGGGCTCGCAGGGGTCCCCAGGCATCATTCGAGTGCTGGGAGCCCTGAGGCAAGGCTCTGTACACCTCAAAGCCTTCAGCTCCCATCTTGGTGTCCCCAGCCTACATAGCCATCCTCAAATGATGATGGCCAGGGGTGCATGGCTGGCATTAAGTGAAAGTGGGTTGGGGACAGAAGCATATGGACCAATCCTGCTGAGCTGTGCCTTCCCTCTTACAGCCAATAGAACTCTGACCATCTCTGCCTTTTGCCCAGAGATGCCTGGGACCCAGACCCTCTATGAAGACCTTCAACTTCAGAGTCTTCACCTTTGAATTTGTCAATGTTCTACTTTCCCTTCTGCCTGGCATTCTTCAAAGGCAAGTGAGGGCCCCCTACTCCACTCTGGGCTGTTGCCTCCCAACAGAGTGGACCAACAAGAGTGGCATCATCCTTGAACTTCCAGATTTGTTTTTACCAAGGTCTTGCTGTTGACCTTGAAATTGGTCCTTGACCACCCTGAGCTTCAATTTTCTCAACTGTGATGATGTACTAACACATCACTGGGTAAATATGAAACTTCAACATCTGCATTCATTTATCTACTCAGCCCTCAAGGTGACCCGGGTCTGACACCCCACTTCCCAGTGCTGCATTGTGGGTCTATCACCAGCTTTGTGGCAAACTTCCTGCTGGCACCCCTCTTTGCTCTACTCAACAACTGGGTGGAGATCTGACTGGACACCCACAAGTTCATGTGTGAGTATCGGCTGCCCGTGGCTAAGTGAGTACAGGGCATTGGAACCTGCCTGCTTCTGCCTGAGGCCCTGGCCCACGTTCTGGTCATTATGAATGTGAGCATGGGGCAGAAGAGGGGAATACAGGGGTAGAGGGGGGAAATGGAGATCAGAGACTGGGAAAGGTGGCTTAGGAATAGGGAAATGGGGGCCGAATTCCAGGGTCAGAGATAGGGAAATAGAGGCAGGGGGCTAGGATTCTGGGCGCAGGCTCATCTTGCCAACGGGAGTGGGTTTGGACCCAGGTGGGGGTGAGCTTGGAGATTGGGCCCTGGAGTCTCTCTGGCCATTCAGGTTTTCCTCATCGCCTTCACCTCGGACTTGACACTTCTCCTGTCCAGGACGAACACCACAGTGCTATACCGTTTTGTCAGCTTCACACCTGAGCCCACACCTCCAGCCTACCTTGCCCAGGAGGAGCGCACGCCCTGGGAGCCACTAGGCTGGGGTCTGGGGCTCTCTGGGAGGGGCTAGAACCCGGGGCTGGCGGGGTCTGGCTGGGGGGCGCGGTGCTGAATCTGGAGTCGGAGCAGGGAGGCCGTGGGAGGGGTGGAGAGGGGCCTAACCGGGAAGACAGGAAGCCGAGTCTGCGCCGCGGACTGCGGGGCAGAGCTGGGAGGGTACGGGCTGAAGGGGAGGGGCCAGGCTCCAGCGTGCGTAGGGGCGGGAGAGCCTGGCGGGACCCCGCGCGGTCCGCAGCTCAGGTACCCAGCCTTTCGCTACGTACAGAGGACCCTCACCCTCTTCTACTGAAAGCTGCTGGCCGTGCATCTAGGTTTCATCGTCTCCTTCGAGGTATTTGTGTATCGGACAGACCTGGGTTCAAGTTCAGAAGCTGCCGCCGACCAGCTGTAAACTCGAGTATGCCATAGAATAGCATCTACTTCTTTGGGTCGTAATGAAGATTCGGTGTCAAGTACTCTCACAGTGCCCAGCACATTATAGTAATAAATTAGTAGCACCACCACTATGATTATCTTTAGGCAACAGAGCTGGAGGAAGGCCAGGAGACCTGACCCCTCCAACTTTGCTCAAGATCCTTTCTCCCTCCCTGCCTCTTTATCAGGGTCCCTAGGGTTACGGGTTTCGAATTACACCTCTGTGTCTTTAGGCAAATGATAACTGCTTTATGCTTCAGTTTCTTCATGTGTAAAACAGGAGTAGTAATTGGACTCACCTCCTAGTGTTGCTGTGAGGATTAAGATGAATTAATACCCGGGAAACCCTCGTAATGGTGCCTTGCACTTAATAAATTCAGCTAGCTTGGCTAACGGACCTAGGCTCCTCCCTTGACCACGCCCCTCGACCCGCCCCCAGGCCTTAGCTCAGCCCCTTCTTGCTCCGCCCTCTGTTTTGGCCTCTCCTAGAAGGAGAATTGGCCGGCGACTGCCGGATTCTGCCTGGCCCCGCCCATCACCAAACTCCGCCCACGCCGTGCCCCTCTATTACGTTATTTCCACCCGTGTCCTCTCTGCTCTCGAGGGTCAGTTTATTCAGGGTGACCAAGCCATGCTTTCTGTGCTCTGCAGCAGGGGCGCTGTCTCCAGAGCCCAGAACCAGGGGCGAGTGAAAAACCTAGGTTCCCCAGATGCTTCCTTCCATTGGGGTCCTCTGCTTGTGGCTGGGGGTCTGGGCAGTACCTTGGCCAGCGGCCCCAAGGTTGGCCTGGGGAGCTCTCCGAAGACCGCTAGTCCTGCGTTGCCTTCCTCTCCCTGTCCTTTTCTCCTGCTCTATGCGCAAAGCTGGCAAGAACCCTCTCTCTGCCCCCCTGCGTGCCACCTCTCCATGGACACCTGGTTCCCGCACACACCGTGTAGTGCCTCTTCATTATGTCTGGATGCTCTGGAGGCCAACGGAGTGGAGGGACCCTAATCACTCAGAATTGAATGGTCACAGTTGGTGGAGGAGAGTTCGTTGCGATCTGGGCTCAGGATACATGCCCCCATACGCTCGCTCACGGAGGCCTGCAGTGTATGGATAATAGTAAAAGCGTTTAGCAGGGAGAGCGGAGACACCTCCCCACAGATGTTTACACACTTCTCATCAGATCCTCCCCAAAGCCTGGGGATGCAGTCCTGTGTTAAGGACACAGGTTGGTGGTTGAGTCAGAGACCTGTGTTTGAATATTAGTTCTGACACCTATTGGCTGCATGGCCTTTGGCAAGTTATTTCGTCCCTTGAACCTCAGTTTCATATCTGTAAAATAGAGACTTCATAGAGCCAACGGGAGATTTAATGCGATACCTCTGCCGATGTGACCTGCGCAAGCCTCCTGTCCTCATCTGATAACGTGGGAGCAGGAACAGTATAGACATCACAGAGTCGTGGCAGAGATTAAATGAAAGGTTTCAAAAGTTTGCAGTTATATGACCCTGCTTTCCCGGAAGATCTGTATTAGTATGTATTTTCACTAACCGGAAGAAATCCAAAGAATGTGTTTGCTTTTATAGAAAAAGGAAAAGAGAAAATAACGTTCAACGTTTGTGGAGCAGCGACCCCTTAGAAAGGCAGCAGACACCCTGAGCAGAGAGCCCGGCCCCACCAAGCTTTGCCCTGGCATGGCCCTCAGCATGTCACTATCGATCCACCAGAGCTTTGAACTGTGTCTGGGAGCATCTGTGCTTTATCTCCATTTATTTTGTGCATCTGTTAGCAAGATATGGCCTAAGTGTCAGAAAAACCCAAGAGAGGTTATTTTTAGGGGTATGGAAATGCTAGAAACATTTTTCCATATAAATTAATGATAATTGCTTCTTCACTTTCTGTCGTTTTGGCTTCAGAAAGATTTCATAGGAACACTCTGCTTTAGGATAGTGAGGGAAACCTGTAAATAGGTGTGCTGTGCTCAGAACAGTGCCTGGCACATAAGTTATTAGCAAAACGGTATTGGTATGTGTGTACATATTCATATTACTACTGAATGCTTGGCAATTACCGAATGCTTAAATGAACGGCAGATAGGATTAGGAAGAAAGCAGCTTTTCCTTTCTCGTGCTTGGGAAGATTCCATGCTTACCTCCTTACTGGAGGCTGGTTCTACTTGGAAGATTGGTTTATCTAGGGCTCATTTGGTGTGGACTAGAGTCTGGGAAGGCTTCCTGGTGGAGGAGGCCATTGAAATTGGCAAGGTGGGTCATTCCAGGCAGCAGGGGAGGATGCGTCATTCATGAGAGCAGTGATGCTGGAAGGGCCCAGCCAGGATGGTCCTGGATGCACGGCGTCACTGAACTTTCTCGATTTCCATCTCCCCACCACAGAGATGAGCGTACCCATTTTACAGATGCTGTAGGCAGCTCAGAGAGGGTCAGCATGCTGCTGAGTTCTCAGAGTCCCTGAGGAGTCCAGGGCCCAGAAGGTTCTCTGTGAAGCCCCTCCACTCCCAGGGCGTCTCACATTTGGGCAGCTCCAGAAGAGGGGGTGACCTGTTTCCTAGGAGGAAAAGCAGTGCATCCCCCCGTCTTTAGGACATCGGTCTGGGGTCCTTCAGAGCCTCTCCTGGGCATAGGACTCCCATTGTTCCAGCCCCCCTCTAGTACCCCAGACTGGCCAAACCGGTTCTGAGGAAGGGGGGCGGGGAGCAGGCACGTTGAGACAGCCGTCTGCCCGCCTGCAGAGGTTCCCTCCGCCTTCGCCTCCCCCCTCCCCGCCCCACACAATACCCGGGATCTTGCACGGCCTGGCTCGGGGGCCATGCTGACATCGCCCCCTGAGGACGAGGCTACAACCCCAGAGCCCCAGGGTGGTCCGGAGCCCTGGACCGTGTCGGAGGCCGGACGGAACTCCCTGGCTGAGGTAGGGCCCCACCCTGCGGCCTGCAGTCCCTCCCTGCTCCCGCCAGTCTGCCCAGAGTGAGTCCTTTGTGCTGCCTGCCTGCTCTCTGATCCTGGCTCCCACCCACTTATGGTCTCCTGGGGCTCCAGGGCCTGTTTGGCCTGGATCTCCTTTCCAGCCATCACCTGCCACTTGGCTTTGTCCCTGGAGAAGCAGAGGGGCTGTGGCAGGGCCTTACCGCTCAGGGCATCGGGGCACCAGAGAGAGAGCAGGGAAAACTCGGGCACGGGAAGCCAGAGGTGCTCTCCCCGGACCATGGTAGTATCCAGAGACCCTCTCTGCCAGCCTTGCCAAGTGAGCGCATCGTCTTTGCGATGAGCCGTGCCCACCAGATGGGACCCTCCCTGGCCCCTGCCCATTCTTCTCCACGAGACACCCATGATGACACAGGTGTCCTAGAGGGGGCAGGCAGGAGGGCTCTCATGTGCTACTTTACAGATGGGGACACTGAGGCCCAGGAACAGGCTGTGACTTGCCTAAGGCCACACAGCTGGTCAGTGTCAACACTGAGCTTTCCCCTGTGGGTTCCAGAATGACCATTGGCACTAGAATATCCTGTGATCATGTCTGGGGCAGGGAATGTCCTGCTGCTCTGGGCCAGTTCTCTTCCTGAGGCTTTTCCCTTCACACACTCCCCTCCCCCAGCAGAGATGAGCTGCACACACTACGAACAGAGCTCTACCCGCCTTGGTCCCCAGCACTGAGATTGAGTGGGCCACATCTTTGAAAGGCCACAGCGCCGGTCTCTCAGCCTGTGCATCCCCTGATATCCCAGGGTCATTCCCATTGCCCTTTGGTCTGGACAGAGGTGGAGGCTGACTCACTCCTGACTTCCTCCCCCAGGGCTCTACCTCTCAAGAAAGCCTTCTCCCGCCTTCCCTCGGCATTCACCCAGACGCCTCCTCTAAGTCTTTAATACGGGAGTGCTCCTGCCCGAAGGGTTTCCATGCTTTTGCTCGTTTATCCCTGTAACTCAGAAGGGAATAGGGGTTGTGTGCTCCCTGCCTTCCAGGGGCTTCCAGACTCCAAGTGGAGAGGACCAGCCAAAATACAAGGGAACAGAGGCACACGTGTGTTCTTGCATATGGGTCCTTGCAGAAGCAAGTAGGACTTCTGTGTTGAGGACTTCAGATTCCTGGAGAAAAAGAGACCTTTCTGGTGGACAGTGGTCTTCTGTCTCTCTCCACATGCTCCTACAGACAAGGGTGGGCTTCATTCTCACTGCCTCACTTTCCCCATCTGTGTGATGGCCCAAGCCACCTGCCTGACTAGAGAAAGACCAATCACAAGACTCAGTAGAATGACTATCAACTATCCACTACATGCTAGGCACTTTACACATGCTACTGTGGGTTTTCATATTTGTGGTTTATTTTGTTTTTGTTTTATTTTTTTTCTTTATTTTTTTAAATGTTTTTAATTTATTTTTGAGAGACAGAGAAAAACAGCAAAAGCAGGGGAGGATCAAAGAGAGAGGGAGATACAGAACCTGAAGCAGGCTCCAGGCTCTGAACTAGCTGTCAGCACAGAGCCCGACGCGGGGCTCGAACCCACGAACTGTGAGATCATGACCTGAGCTGAAGCCGGACGCTTAACCGACTGAGCCCCCCAGGCGCCCCTGTTTTATTTTTATTTTTTAACATTTATTTATTATGGAGAAACAGAGACAGAGCATGAGCATGGGAGGGGAAGAGAGAGGGGAAGACAGAATCCAAAGAAGGCTCCAGGCTCCAGGCCCTGAGTTGTCAGCACAGAGCCCAATGCAGGGCTTAAACCCACAAGCAGTGAGATCATGACCTGAGCCACAGTCGGACGCTCAATGAACTGAGGCATCCAGGAGGCCCCATATTCGTGTTTTAAAGTTGGCATGACTAGCCTATTTACCAGGTGAGAAAACAGACGTGCTCAGATGGACAGAGGTTTAAGGTACCAAGCTAACGCCGTCCCTCAGGGGAGGGCCTGGACTCTTAGAAATAACTATCTCTTACTGAGCAGCCTCACCCCACCCCAGACAGGGATTAAAGAGAGCAGGGGAGTGGCTGGGCGGCTGTGCAGAGTGGTCCCCCACTGGGTCTTCATCCCTCTCTTCCAAGGTCACTGACGCTGTCACTGTTCCTCTCAGGTCAAGATTTTCTCCCTATGTTTACTGGGTCCCTGGATATTTCAGCTGGAAGAGTTCACCCTTACTTCCTCCAGGAAGCCCTCCTGGAATGCTCAGGTCAAGTTGAGCGCTGATGGTTCCTCTGGCTGGGCTCCTGCCAACCCAGATTGTTAGCTCCCTCACTAGACTGGCAACCCCGTGGGGCACAAAACATTTATCCATCTGTCTCCCTGGGTTTCTCTGTGCTTCTCATTTGTCTCTGAGTATCTGGTCTGTGAAATTTTCAGTGTCTCTGTCTCCATCTCTGGGTCCCTGAATGCCTTGGCGTCTGTGGTTTTCTGGGTTTGAGTGTTTTGGGGTCTCCGTTCTGAGATGCTGCCTAATGGGTCTCTGCCCCCTGGGTCTCCTTGCCCTGCCAAGCTGGGCACTGCCCCTCTGGCCTGAGGGGGCCTCTGGGGGGGTCCATGCTGCCCCGCCTGCCCACAGTGAGGCCAGGCTAGGGTAGGCCCCCGCCCAGCCTGCTGCCTGCTCCCTCCCTCCCCACCGCTTGCCTCACCACAGGGTTTGATGAATCAAACTCTTTGTCTGGGTGGGATCTCCCCCAGCCAGCTGGGCAGAGAGAGGGCTTCCCCTGCTGGAGCAGAACAACATCAGAGCTCGGCTGGAAAGGTGAGGGGGCTGCAGGAGGGCAGCCAGAGGAGGGCCACAGGGGGGAGGGCTATGGGGGCTCGGATCCCTCAATCATTAGGCCTGTCCCGAGGCTCCGGCAGACGCCTTGGCATGACTTCCTGCCCAGAGAGGACCCGGTCAGCCTGGCTTGATCCGGGGGGCTGGGAGCTGGGGTAGGGAAGGCCACTTCTCTCGCCCCAAGCTGGGGAGCCTTGGGGCCGGGACATCTCCCTGCTCTTCTCCTGAGAGGGCCTAGCCTGATCTGGGTGGTGGCCCGACTGCCAGTCTGTGACCCTCCCAGCCAGCTTGGCAGGGTGTGGGCACCAGTCAGCACTGAAGGCTGTAACTCCGGGCATGGGAGAGGAGGTTGGGTAACACCAAGGCAAGGACTTCTGGGCCTGTGTGTTTGTGTCTGTAGCTTGATGTGTGAGTGTGAATGGAACCGGAGTGAGAGAAAGCTTGAGCGGATACATAAATATCTGATGGGTCAGCGTGTGTTTGTGTGCGCGTGCGTGTCTGTGTGAATATGTGTAGTTGTATAAAAAGTGTTTGAATATGCGAGTCCGTGAACTTGAAATGTCTGAGTGTATTTGCGAATGTATGTATGTCCATGTGCATACTTGGAAGAAGACGTGTGTGCAAGTGCACGGAACATACATGTGTTTGTGTGACAACGTAGGTGCTTGTATGTCTGGTCCTATGTCAGTGAGAACTGAAAATGTGCAAGGTGGTTACAAGCACAGACTCAGGCTAGACTGCCGGGCTTTGAATCCTGCCTCCACCATATACTAAATAACCTCTGTGCCTCCCTTTCCTTGCCTATAAAACGGGGATGATAATAGCATCAGCCCAGGGTTGTTGTGTAAATGCAATTATGAATCTAAAGCACTCGACCTGCCGTCCAGTAAGTGTCAAGTATGAGTGTAAGTGTGAGCTATTGCCATGCAATCAGGTGTGAACCTGCTGGTACAGACATGAGCACACAAGGGTCTGTCCAGGCCTCCAAGACAAAGGTGTCATGCTGGCCAACCCTGCTGTTGTGTGTCCGCCTCTGACACCTTTTCCCCTGCAGGTCCAGGTGGGTGGCAGAGCAAAGGAGGAATGGACTGTGGGCCACCTGCCACCCTCCAGTCCCACCTGGCCAGGCCACGTGGCACTGCCCGCCGCCCAGTAGCTGTGTGCCAGCAGGAGAGTCTGTCCTTTGCAGAGTTGCCCAAGCTGCAGCCCCCGAGCCCTGTGTGTCTGGATCTCTTCCCCGTTGACCCAGAGGAGCTGCAGGCTCCTGGCAGCCGCTGGTCTCTGGAGACCCCTGCTCCTCTCCAAGGGCTGCTATGGCCTCCATCCCTGGGAGTCTCCAACACCGAGATCTCCACCAGTGGGGGGATGCGGCCCAGCAGGGCTGGCAGCTGGCCACACTGTCCTAGTGCCCAGCCCCCAGCTCTGGAGGGACCCTGGAGTCCCCAGCACCCACAGCCACAGCGCCGGGCCAGCCACGGCTCAGAGAAGAAGTCAGCCTGTGAGTCAATTTGGGTGAGGGGGTGGTGCCCAGTGGGGCAGAGAGGGGAGAAGTTGGGTGGTTCTTTTACAACTCTTAAGCCCCTAAGTTCTCCAAACAGGCAGGACAAGTGGTAGATTTTAGCGGTAAGGGCAGGAACTGGAGCTCAGGGTGGGCAAGTGACTTGTGGGACGCTGCACGGCAAACGAGTGGCCGCCCTCAGCTCCTCGGCCCTTGGCCCACTGCAGTCAGGCCCTGTGCTCTCTCTACCCCTCTTGCTGATCCCATTTTGCGGGTGTCCAGATCCTGGCAAAAACATTGTCCTTTCTCTGAGGCATGTCCTTCAGATGCTCAGGACCACAGGGCAGCAGCAGGCAGGAGTGGAGAGAGTGCCCGCCCAGATAGAAGCCAGCCTGTGCTCTCACCCCACTTCCCTGTAGGGCGCAAGATGCGGGTGTACCAGCGTGAAGAGCTCCCTGGCAGCCCCGACACCCATGCTGTCTTCCTGGAGCCTGGGCAGGCAGCAGAGCAAGCCCTGAGCACAGAGGAGCCTAGGCCGCTGGAGCTGTCCGGGCCCTCCCGCTTAGGCCTGGAGGGGCCTGAGCGGAGGCGCTTCTCAGCCTCTGAGCTGATGACCCGGCTGCACTCTTCCCTGCGCCTGGGGCGGAATTCAGCAGCCAGGGCGCTGAACCCAGGGTCAGGCACTGGAGCAGCTCGGGAAGGTACCAGCTTCTCCCCTGGGCCCTAAGAGCAGGCCATGAGCCAGGTGCAGCACGGGGCCCCGCCCACACCTGAGACTGGGTGCTGGGCAGCGGGAGCAGGGCACCCCAGGTGCCCAGTGACATTCTTGGAACCACCCACCCTCAGCTCTCGCCCCCTCCAGGGAAAGCGTCTGGAAGGGAGTCGCGCAGTGTAGAGATGAGGGAAGACGGTATGGCGATGCCCGCCCCTGTTGACCTGAGCGGGGCCCAGAGTGGCTGGCCCGAGCCCAGGTACCATCTCCTACTTCGAGTTCGGTCCGAAGAGGGGGTGCAGACGAAGAAGGGCCCTGACACAGTCCCTTTCTAGGTTGGACGCGCAGGAAGAGCTGGCTCTGGGTTCCAGGAGCGCCAGTGAGCGGCGCCAGTCACGGTTTCTCCTAAACAGTATGTGGGAGGCAGGGCTGGGGGGGTTGGAGAGTTCAGAGGTTGGGATCGTGCGAGAGGGCACAGCGCTAGCAGGGGGCGCGCGGCAGGGTTTATGGGAAGGGGTGAGGGAGTGCGTGCCCGGGTCCGCCGCGTCCGGCTACCCGAACCTTCCGGAAGGCGCGCTCAGCGAGGCGGGCTATAGGGGAGCCGGGCAGGGGCCGGACCGGGCAGGCGGGCGCCCCACGGCCCTCCCCCGCCCCTCTCCCCGCCCAGCGGTCCTCTACCAGGAATACAGCGACGTGGCCAGCGCCCGCGAACTGCGGCGGCAGCAGCGCGAGGAGGAGGGCCCGGGGGACGAGGCGGAGGGCGCGGAGGAGGGGCCCGGGCCACCGCGCGCCAACCTCTCCCCGAGCAGCTCCTTCCGGGCGCAGCGCTCGGCGCGAGGCTCCACCTTCTCGCTGTGGCAGGACATCCCCGACGTGCGCGGCAGCGGCGTCCTGGCCACGCTGAGCCTGCGCGACTGCAAGCTGCAGGAGGTGGGCGCCGGGGGTCGGC